>NW_026706045.1:0-310443 GCF_029867415.1 Vicia villosa
GTTTAAAAAACACGCGCGCGCCTCCCAGCGAATCAGAGGGCGCCACGCATCATCTTCAACCTTCAGAGGGGTTTTTACACCGTTCATTTGCAGGTGGTGTAAAAAACCCAATCTTTTACACCTGGTAATAATAGCGAATACAAGCAAACGTGAGTATAAATTTGGCGCGATGGTATGGTTGAGTTCGTATTGTTCATGCGAACTCAATGGTACTATTCAGAACCTGTAATTTTGCCTAATTTAGAAAACCCTAATTTTGGGATGAAGAACCCTAAAATGGTGGTTTCGTGTATACGCATCTAAAACTTAATTAAAGCTCCAGAAATGATCTACACCTCAAACCAAACCCAATAGTATGTCTACATCTTGTTAAACATGTGTGAATAGCCAGATACGAATTGATTTTAGTTTGAACAATTTTTGACCTGTGTAGCTCGATTCAGTGAGCTTCAAGGCTTGTAATTGATTGAGATAGTTTCAGTGATGTTCAAGGAAGGTGTATGAATGCTTAGTTTGTATTGAAATGAGCAGAAATTACAAATTCGAATTTGAGTTTTCTTTGAATTTTTTCAAGTGATTACAAAGGTGTTATGCTTAGCTTTGCTTCTGAACTTGTCTCTCTCTTGTTGCTGAACTAAGATAGCTTATTTATAAGCCATGTGTGCTTAGAATTGAAGCTAATATGTAGCTAGTTGCCTTTGTTGAAATCTTGCATTTTTTAATATTAAAAAAGCTTGAATTCTTGACCAAGTCACCTTGCCTTCAATGCACCTGCCTTGCCCTTTACTTCTCTGCAGAAAGATGAAGATTCTTTGGGGTGAGTCATGCTTGATTTGTAAGCTACCATTTATCCATGCATTTTCCTTTTAATTTTAATCTTAAAGTAAGATAAAATCATGCAAAAATGGATAAAAAAAGGTATGGGCTTAGTCTTGGTCGTGGGAGGCCCATAGTAACATGGAAATGATGTTTGAATGCTGAAAACTTGGCCCTATTTGGAAAAAATGCCATTTTGAACAATGTTGATTTCATGTATTTTCCCAAAATTTAGCCAACTTCAACAAGGTGTAAATCCTTCAATTTTTGTCATATGAAGGAGATCTTTCACTTTTTAGAAACCTCAAAGAGTCCTCTAACCAATGTCTTTGGTCTCATGTCAAAATGATTTTTGAAGCTCCTTGTGTGTCCTTTTGAAAAAAGTGTCTTTTTGTTGACTTTGAAAATGACCTGTAATGTCTTTGATCATATTTTTCAAATGGTGAATCCAATGACCATGGGATCAATGGCATTTGAAAGATAATTGAATTTCCTTCAAAACAAGCTTTGGTTTGAATTTTTTGGATGAAGGATGAGAGAGTTATGATCAGTCAAAGTTGAGTTGACTTTTCAGGCAAAAACCCTAATTTTGAATCTTAGGGTTTTGTTGATTTTTGATCTTTCCTTGATGAATTATGATCATCCAATGATCAAATGATGAATCCTTTGACAAAATATGGACTTTGACAAAAAATTTCATTTTTGACTGTCTGTTGACTTTTTTGGTCAAACGGGTCGTCTGTTGACTGTTTGAGCTGCTGACGGTGCGTCTGAGTGAATTGAAGTTTGAAAATTTGTATGATGGTACTTTGAGATATATGGATGTGTATGAAATCCATTTGAGCTCTCAAAACTTGTTGCTCCTGTAAAAACAAGAAAAACCCTGATTAGGGACTGTTTGTGTAGGAGACAGTTAAGCGTACCTGATTTTTGTGCAGTGTTGAGTCTCTGCTAATCGCGTGATATTCAGAAGACTTCTAGAACAAAAATCTTGGAATTTTGATTTGTGAAAGATTGATTTGATTGATGGTACAAAACACTGAGAATTGTACTGCCAGCAGTTTGGCTGTCAACTGACTGTCCAGGTATTGATGCAGCAGTTAGAGTGAAAAATCAACAGTCAAAGTTAATTTTCTTTTTTGTTGTTTTTTGTTTTTGTTTTATGTGAAAAATGAAAGATTATTTACATGACTTGTTAGAAAAACACAGACATAATAAATAACTAATATTTACGGTATGCGGGCAAAATTACCGATAATAACCCTGAAAATCATTTAATGCACAGAAATAGGAATATTTGACTGGCAGAAAACACACAAAATATTATCTTAGTAATTAAGCAATATTATGACAAATAGTACAACATTTAATACTGACAGTACAAATATCACATACTATATTGAACAGTACGACGAATAAACGGTACATTTAAGAAATAAGAAATACGGCAAATTTTAAGAATGACGATTAATGACCCATGCTATGAACAATAACATGTAGATGATTGGGAGTGCAACCATTGCAGGTCCACACTCTTCAGGACTATGTAGGCAGAAGAAAGTCATGATCACCGTAGCAATGGTGATGACTGTAAGAAACAGTGTCTCTATCCACTTTGCCATTCTTGTCAGGGAAGAAGAGAAAATAGATATGAGGTAGGAATTTGAAAGATGAGTTGGAATTTGATGTGAGATTTTATGGAAGAAAATGAGAGGTATTTATAGAATGGAAAGAAGGAAAGAGACGTTGGGGAATGATGTGATTCCGTACAAAAGGAAAATTTGAGTGGAAGTAAGATTTGAAAGAAAGTGTATGATAGTGTTGGAAAAAGGAGAGATTTGATTTTTGAAAGAGAGATTTGAAAAGATTTTTGCAAATAATGGAATATAGTACAAAAATTAGTGGGAAACAAAAGATAATAATAATCTACTTGTTACCAGTACAGTCTGAGTTTCCTGATTCTGCGCCTGCAAAAAGATTTAACTCTGTACCAATTGTGTCAGTACTATTTATCTGTAAATAAATAAATAGCATGTGTGAAGTAATAAACAGTATTTGGTGTTTGCGTAAGAATGAATTCAACTGCAAGCCAAATTACTGTATAAGAAAAGTTCTAAAAACTAAGTATTTCATATGTCAGGATATTTGTTGAAATAAAAATCCATGATTATATGAGACCCTTAATTTTCAGATTGGAGTTTTCTTGAAAAATATGTGGGCAAATTTTGGGGTATAACAGGTGCTAATACGGGGTTTTCAAAGAGAATGGTTGTATGAAACAATGATCGAAAGAAAAAGACCTCGTGCGATTTACGACTCAACGTCAGGACTGAAAGGAATAAGATCTCTTACGATCTATGACTCAACATCGACTCGACACCAGGAGAAGACCTAAGCATGATCTTCAGGACTGAAAGAATAAGATCTCTTACGATCTATGACTCAACATCGACTCAACGTCAGGAGAAGACCTAAGCATGATCTTCAGGACTGAAAGAATAAGATCTCTTACGATCTATGACTCAACATCGACTCGACACCAGGAGAAGACCTAAGCATGATCTTCAGGACTGAAAGAATAAGATCTCTTACGATCTATGACTCAACATCAACTCGACACCAGGAGAAGACCTAAGCATGATCTTCAGGACTGAAAGAATAAGATCTCTTACGATCTATGACTCAACATCGACTCAACGTCAGGAGAAGACCTAAGCATGATCTTCAGGACTGAAAGAATAAGATCTCTTACGATCTATGACTCAACATCGACTCGACAGCAGGAGAAGACCTAAGCATGATCTTCAGGACTGAAAGAATAAGATCTCTTACGATCTATGACTCAACATCGACTCAACATCGAGGGACAAAAGAAGACATTGTGTCAGACACTCATCAGAGATTGAAGATACCTCGCATCGGCACCGTGGTTGGAAGAGATTTGAAATGTAGTAGCAGATATCAATCAGAATTTGTAAGGACAACCTTTTGTGTGGGGATGTATTATTGTCTTGACTGGGTGCGGATTTGTATTATCTGGCTTATGCTTTGTATGCATGTTTGAATTTTTCTATGGCGTAATGCTCCATTTTGATGGATATGCTACGCTTTTGAGGATGCAATGTTATATGCAGTGAACGCTATATGCAGAGTGCCAAATAAAGGCATTAGTGAGGTAAACACCAGGGAAAATCCCCTTAGTGTTAAGGACCACGTGGAGGTGCCAATAGATATTGGACTTTGATTTGTAAGATGCACCTTGAAGAATAGCTTGTGACTTCTCACCACGTGCCACCGCTTGGAGGATTTTCAACTTGAGGAGATTCCCTCGATTCACCATGTTGGGGATGAGAGATCCAAATAAGGAGCCTTGATTAGGGAAGTAGGACGACTCCTAGGAGAAATAAACTCCTATGCTTGAGGAATGGAACAAACTCTCGGGAGAAATAAACTCCATGCCTGGGGAGATACCAGGGTTCCAGGAGAAATAAACTCCTACGATTAGGGAGAGGACAATAAAACTCAGAATTGTGCCCCAAGCTTCGTGACTTATGGAGGAATTTGCCCCCAGTGGATCCTTGGAGAGATTTGTCAAATCTCGACGTAACTGCCCCAGATTGGTTGAACTCAAGAGAGATTCCTCGACTTGATTGCCCCAGATTGATCAAGGCTCGAAGAGATTTATCGACATGATTGCCCCAGATATGCTGAATTTAAGAGGTCAAACCTCGACTTAATTGCCCCTGATTAGGTATATCTTACTAGAATCCTCAAGCTTTCTTTGTTTTGAAGTCAACAAACATGGAAACAACTTTACCACGCTCAACAAGGTCTTCAAACTCTTCCCCTCAAAGGTAATCGAGGAAAGCATTAACTGTTCATGCCCAACGGAGTTTTTTAGAGAATCTGCCCCTTGATGGTCAACATTTGAAATGATTAGCTTTTACTCCTCGGAGTTCTCAAGTCTCTTGTATTTTGACATGATCAAGTTGCTCACTGATTCTCATCCTTGAAAATTTCCTTGATGTTAAGCACATATTTGTATGCAAAAGAATGTTAATTCTAAGAATGATGATTCTAATGCAAAGTGTACGTTAGTCTTGAAGTTTAAAGAAACTTTTTTATTGAAATGAGGTTGCGACCTCTCGTGAATGGATCACTAGTTGACACAACCTCGATTTTTGCATGTGGAAGATAAAGCAAACATACGATACCAACATGGATATGAGTCTCGCTTCATTGGGAGTCAGTTAAACGCTATCTCATTGGAGTGCATCTTCAAAATAAACCCTACTTCAATTAGGACTTTTAAGGGTTGTAATTTGGCCGGGTTCACGGTTTTTTAGAAAACAAAGGATTTTTAGGCTCAAACTTATTTGTACCCACCCCCTTCGTGATGT
Organism: Vicia villosa; assembly: GCF_029867415.1. NCBI lineage: Eukaryota > Viridiplantae > Streptophyta > Magnoliopsida > Fabales > Fabaceae > Vicia > Vicia villosa. Next base: position 5,217 of record NW_026706045.1, read on the forward strand.
TCTCCATTCCTATGTTCAGTTAACTCGACACGAGTGTTCATCCCTCACAAGGAGTTTGAAATGGTTGAAGAATCAATGAGGTTCTTTGGACATGGCAGTCGCTCACCTTTTATTCTTTTGATTCATTGTCACACGACTTTGTTCTTGCTTGGCGATTTCATCATCTCTTTTTTTTCTTTTGCCATTTTCTTTTCATCTTTTTTTTATTTTCATTATTTTTTCGCCATTTTTTTTTGCTCTCTTTTTTTGAACAAGTCGTGTGACCTCGCATTATCTTTGATTCGTTGGAGGTGATTGCGACCGCCTCACTCCTTTGATTTGATGAAGGATTACCATTGTGACATCGTCATCTCTTGTCCTCTTGATGGGATAAGGATAATCATTGCGGTTTTGACATTCCTCAACCTTTTGGAGGATAACCATTGTTGTATCCTTAGATGCATACCCTTTTGGTGAGTTTTGAACACTCGATCAAGTTAAATGAACACTACCCTGCCCCAGGGTTAAAATAAGGGTTTTTTTTAATTAGAAAAGAAACTCCTACTTCAAGGCTCAAAGGGGTTAACGAGGGTCTATCTCCCTTATATCTTCGGTGTTTGGGGATCTGAAACAATGTCTGTACATCCTCAGTAGGGTTTTATTCAAAAACACATGATCAGAGATTTCGCATTTTTATTTTTCATCATTCTCCCTCCGCTCTTTGCCTAAACAAGCGATTAGTAAAGTTGGTATCGTAATGCCGAAAACATTTTATGAGTGAAAACGAATGGGTTTCTTCAAGACAAACATAAACAATGTATTTTTTTTTATTTTCATTCAGAAATTAACAAGTTTTTACACGCTATAAATGCTTAAACAAACAATGAAATGTTACAAATGAGAATGCAATAAAGAAACTAAATGAATGTCATCGTTGAGGAGACTTGACTCCGTCTGGACTTGTTGAGCTTGAATGCTTTCTGCAGTTCCTCCCAACCACTTCAGATTACTTCAAAAGAGAACTCCAACAAAGTCATCCATGAGTTGTAAACTTTTGCCTTATTTTAGGGATTCGAGCAATGCGAGTGATGCAATGCTCAAGATAAGAGTACGTCTTGCTTACCCCTCGTGCGGGAGCCCCAAGCATATTCATTGAAGAAGTATTTGCCATCAAACATGGAGGAACCTTGTGTAGTCACCAAACTTAGAGAAGCTATTTGTTGCAAAGAGAACTCAAACACCAACTGAAACACCAACCTCCACGGATACCACTGAGCATAAGAACCTTGAGAATGAGAGATGCTTCTACAAAACATTCTTGATTTCCTTTTTTGGAAAAGATTATGACGAAGTTGCTCGAGAATTTGTGGTGCTTTTATTATTATCATACCGACGAATTCAGACAAGGAAGCAGCCTTCAACAAAACAAGGAGTACTGAAATGAGAATACGGAAATGCAATGATGATTGCCAATGTTGAGGAGACTTGACTCCTTCTGGGCTTATTTCTTTTTGTGACACTTCTTGGAATACGGACATTCACTTGGGCACGGGCACTCCGTTCACCCACATGTTTCCTCCTTGAAGGGTTATATGTCTCTCGTCGATCAACTTTTGCACCTTGGCTTTGAAAGCGTTGCAGTCCTCGGTTGAGTGCCCTGCTGATCCAGCGTGGTACCCACATTGCACATTAGGGTCATGCCCAGGTGGAAACGGGCGTGGTGGAGGTTTCAGAGATCTGGGGACCACCAATGAGCTTTGCACTAGATATGGCAGAAGTTTAGTGTATGTCATAGGAATCTGGTCCAGAGGAGCATTTCTTCGTCCCAGATTACTTCTAGGTGGGTATTCATTCAGATGACCTTGTTGATGATTCTGTTCACGTGTTTTCCTCTTTTGACTTGGCTGTGAAACAAATGGAGACTGATGCGGTGGGAAACCTGGAACCCAAGATGGTGCATTATGCTTCTGATTTGAAGTAGATCTGACATAGAAGTATGAATCAACCTTTTCTTCCACCGCAATGGGAACCCCATTTCCCCGAACAAACATACCCTCAGGGGTGAACAAAATCACTTTTGAATCAATGAGATCTTGAATTTGCTGCTTCAGCGCCCTACAATTCTCAATATCATGGCCAGGTGCCCCAGAATGGAACTCGCATCGAGCATTGGCATCAAAACTGGGGGGAAGCTTTTCAGGCATGGACAAATCGCGTAGCTCAACCAACCGAAGTTCCAGCAAGCGGGGAAGTAATTGAGCATAAGGCATCGGGATCGGATCAAGAACCCTCTGAGGCATCTTAGGTTTTTTTCCACACATCCGGTCTCCTTGATTCATTCTAGGGGCATGAACATTTTGACGTGGAGGCAATGGCGCTTGAAATCGAGGGAGAGCTCCCTGAGGCATCCCATGAGTGAAAAGAGATCCTATTGGGGAGAAGGAATCAACAACTTCTGTTGCAGCAACAGGAACAACATCACCTTCCTTCCTTAATACCGTCTTCAGAACTTCCATGACCAAGCTCAATTGAGTCTTCAACTGACTATTTTCCTCCTTTAGTGCATCCTGATTATGGACCAAGTCTTGCATCTCCAACATAAGATGACCCATTTGTTCCCTCATCTCATCCATTTCCTCACGGAGTTGTTCCATAGTTGATCTTGGAGTTGTGGCGGTGAGAAGTCAAATCCGTTATTGATCTTGAAATCTGAAGAAAGAGTCCCATAAGTCTCTGAAAGAACCATGAAATGCATGATAGTATGAATGCATGTTTCATTTATGAGGGATCCTCAAGTTTTTTCGCACACCTTTTTTGGAATCAAAGCTCTCTTTTTTTTTTTTTTATAGAATATCTTTTCTTTTCTTTTTTTTTGATTTTCTATTTCCCTTTTTTCCTCTTTTTTCTTTGGAAATAGACTTTAGGATCCCCCACAAATGAAGCGGATGAAGCAATGATGTTATGCAATGCAAAAGCATGGGATCAAGGTCCATATAATCTTAGAAACCACTGTGCAATCTCCGGATAAATGATGAAACATCTCTGCATAGGTCAAATGTCACAGGATCAAAGGTTCGACGCCTTTTTGAAATACCAGAATACCAAGCACCATGAGAACAGACCAAATAAAGGCCCGACCTCAAATATGAAGAGCCAAAGGTATGTAGGAGCCAAGGTTTCCTGTCCCACCCCAATCTCACGGGTATGAAGTCTAGACACGGACAAGTGGTCCCTAATGGTCACTAGGGTCTACAGTTCCCATGGGGTACAAAGTGTTTGAGGCAACAAGGGTGCCAGACACAGTGTTCCATGAAAGAACCTCGCCCAGTTGTGGTACCCCATGTTGAACTCGATCGTAGCAAGGGCCACGGGAGTCAACATGAGCATCCACGCTAATCCTATGTGTCACTGGCCTGGGTAGTGGGCCTTTTACCTCACACAAACCCCCCACCTGCAAAACAGAACAGAAGACCCCAAGGAACACAAAATATAATCCATATGCATGATGTGCAAGCAGAAATAAACATGATATGCAAGCAGGAAATAAACATGATATGCAAGCATATATATAGGATGAAAACATATAAGCAAACAAATAAACACCCAATAAAAGAAACAAACAAAGGCTAGGATCGACTTGCTTAGGTGTCCCCAGCAGAGTCGCCAGCTGTCGCACGCTCGCGAAAAATGAACAGAGTCGCCACCAATATATTTATCCCAAAGAGGGAAAGGAATATCAGAAAACCTAGGAAAAGGAAGGAACAGGGTCTTGCGACCAGAGAATCAAGGTACGGGAGTCGGTTACGCGAGGGGAAGGTATTAGCACCCCTCACGCCCATCGTACTCGATGGTATCCACCTATGTTTGTTTCTATCTAAAGGGTGTATAACTATGTCTATGTCTATGATGTGAATGAATGCAAAATGTAGGGAAAAGAAAGAATTGTACTCGCACGGGCCCTACCCCGCTGCCTACGTATCCTTTTCAGGAATCAGAGTTACCGTAGCTCGGCTAAAGATTTTCTGTTTGTTTTTGTGTTTTTTAGTTGGGCGGAGTTAACGCTCGCGCTCTTGCACAAGGGGACAGCCTAGGATGCAATGGAGCGGAAATAACGATGCCCTTAAGAAAACGAGAGAAGAGAGAGAGAGTTTGAGTGTTTCGAGGAAATCCCTAAAGCAAGGGAAACTCGAGTTACTCTTTGGTTTGTGTTTTTTAGAATTTGGGAACTTACGCCCGAATGGAACCCTAAAGCAAGGGAGATCCAAGCACTCGAACGTTCCCTAAAGCAAGGGACGTTCAAGCTTCCATTCCCTTTTTAAGAATTTTCACTTTGATTATTAGTGTTTTAAGTATTTTCTTTGTATTTTTTAAAGGGATTTTAATCAAGTATTTATTAGATGTTTTAGGTTGTAAAAGGAAAAGAAACTAATCTGAGTATGAAGGGAATTTCTACCTAATATTATCATGGTTTCTACCTAAGGTTAGGATTTAAAAAAACATGAAAAATAAAGCGCTAAGTGGAATATTAAAAATAGCATGAAAAAGAACAAGTCAAAACATAGCACAAAAGTGAATTAAAAGTACTATTATTTTTATTCTTGGTCAACCAACTACAAGTGAAAAGAAGCAACAATTAAAAACAATTAAAAGAAAATAATATTCTAAAAAGTCTAATTGGGTGAAAATGTTTTTTGTTATATTTTTTGTTCAAAAGAAAAATGAATTAATTGCAAAAAGAATTAGAGAAAATCAATTTTTATTATTTGTTTTTACTAGAGCAAAGGGGGTGTATGTTGATTTTAATGGTGTAGAAAGCAATCTGGGCGCAGGCCTAGTCCAGAGGCCCAATAGTTTTTTTTTGTTCAGATTTCCTTATGTGCAAAAACGATGATGCTGGGCTCAGGACAGAGGGGGCGTATCTAGTAATTTCATGGCGTCCTCGGCCCAAGGGATTTTCGGTCCATTATCACCAATTATTCAGATTTTATCTTTTCCAGTTATTGAACCAAGGTAAAAAAAGAAATTAAAAAGAAAATTAGTCAAACGGTGCGTTTTGGGGCTAAACGCGTGTGACCCTTGAGATCTCCTTTCAGATTCAACTCTCCTCCAACGTTCTCTCTCGTGTGCGATTCCCGGCGAGCAACGCCGCCGTGGACCACCGCTTTCGTTCTTTCGATCATCAAAGCCTAAACACGAATCTCATTCTATCTCTGCTCCTTAACGCGAGTACGAGTCTAGGTTCTATTGAATCTCCTTCACTTAAACGAATCAAAGAAGGGAATCGGAAGCCCTAAAAGTTGAACTTCGAACATTCGAGCATGGATTCGCGAAATCAGAGCGTTAGGATCTACAAGAGAATGGAAGCACAAGGTTTAAGAGCTATAAGTGCATTTAAAGAACCTGTTTGAAGCGATTTGAGCTTCCGGCGCGGCGGTGAAGATGAGTTTTCCGGCGAATTCGAACTGGTGAGTATCTCTTGTACCTTTCTCTTCCTCGTTTCGCTTCGCTCTTCCTCTTCTCTATTTGGTTTGTTCTTCTTCTTCTTCTTTCTGTGATTTTTTTTGTGCGTAAATGTTGTTGTTAGCGTGAGTCGTGTGGATTCAAAGTATTGAGAATTAGTGATGGAAGGAGGTGGTGGCTGAGCTCGGTTGTTTGGAGTTTCAGAGATTGGAACTCCAACAACAATGGTGGTTTGGCGAGCTTTGAGTGAAGGTAGGGTGAGGGTGAAGTTGCGGAGAACTGAGATGAGAGGAAGAAGAAGGGTATTGAATGAGTGATGATTATGGTGAGAGGTTGAAGATGATTATGGAGGAGAAGGTTGAAGATTGATGATGAAGGAGAAGGTTGAAGATTGGTGGAGTGGAAGAGAAGATGATGAATCTGAATGATAGTGATGAGGTGAGGGTGGTGTGTGTGAAGAATGAGCGTGTAGAATCAAAGATGAGGAAGAGTGAATCTGTTATATAGAGGAGGTGATGAGCTAGGTTCGGTTGAGTGTGAGGCTTGGGATTAGGTTCAGAGTCTGTTAGATGAGGTTAGGAGATTGCTGACTAGGATTGGAGGTTGTTATAGGGAGGTTTGGATTCAGTTATGGGTTGTTGATGTTAGTTACATGGAAGTTGGGAAATGTGAAGTCAGTTAAAATAAGTTAGGGGTAGGTTCTGTTATGTTCAACTCAGTGAATCAACTAAAAACTCAGTGAGTTCTGAAGGAGTTACCTGAACCATGATGAGCTGAAGTTGGTTGCAAGATGGAGGGCTAGGATTGAGCTGTTAATGAGGTGATCTCTGTTAGTTAGAACTTCTGTTAGTTATAGGAGTTGGTTAGGGTGCTAGTTGTGAAGAAGTTAGTTACATGCTTGTTTTTCTGTTTCAGTTAGTAATTGGGGTTAGGGAAAAAGTTAGTATGAGCAGTTAACATTAGTTAAAAGGAACTAGTTCAAATTGAAACTGAATTTAGATAAAACTGTTTAGATTTGAAACTAGATGAAATTAATGGTGAGGGACTGGAATTTGAATGTGTATTGGAATGTGATTATTTCTTTTTCTTCTTGCTGGATTATCTTTTTCAATGCAGGGCTTGTTTGGTATATGCAGTTAGTTTAGATGGTATGATCTTAGTGATTGGTTGAAACTGAATGGAACTGATATAAGTATTTAGGAATATGTATTGAGTTATTCATTTTCTGAATTCTGTTAAGCTATAGTTAGGATTAGGTATGTTTGAATGAAGGTATGGATATGAATTTTGGTGGGTGATGTCGAATGTATGCATTGCGATAAACTTGCGGTGATGACTGAACTGTTTTAGAATCTTTTCTGGATTGTGCGGAAGTTTAGTAGTGTATGCAGGTTATGTAGATTCTGAACTATGCTGAAACTTTGTAATATGTGCATGGCTGGTAGGTTGGTTTATGTATTGTGTGGCAGTAGGCTGGTATAAAATCGGAAACTATTAGAACAATGATTAAAAGGAATGTTAGGTTGATGTCAGTCTTTGAACGAACCTAAGTATGGATTGTATAGGGATTGTTTTGGTTTTTGAACTGAATTAGATTGTGCACTGGATGAGAATTTGATGTTGTTTTGGGTCCAATTTTGTTGCAGGTTTTGTGTGAGGTCATTCCCGAACCGTTTTCATTTTTGTGCAGCAGGTTTATACAGGGCTGAATTGTTAGAAGTTTCTTTTGAATCCTGTTAGGAGGTCAATTGGTTAAGATGAGATCGTTGGTTTTGAAGTGTGGGGCTGATATGTAGAACTGATATGTATTTGTTATTCTGAGCTTGCTTTACATTAGCCTTGCTGAGTAGTTTTCATGAGGAGGATGACATAGTCGTAGTGCAGCCTTGAACTGATGCATCTGTCTTGTTTTTTTAGTTCATGTGCTGCAAGTTTTATGGTATAGAGTTTGAATGCTTTCGCCTTTTCCCTTTTTTATGCAGATTGGTTTATGAGTTGCAGTTTACCCGGCAGACTTAACATGGCACCAATGGAAATGATGGAGATCTTTTGATATCGGTTGGGCACGATTGGAAACATGAAGATGAATTCTTGAAGAAACTTGAAGGTGACACAAAAGATGGGATTGTCGAAGGGTCGGTTTGACCCAAAAGTCAACAGTTGATCAAAAGGCAACTATAGACCAAATACTTGTTTTTGCGTGGTTTCCTTTGTAATGGGGTTTTTGTAATCTTATTTGGATTTGGAATTTGAATGGATAGTAATGTATATTTTTGTGTGGAAATTGGATGATGTAATGATTTTTGAATTGACACTTGAGTACTTTGTAATGAACGACTTTTGACTTTAGGAATGTACATTAGCTTTGCAATAAGTCTTGTGTTTACATCTTGAATTCCAAACAATCACCATGAGTGAATCTTTTTTATTGCATATTTGAAATGACTTTTGGTATCACAGAGGAATTGTGTTTGAGAACTTTAAACTATGTCACTCGAGGATCATTCCTCCTTTTCTCTTTTAAACTCTCAAGAACAAACAACTCCTTGCAATATCGGTAACATACATAAACCAAAACCTTGCACCGACTCCTTAATATGAAGACCATAGCCATATGATTTGTGAACTAACAATAAGTTGCTTCTTTGAACTGATGAAAGATGACCTCCATAAACTTCCATACACAATGGGGTAATCCTTGATACAAAACCAAGAAGAAGTTTATACGCCCTCTTGCAACCCTTGAGTCAACAAGAAGAAAGCCACATGATCCTTGAATCAACCTTAGTTCACTTACGCTTCCAACCATGCTCTTGATTGATGAGAAATGCACTCAATGTATGCAGAAGGCAAAAAAAAACCCTAATTCATGAGATCCCCATTTGGAATAACGTCAAGCTCAAGTACAAGGGATTAGAAACCCCTAATTTCAATAATTCTTGATCCCATGCTTCTTATTGATTAATGGATGTGTGATCTATGTCAGATGACCTAATGGAAGTATGTATGTGAATGTAAAGCCTGAACCAGATGAAAGTGAGAGGGTAGGACAAATTTGGGGTATGACAATCCCCAATATCCAAATCAAAAACCCTAGGAGATTAGACATTTATCATCTCTATGATAGGAGTATCTCATCTATATCATCACAAACAATTAATTTATCAAACTTTTTTGCCACAAGGCTGGCTAATTAATCACACTTTTTGCCACAAGGCTGGCTAATCAATCAAACTTTTTTTGCCACAAGGCTGGCTAATCAATCAAACCTTTTTTACCACCATACTGGCTGATTAATCAAAGTTTTTGTCACAAGGCTGACTTCATTGAAACTTTTGCCACGAGGCTGGCTGATTAATCAAAACTTTTTGTCACAAGGCTGACTTCATTGAAAGTTTTTGCCACAAGGCTGGTTAAACAAAAAAACATCTTTATCATTCTAAGCACCCTAAGTGGCATGGCCCCGGGCTTATAATGAAAATATTTTCAAACAAAAACAAACAGATGTATGTGATGATATAGATTAGATACATCGAACATTTAGATGACATTTGTCTCTTATCCTCTGCTTCCACTAGCATAAGTGGGAACTACGATTGCTCTGACTTTCTCAACATCCCTTTGAGAATACGTAGGCACAAGGTCGATCCTTGGCGAGCAAAATAAAACAAAAAAAACCACTCAAACCTTAGCACCCGTAGACCCGAGCTACAGATGCTCTGATTCCCTCTAGGGGATATGTATGCAGAGGATCGCGATGATCTTTGCGAGCATAATCAAACAAACACCTTAGGTCCCACCTATTTCACAACAGAACCTCTCAATAACATGGAATGAAAAACAAAGCAAAGAAACCTATAGAATACTATAGATACGTTGGGTGCTAATACCTTCCCTTCGTATAACCAACCCTCTTACCCAAAGATCTCTTCCCCCACTTTTAGGTTATTGCAGCTTTTTTCCTTTTCCTACTTTGGAAATAATAAAAAGTTTGGTCGAAACAAAAGAAAAATCATTTTTTGAGCACTTGAGCCCAAAGAAGGCATCAGGTGTCTCATCCCGAAAAAGACAAACGATTTTTCCCCGCGACACACTCGTTTCAACAATTAGTCGTGTCTAAGCTTTGCAAGAAAAGCCACTAAGGGCAAAAGATATTTTAAGAAAAAGGTTTTTAAAAGAGGTTTTACAAACATAAGAAGATTTTGGAAAAAGGGAGAAGATTTTGAAAATCTAAGAAGGGGAGGAGATGAAGAGACTATCCTAATGCGTAAAATAAAAGCTAAGGAAAGAAACGGTCTAACCGAAATAAGAAGCCAACACTTTACATTATGAGTCAAGGTAGATTTCTCATCCTTTGGAATACTAACACTAAACCGGAGCATTATCACTTGGGGATCCAGATGAACTTATTATCTTTAGCTCAACTTCACATTAAGCACATTAAAATTCTGACGAAAATCGGGCAGAGTAACGGCTGTTTTCGGGTAAAATCCTTATATCAATGCCTTGGAATTAACCATCAAGGACTTTCATGGAAATACCTACATATACAAACAGACAACAATCCAATGCCAGACAGAGAGAAAAATGACAGATTAATAACAGAATAAGGGTCCATAGGTACTAAGTCCAAAAGTCCACATCTCCAAAATGCTCGGGATAGTAATCAATAGTCCAAGATAGAACCTTAAGCGTTTTTTAGAGTCTTGTTGTTTATTAGTGTTTTAGCATAAAAGGTAAAGTATGGTCCAAGTGGATAAAAAGAAAATAGCGGAAACATAAACATAGCGTCCAAATGGACAAAGAGAAAATGGCGGAATATAAACGTCCAAATGGACAAAGAGAAAATGGCGGAAACATAAACATGATGAAATGATAAAATAAAGCAATAGAGCAAAAAAAATAAAGAGCAATATAATAAAATGCGGAAATTAAAGTTAATTGTTAGATGTTAAAGATAACCATCTTGAAACTTGTCAAGTATGTTATCAAAGTTAGTAACAAAGATCGATGGTGAGTGAAGGATGTTCTCGGATTTAAATTCAATGGACATTTATCAGAAGCTTGATAAAATCATAGCAACTACACGATAAACCTCCATAAGTCTTAAATCAACTGCATACAATTCTCTTCCATGTTTGATCTTTTTTGATTCGGGACACGAAATATTGCGCTATGTTAAGCAGATCGCCAAGTGATTTATGTAGAAATCACCCTACAACGAGGCCGGTCAAAACTTTATGTGCTAATGCATGCGAGAGAAGAGATATGTATATCACTCTCCGAAAGCAATACCGCACAAAAAGAAAATAGGTAACGATCTAGTCTTTACCAAGAATCCATAAGAATTCTCAAGGTATTAAGACTTTCATCGATCAAAAGAAAAAAGAAATAAAAGATGGAACCACATTCAAAAGCTCCTTTCATCCATAATTTCAATCACTTAATAATGCGGATTCGGATTTTCATCCCATCTACGCCCTAAGTCCATTGATATTAGAGAGAAATTAGGCCTCTAATTTGTGATTCAAAGAAAATATCAAAAGAATGGAGTAGAAGAAGAGTTAGAACCAAAAACAAGTCAAAAATAGCAAAAAAACAAGCATTCTGCCTCACTGGAAATTGATTTCCCTCTGTAGGAAATCGATTTCCTGCCTGCAGAATTCAAATCTGGCGCAAAAAAACATAGTGGAAATCGATTTCCCTCAGTAGGAAATCGATTTCCTGCGTACAATTTTCAAAAAAAACAGTATTATGAATCATAAAACTTGATTTCGGCAAACATACAAACACCTTATTATCACATATCCATCGGAGCACGAAATTTTCATCAATTCACCATAAAATAGGACCAATGTAGCATCAAAGATGCATTGATCACAAGCAACAAAGATCTACATCTTAGAGTTTAGAATTTTACCACTTCTTGAACAAAATGTTGGAGTAGCTTCAAGAACAAGCACCAAATGAGTAGATCCTTCAAAATTGGAGATGAACAAACAAAGAAAAGAGTGAAATGTAGGAGGTTTAGTTCAAAACTAGCAAGATAGGTGAATCTCACTAATTTTATGAAAATGATCTTTGGGCGAGGGTTTTGGAAAGGATGAGAAATGAATTTGCAAGAACTTTTTTGGCTCTCCAAGCTTGTGAAATGAGGGAGGCAAGGCCTCTATTTATAGAATTGGAGCAAGAGTAGTGGTAATTTGGTCATTTTGCATTTGGTTATTAATTTGTGCTTAATTGGTGTTTAAATGGTAAAATGAGGTTAAAATGGGGTTAATGAAGGGAATTATTTTTGATGAGGTGGAAAATTGGTAAAATGATAAAAATTATCAAAGAAAATAGGTGCCAAAATGATGTCATGCTTCCCTCTCTTTTTTTTTTTTTTGAATTTTCGCCCCAAGAAATCGATTTCCCATATGGGTAAATCGATCTCCACCTTCAAATTTTCAGAATTTTTTCTTCTTGTACTGTTTTGATTCTTGCTCAACTTCTCTCCTGCAAAACACAAACAAAGGAGACAAAATGCATATTTTTGGATTTTGGTTAGTATAAAACAAGCAAATAAAAAAGCTAGAAGTGCTTGATGGTTCCCCTCAGAGATAATCATAGTTTCAAGAAAAGAACTTCACAATGGTTCTCTTGATTGATGATTAAGATGCAACTAATGTATGATATTAGGGTCAAAAATTGGGGTATGACACTCTCACACCTCCAAAATGTGGTAACCTTGCTTCCTTCCCAACCTTAAGTTTTGATTTTCGTAGGTTGTTGAACTTTCAAGGAATTAGTAACTTTATAGAAGAATATGGTTATGTGTATCCTGATATTGTGAAAGACTTTTATGGAAAGCTTAATGTTACTAGTGATGGTACTATGTCAACTCTTGTAAAAGATACTGAAATTATGCTAACACAAGAGGAATTTGGGGCTTGTTTGGGTATTCCATCAACCGGTGTTAGGCTTCGTCAAGGTTTTAGTTGTGTCGATCCAAAATTTAAGGAGTATGAGAAATGGGTTTTTTTATTATAGCATTACCCGTGTTTCTGAAGAAGATATTATGATCAAGAAATCGGGCTCCTCTAGGATTCACCTCTACTCTGCTACTCTATTGGTGAGTGATAGGATGCTACACTACTTAATTTCTTACATTCTATTGCCAAAGAACTCAAGATATGCTAGACCAATTTCAAGGATTTTTAAACATTGGGAATTTCTGTTAAGACGGGAACCTAAAGTTGAAATGATTGCAAGAAAGAATGAAATCACCGTTAACACGGCAAACAAAAATATGGGGATCTTTCAAGATAAAGATGGTATATTCAAGCATCTTGCTCAAGGTTCATCATCTTCACAAGTAGCCCCGGCTCCAAATCCCGCTCTGGTTCCACCTCCTGCTCAAGTACCGGAAGGAGGCTTTACAAATGAGTTCCTCTACAATCATATGCTTGGCATGGAAGCTCGCTTAAACCAAAACATCAACACCCATTTTGACAACCTTCATTCCGATTTCCTTACCGCCCTTGCCAACCAAAACCAAGATGATGAGGAGGAAGAGATGGACGAAGATAATAATGAATAGATCTTTTTATTTATCATGTCTTTTATTGCTTAATGTTCTTTAACTTATGTTATTGCTTAATGTCTTTTATTTCTCATGTTGTTTTTGTTAAAAGACTAAGTTATGTTTTGTTGAAACATTATGTGCTTTATTATGCTATGGTTACGATTGTGTGTTATGACTTATATGATGCATATCTTATGTATTGTTCTTAGCCTATGTTAGCTTTTACTTCTTTTCCCCATCCTTTTTGATAATAGCAAAGGGGGAGAAGAGGCATGTTTTTTTGCTAGTCCAAATTTTGCAGCCATATATTAAACAAAATCATTGATAAAGGGACAGTTAATAAGATAGGGGGAGCATTCTTATTATGGACAAACAATAGCTCACACACTTAAAAAATTTCAATAGTTGTCATCATCAAAAAGCGGGGAAAATGTAATCTCAAGCTTCTCCATAATTACATGAAGCATTTGTTTTGATGAAGTCAACAAATATCAAAAAGATGAGCAAAAGAACTATGATGGCATTTGGATCATTTGCAACTTTTATGAAGATTAGACTTATGATTGATCTTCAAAATATTTGGTAAAAGCTAAAACTTAAACATTGACATTTTAGTGCTAAAAAATATTTCCTTTTTTCATACATATGCATTACCCTATTAAGAAATATCATTGCCATGTTTCCAAGCCATTTCTATATGTTTTTTCACATTTTAGCTCCAGAGTAACCGGTTACCAGAAACCAAGTAATTGGTTACCTCAACTTAGCAGCGCCACTGTTTCCTTATTTTTGGCAGATTTTAGGTGAAGTAACCGGTTACCTCAACCAAGTAACTGGTTACCAGGGAAATATTTTCAAAATCCAGAAGGTAACGTTACATGGTAACCGGTTACCTCATTTCAAGTAACCGGTTACCACTGAACCAGTGGGACTTTTTCAGCATGTTTTGAATCCAAACGAAATTATATTTCAAACCTTCAACCATTGCATTGTTCTATCATTTAGAAACCATTCTAAAGGGCATAAATACACATATAAATACCATGTATATTATATTTCAAAAAACACCTCTTTCATAAAAATTCACAACCTTTATCCCACAAATATTTTCAAACAAAGTGTTCCATATCCTTCAATTTTCATTGAGAAATTTTCTGCATTGCTACATGAAGGGTATGAAAACACTTAGAAAGGGGGGGGGGGTTGAATAAGGGGTTTTCTTTCACAAATAAAAATTCACACGATATTTTTATCCTGGTTTATTTGAACTCAAACTACTCCAGTCCACCCGTCAAGGTGATTTCGCCTCTCTCCGTCGAGGACTTAATCCACTAATTAAAACTTGGTTACAATTGGTTCACGAAGGCAACTGCCAATGTATTCTTGAGAATCTTAATAACAAGTTGGTTACTCAAGGAACAATATACAACGTCTTCTTGAGAATCTTAACCACAACTTGGTTACTCAAGAAACAATATACAACGTCTTCTTGAGAATCTTAACCACAAGTTGGTTACTCAAGAAACAATATACAACGTCTTCTTGAGAATCTTAAACACAACTTGGTTACTCAAGAAACAATACATCAATAACTTCTAACAAGTGAACTTAATGCTTCTTAATCTAAGCTATATCACAACTGTGATTTTTCACTATTTTTAAGTACAATGGATATGACTTTAGTATGATAACCTGAACGAAGTATTTTCTTTCAGCATAAGAGTTCACGTTTTTCCTTCATATGTTGTATTGTAAGTGAGCGTCTACTTGTAAGTGAGTGTTTACTTGTAAGTGAGTGTCTTCTTGCTTTTTCAAATTGATCTTCTATTTATAGCTTTTGGAAAATGTAGTCATTTGCTTCCTCGTAAGCTGTTCTGCAATAAATGTTGCGTGTCATCTTGGTTATTTGTGCTTTGCATGCTTCTTAATATTTGTTCCTCATAAATGCTTCAGCCATCTTTCAATCATTATGTCTCTAACGGTATTTTATCTTGTATTAGAAATTTGCATCTTGTTTTTCCTTTTCTTCACAACCTCTGTCTTGACTTTGTGAATATAATTTCTATCAGAATTTGTCTACAGCGGTTGGTGCATTCAGAAGTCTCCATGCATTAGAACTTCTTGAACTTCAGCGTGACTTTTCTTTCTTTGCTTGTTCAGCTTTACATAAAGTCCATGTTCTGATGGTACTTGAGTTAGAACTTCTTCTGAAATAAGAAACATATAATTAGAGTACCACATTTACTTATACAAAGTTTATTTAATTGTTATCATCAAAACTCTAAGATATGATTAGAAATTTAGAACCAAACTATGTTCTAACACTACATACATATTTCAGAAAAAACATTCTCTTATATTCTTATACCTTGAGCACTAATATATCTTTGTGAATTGTTTTACTTGAAAGAGAAGATCAATCATGTGATTGATACATTGTTCTACTATTCAAACTCTTATACAAAAAATTAAATACTTGTTGTATTCTTATTATCCAGGATTGTTGGAAACAAGTTAGGCACTTTGAGAGGATTGTTCTCATAAGTGGTCTTAGTGAAAAATCCAAGAGGATTGTTCTTGGTCCAAGAGGATGTTCTTGGTGTTGTTGTTGTGTGTTTTACAAGTTACCAACAATAGTGAAAATATCTTACTGCGTAAGGGGACTGGAGTACTCTCGGATTGTGAGGGGAACCAAGATATATCTTTGTGTCATTTATTTTTCTGCACTTTACTCTTTCCATAACTTCACCATAAACCAGAAAAATAATCCACACATCACCAAAAACGGATAAAATTTTTAAGAACCTAATCCACCCCCTCTTAGGCGCACTTTGTACTTACATATACCTTTTTCTTGCAATGACTTTTCTCCAGACTTCCTTCTTCCAGCATCATTTGAATTTTGAATGTTAGATGAATTGTTCTGGACATTTGATCTTGGATTTCTTCCCATCTGCTTCATCACCCGGTTGAATTGTCTTTCAAGCAGTACTATGGCATTGGATATTCCTTCATCTGAACCTAGATCACATTCCTTCATTCCATCTTCGGAGTTAGCAACAAAAGCTATGTTTTGTTCTTCTTTTCAGCTCTATCATTGATGCTAAACTCAAAATTTATAAGAGATCCAACAAGATCGTCCAGTCTCATTCGGTTAATGTCTTTAGCTTCTTCGATGGAAGTCACCTTCATGTCAAATCTCTTGGGCAGAGACCTGAGCATCTTTTTAACTAGTTTTTCTTCAAGTAACTTTTCTCCTAATGCACTAGACGCATTAGCTATCTCAAGAACCTTCATATGAAAGTCATGAATACTTTCATCATCTTTCATCCTTAGATTCTCAAATTGAGTGGTTAACAACTGAAGTCTGGACATCTTCACTTTGGAAGTGCCTTCATGAGCAGTTTTGAGAATTTTCCATGCATCCTTGGCTACTTCACATGTGTTCACCAACCTGAAGATTTTCTTGTTAATTGAATTAAAGATGGAATTCAGAGCTTTAGAATTTCCAAGAGCCAGTTCATACTCTTCTTTGTCCTAGTCTTCCTCAGGCTTTAGCACAGTCGTGGGCTATTTGTCTGCTCCTATAACAACAATATGCTTCCATCCTTTCAAGACTGCCTTCCAAGCCCGGCTATCTATGGATTTTAAGAAATCCACCATACGAGGTTTCCAGTAGTCATAATTTCTTCCATCCAGAACAGGTGGTCTGTTTAAAAATCCTACTTCCTTGTCCATCGTACTAGAAAGTAACCTTCCTAGATCTCACCCAGATGCAGAGCAAGATGCCTGCTTTGATACCAATTGAAATTCTAGTATCAGATATGTGATGTCAAATGAGATGTCACGACACAAATATCTGTTGATGAAACTAATAACGCAAACAGTAGCAGTAATGTAAAATAGTGCAGAATGGTAAAGAACACAACGATATTTTAACCCAGTTCGGAACAACCTTTCTACTTTGAAGGCTACCAAGCCAGGGACGAAACCAATATCCGATAGTATCAATTCGAAGTCAAACAACCCCATTTACACTTCTCACTTAATCACTACCCTTCCTATGACTTCTACCTAAGACTCCCCTAGCTATGAGGCCCTCCTCAAATCCTTTCAATCACAACACCCTGTGACAAAATAACAAAAACAATAAAAACAGAAGAAAATCTTCCAAGACACACAATCCTCAATGCTTAAAAGCTTATAAGGACGAAACTACTCTCCTTGCTTAACTGCTTCAGAGATTAAACCAGCATTCAACACCTACAGGTTTCTGAATGCACACATATGGAACTACAACCAAAATAAGGATTCCTATAACCCTAAAACACAAATATCAGTTCCACCTAAAACTAGGTTACATCCTTTCTATTTATAAGTTTAACATCGACTGGATTGGGCCTCAAACCGCAACAAAGAGGCTACCAAATATCTGCTACTTGTTCTCCAAGAAAATAGGTCTTCAATCCAAACTTTCCTATATTGTTTCCAATAATAGGAAGTGTGGAAATCTCTTGATTGAATCAATCTTGGATAACACATCAGCTAATTGATTATTCCCGAATATTCTGTAGCTAAAACACGAGATTCCTGTAGCAATAAAAACGCCTGATTCACTTGACAGATAAACTTTTGCAGACAGGATGTCATACCAGACATGTTGTGACATCTTATTTGACATGTTGAAGTCTGAAAGCTAGGTCATCTTGCATTTCTTTCAACATGCTCTTGCTCAGTATGTTTTACCAAAATGCATGCCAACCTTAGAGAAACTACATAACTAAATAATTTTGTTGAAACTGTGGAGTTTAGCTGGAGAAAACCAGTTAATGGCAAACCAATGGCAATGGTTTGGAAAAAGCTCCTTAGAATCTAATCGAAATTAAGAACCCTCAACAAGCCGATGACTGATATTGCTAAAAATATTGATGAGTCCAGGAAAACACTAACTACAGTGCAAGAGGATCTTCTGACTGATAGGATAAATGCAGGAAAAATTGATAAGGTTAAAACATGTTTTGCAAAACTTCTTAAGTGGCAAGATATTGAAGTTAAGATGCTACAACAAAGGGCAAAAATTGAGTGGCTGCGATATGATGATGGAAATAACAAATATTTTCATGCATCCATCAAGGCTAGACACCAAGGTAAGAAGATGGGCAACATTCAAAAAGATGAAGGGTCGTTTACTAAGAACCAAGAGGAGATGGAAAATGAAGTTATTGAATTTTATAAAAACCTAATGGGGACAGCTGCTACAGAGCTTGAAGGTATTGATACTGAGGCTATAAGGGGAGGACCCCAGCTGAATGCAGATCACAGGGAACTCCTTATCAAACTGGTTATAGACGACGAAATTGTGAAAATGCTCAAAGGCATTGATAATAACAAGTCACCTGGGACTGATGGTTACAACGCTTATTTCTACAAGAAAGCTTGGTCAGTGATTGGTGAGGACGTAATAAAAGTGGTTAAGGATTTCTTTATCAATGATAGGATGTACAAGGATGCTAATTGTTCAGCTGTGACTTTAATTCACAAACGCAGTGGTGTGAAGGGAATTAAGGACTACAGGCCAATTGCATGTTGTAGCACTCTCTACAAAATTATTTCCAAAATCCTCGCCAACAGAATGAGTCAGGTTCTGAATCATATTGTGGGATATAACCAAGTCGTGTTTGTCAAAGGACAGCACATCCACCATCATATCCTCCTTACTTATGAGCTAATCAAGGGTTATGAAAGGAAAGGAGGGACTCCAAGATGTTTAATGCAAATGTACATTCAAAAAGCGTATGATACGGTGGATTGGAATGCTTTACATGCTATTCTTAATGAGGTTGGTTTTCCCGGGAAATTTACCAAGTGGATAATGACTGTAGTTACTTCGGTGACACATACATTTAATATTAATCGGCGGTACACAGCTAGTATGGAGGCGAAAAGAGGACTTTGGCAAGGTGATCCCATATCACCTCTCCTATTTAGTGTGGTGATGGAATGCTTGAATAGATACTTATACAAGATGCAGAAAAATACTGGCTATAACTACCATCCAAAATGCGAGAAAGTGAGCATCACAAACTTATGCTTTGCAGACGACTTGTTGATGTTCTCTCGAGGTGATAAGATTTCGATACAAATGATGATGAATGCCTTTCATAAATTTTCAAAAGCTACAGGGCTGGTTGTCAATGATGCAAAATGCAATCTATACTGCGCTGGACTAGATGTGGATACAAGACAGGAGATGTTGCAAATTACTGGTTTCCAAGAGGGACAGTTACCCTTCAAGTATCTAGGGGTGCCATTAACTGGTAAGAAGCTTGCTATTCACCATTATATGTCGTTAATTGATCGTATTGTCGGCAGAATTAAACACTGGACAGCGCGTACTCTAACTTATGCGGGAGGGTACAACTCATTCAAAGTGTAATGTTTGCACTTACTAATTATTGGCTTCAATGTTTTCCCTTCTCCAAAGGAGTTATTCAGAAAATTGAATCTATTTGTCGAATTTTCTTGTGGACAGGAGGTTATGAAGGAAGTCGTAAATCTCCGATTGCATGGAAGAATGTGTGCAAACCTAAATGTCAGGGGGGTTGAATATTATTGATATCGAGATTTGGAATGGGGTCAATTTAATTAAATTGCTATGGAATTTAAATGGCAAGGCTGATTCGCTTTGGATTAGATGGATCCAAACTTATTATGTGAAAACGAGACATATAATGGATATTGAAGTGAAGAATAGTTATACTTGGATTATGAAGGCGATTCTTGATCAAAGAACGATTGTTAAAAATCTGGAAAATTGGAGAGATATTATAGGATGGCAGAAATTCAACATCTGTAAAGTTTACAAACTGTTTCAAGACTGCACTCAGAAACCTGGTTGGAGAAATATGGTGATGGGCAATAACGCACGTTCCCGGGCTATTTTCATTCTTTGGCTTGTGTGTCAAGATAGATTAGCCACAAAAGATAGACTCCATATATTCGAAATGATAGGGGATACTGACTGTTGTTTTTGTTCCGACGAGGAATCAACCAACCACCTATTTTTTAAATGTCATGTCACAAGAAAGATTTGGAGTGAGATTTTGGATTGGATACATTTTTGTCGAAATCCGGAGGATTGGCATGAGGATATCAAATGGCTAACTTATCATACCAAAGGTAAGGGCGCAAAGGTTGCGGTTCTCAAAATGGCGGTAACCGAGACTGTGTATGAACTTTGGAATCTCAGGAATAATAAAGTTTTTTTTGCAAGGAGGCAGATGCCACGCATATAGGAAAAAGAATTATAGACAATATTGTTTATAGAGGCTGTAATAGGAAATTGAGAAAATACATAGATATTCTTATGATTGAAGGATGATAGTTGGTTTCTTGTTTTGCTAGTCTTTTTGACTATTTAGTAGCTTGATCCCCATTGGATCGCTTGTAATTACCGTTTTTTTGAAATTAATCAAAAGTCTTTTATTGCAAAAATAATAATAATAATAATAATAATAATAATAATAATAATAGTAGTAGTAATAATAAAATAATACTAATGATAATAATAGTTATAATTTACATAATTTCTCATTTTTTTCTATTATTTGTAATTAAATAAATTCATAAATAACTTACATTCTCTAATAAATTCAAGCATAAAAAACTAATTACTAAAAACAAACTTTCATTTTATTTCTTTGATACTTAATTCACAATAATCCTACATTATATAGGGCCCATTTGTTTTGGCTTTTTTTAAAAATGATTTTTATAGTGTTACCAAATTTTGTAAAAAATATTTTTACAAAGAAACTTTTTATAAAAGCTTCAAATGAAAATTCTGTTTGAATAGTTATTCTTAAAATGTGATTTTAGGTATTTCATCTATTTATGACAAAAAATTGGATATCAAAATTTCAAAAAATCACTTAATTTTGAAGCTATTTCAAATAGATTTTCATAAAAATCATTTTTGAAATACAACTTTTTGAAAAAATTATGATTTTGACTAAGTTTTTGTCTTCAATTATGTATGTTTATGTTATAGGATGTCAAATTAAGTGCTTCATTTTAGAAAAAAACGAATATAAAAAACTTATAATATTTTAAGAAACGGTTTTAAAAAATCTATTTTCAAAAATACAAAAAAAAAATCCATTTTTTTAAATCTGAAACAAACTGGCCCATAATGACACTAACGGATAATAAAACACTTAAAAGACGGAGGGAGTAGTCTTTCCTTGAGTTCATTAAGGACTTGAGTCTAACTATTGATTATCTTAATATCGTTTGAAAAAAAAGGATAATTTTGACATTCCGGTTCAATTTATCAGGATATATAATGACAAAACTAGGTGGCTAATTAATCAGGTCGATTTTAGTGCTATTCAATACACTATATTCTATTTTCTTTAATTTCCTTTTCCTTGTAATAAATGACAGTGCAAATACAGAAAAAACAAACTATGAATGAAAGCACTTTAAAATGAGAAATGTGGTTCGTTGGTTAAAACCAACTTTATGTTGTTATTATATTATTATGGTGGAAGGGCCCTTTGCCAGATAAAACCTAATCTAAGATGCAATTTATGTCATGTAAATAACATACATGTCACATGGGTAGCCCCTCAGTTCCCCACTAATTCTTCTTCTTATAATCCAAAAATAAAACCTATTTTTTATTTAAAAGTTATACCATGAGTTGATATAATCAATGTTTTTATTATTAATATTTTTTCAAACACCAAAAGATAAAAAATAATGAAAGGAACGTTTTGGTTGTACCATAAAAACAACCGGCCTCTTTAATATTATTATACAAAAAAAAAAAAAAGAAACTCCTCTTTTTCTATATATATTTAATATGATTTGATTCTGAAGTTGATAAATCTTGGTTTATTGATCAAGAAAATATCAACATTTGTTTGTTCTTACTCAATAGCAATAGAAAATTGTTGGCTTTTCATTCGTCTTAAATTATGCTAATTGATCCCCAAACATAGGATTTAAGGTACAAATCTTTGCTTGTTTGTCATGTATTGCTAAAGTGACCTAACGTGAAATAAGAGAGATCCCTCAATCCATTATAACGACCCCCTAAATGCTCACTAGTTTGGGTGGCGTGCATTAAGAATAAACATGACAAAGGTATAGTTATAGTTGTTATTTAAAAAACATATGATCATATGTTTAATAGCGCTTTTAATGTTGTTAAATCTGGCGTTATAGTTGGGTCTAATATTTCTTTTTAAATAATATATATAGGTTTTTTCTTTACCCACCTTCCTATGGGGTCATCCCCAGCAAAAACCCCAGTTTACCCCTGCTTCGAAAATGAACTTCCGAAGTATTTTTTTTTTTTAAATTTACTCAGACTTCGGAAGTTCATCTCCGAAAACACAAAATGGGCGGTGTTTTCGGAGATGAACTTCCGAAAATACCTTTTTTCAGATTTTGGGGGGTTTCGGAAATGAACTTCCGAATTATGCAGAAACTGTATTTTTTTTTATGATTTTGGAAACAGCCTCGTATTTTTAATTAAAGAAAGACGGCAAATAAAATAAGCGATATATAAACAGAAAATACTAATATACTAATATGATAAGAATAGTGATATATACAAACCGATCCGATTCAAATCCAAATAATAATAGTGTACAAAAGATACAATCCGAAAACAAAAAAAAATAAACCCGACCACTACTGGGTATGCCTAACCCTCTCACCCTGGGCCCTCCTCTGCCGCCTGTATGCCGCCGCACGGCCCGCATTAGTGACGATCATCTCCATCACGGCGACTGCCTCTGGACCGCCCTGATGAACGACACCTCGATCCAAAGCGTCCCGCCCAAGCATCTCTATCCGCTGGCAGATCGGAAGGAGATCAATGGCGTGGTCATCCTCGGCCTGCTGGTTCTCCAGGATCTCCTCGTGTGCTGGCCTAGGAGCGCCGGGAGCGTCGGGTGTCAGCAGAGGATGTGACACCCGATAGAACCATGTGACTGTTAGCTGAAGATTTCGTTTTACAAATTTGGTTCTTCGAAGAAGTAAAAATTCGAAGGAAAGATGGTTACTGATGACCATCCCTTAAAAATAAAAGAATGGCTCCTGATGGCCTTGCTTCGAGAATGAAGACTTCTAAGTTCGTTATGAAGATAATGAAGACTGAAGCTAGTAAAAGTGTATGTCTTCGAGGACTTAGACAAAATTTATGAAATATGTTCAAGTATTACTACTTAGCGTGTTTTCGTAATGTTTTTAAATACACTGCCACGCGTCGAAGAAGGACTCAGGCGGGAAGATTTGAAATTCGAAGACGGTTTCGTAACTGTCTAAATAACAGATGGCGTCCCTGGAGTTCTTATGAGAAACGTGGCATTAGATTAGCGTAGGGCCGTTAAGGTCGAAATTAGTATAAATAGGAGTCTTAATATTAGGATTCTGTGTGTTCATTTTGTACAAATCACTTACATATTACTCAAGTATCAAGTGTTAAGAGAAAGAGTTCGCTGAGAAAATGTACGTATGACACCACCATTTTAATACATGTGTATTCTCTTTCGTTTTCAAATACCTTTCAGTATTATTGCATTTCATTTACTTCTTGCCATTTACATTTCTGTATTTTTACTTTCATGTCATTTACTTTTGAAGTATTTAATATTCCTGCATTTTAAGATTCTTTACGCTTTAACAATACTTTCGTTTCATATGTTATTTTACTTATCCTTTCACTGAAATTATACTTACGTATAACCAAGTGATTGTCAAGATTACTCGTTTTATTCGAAACAATTCTTATTAACGAAGACGAATCATGACTATGGTTCGAATGACCATTGATAACAATCTTTTTGACTATGTGTCCTAGGATCAATCTAGTCGATCCTGCGAGTAACCAAATCATATTTATTATAGTTTGGAAGACTAGCGGTTGTTTACCGGAAATCACCGTAAACAAATTGGCACGCCCAGTGGGACAGTGTCAAGCAGATTGTTTTAATCAATTGTTTTATTTTTGTCTAGACAATATCAAGACCTTGTATGAACCTTAGGAACGGTAAGTTAACGAACAGTGCACAACCGATTCCCAAACGAAGGTACAACAAGAAAATGGTCGTTACGGCCAGTGCAGGGGGTGACCAAGGTCCCCCACAAGGTTCAGGATCAGGAGCGGCAAATTTGACTTCTAGTCAGGGAACACGGGATACACTGGGTCCAAATGGATCGAGACCTGCAGATAATTCCCAGGCTATGCCTGAAAATAATACAGGACCTTCAGGGACTATTCCAGTTTCAGTATCGACAACCGCACCTTCATCCACAAGCGCAGAGGAAATACCGTTTTCCTCGACAAATGCTGCAAATAACTTGTTTGGTCAAGGCACGAATTCTACTTTTGAGTGGAGGCCAAATAATCCATACGGAATGCCATATCCATTTGGAACAGGCGTACGAGGGGCAGGGCCCACATATGCCATAACTAACAATGCGACGTTTTCACCGAATGTTGGTTCAGTGGGTCGAAGTGCACACAACACTATTTTTTCTACCCAGATGCCCCATTTTACCACAAATAACCAAGCAGCATTTCGACAAGAAATGGATGCAAGCAACCATGATATGTTAGGGGTCTTGGCCAAAGAATTGGCTTCAATTTTGAACCCACTAGCGACAAATATTGCTAATACAAATCGGGATAATGTGGAAACTTTCCAAAAGATATCATCCCAAATGAATCGAATGGCAGATTTCATGGGAGTGCCACAACCAAGAAGGAAAGACAAACAACCTTCGAATCAAGAAGAAAGGCCCATTTTGGAACGTATATAAGATGTGGTTCCACCATCTAGGACAGCCACTAGAGATGTAGGCCCCTCACGAAGAACAGAGATGACCGAAGGAACTCCAGTAATTAACTTAGAGGCTTCAAATCAAAGAACCGTTCCCGTTCGACAGGAAACGGAAGAAGAGAGACCCAGATTAAGGATCGTGGGTAGGGACGAGCATCCAGATGAGATTGTCCAAAGAGTCAGAAGAGAAAATCTGGCTACAGAAAATAACTTAACTGCCATGATAGAAAGGGTTATGGCCAATAATGGCCTTAGTACTGGACTTCGACCTCCAAATTATACATCCCCCATATCAGATTATATCATGCAGACAGAGTTGCCTAGGGGCACTAAGGTACCCAAATTTACAAAGTTTTCAGGCGAAACTAACGAGTCAACGGTGGAACATATTGCTAGATATTTGACAGAAGCAGGGGACTTAGCAGGAAACGAAGATCTAAGGATCAAATATTTCCCTAGTTCGCAAACAAAGAATGCTTTCATTTGGTTCACTACCCTGCCACCAAATTCAATAGATGCATGGGCACACTTAGAAAGGCTGTTCCATGAACAATTCTATATAGGCCAAACTAAGATAAGTCTGAAAGAATTGGCCAGTATTAAAAGAAAGTTCACAGAACCAATTGATGATTACTTGAATAGGTTCCGTCTGTTGAAATCAAGGTGTTTTACAACAGTCCTAGAGCATGAACTAGTCGAAATGGCTGCGGGTGGTCTAGATTATTCAATTAGAAAGAAACTAGATACCCAATACCTTAGGGATATGGCCCAGTTGGCAGATAGGGTTCGACAGGTCGAACGCTTGAAGGCAGAAAAGGTTAGAGCAAATAAAAGTTATAAAAAGGAAAGGGTAGCTGTGGACCTCCATTTTTTATACCGGGCCATACCTCTGTTCTGTAGAGATACGTGAACTGACTCTTTTTATCGCTTAATGCTTTCGCATTTTTTTGAAAATTCACAGAGTCGCCACCGACCTTTTATTTTATCCAATTAAGGAAAGGTTTATAAAAGAAACAGAAAAAAGACCTTTAAGAAATTCTGGGTAAGGGGGTAGGTTATACAAAGGGAAGGTATTAGCACCCTTTGTATCCATGGTTATCCATGGGCTCTTAAGTTTGCTTAGCTCAATTGTTTTTCGATCACTTTTCAATTGCTCTGAAATTGCTCATATGTGGTTCCAAATACTTTTGTAAATTGAATTTTGTAATGATCCATGTGTGGATGTATACAAAATGCTTGTTTATCTTTCGAAAGATGTTTTGAAAAGAACGTTAACTTTGTAATAATCCGTGTTTGGATGTATACAAAGTATTGTCTTTTTGGAAAGTTTTGTTTTGAAAAACAACAGTGTATGAGAATTTTGTTTGTTTTGATTTGAGCAAGCAAACTAGGAGGTCTACCCTGAGTTGTAAGGTCTTTATCCTATTTCCTTTAAAAATCTATCCTTTCACCGGATATAAACGCAAGGTTCGATTTTGTACTCAAAATAGTAGAATTTTGACTTTGATTTTGAAAAGAATGAGAAGGGATTTACCTTAAGAGGTGCAAGTGTGATTGTGATTGGATTCAGATATTTTATCTTTGAAGTTAGTGATCTAACGATTCAATTTTATCTTTGACATATACGCAGTTTATATTTGCTGGAAATTAAAATGCGGAAATGTAAAGTGCGGAAAGTAAATCTACGCTATTACATCGATTGTGCAGGAAATGTAAACTAGCCTATTTACATGAATTTGACATCCTATACATTTATCTAGGAATTTAAATTGCAAGAAAAATAAAAGGCATGTTTTTGGATTTTTTATGATTTGATTTTAATTATAATTAATGCATGATTAATTAAATTAAAATGAAGAAAAAAGATGAAAATAGATTTAAACCTAGAAATTAAGTTTAAAATATGTACAAAATATTTGTCAATTAATTTTAAAACAAAAACTAATTTTTTTGGAATTTTTGGAATTGATTTGAAATTGATTTAAGTTAATTAAAACATAATTATGCAAATAATTATACAAATAATTAAAACTTAAGGATAAAATTATTCAAAATATGTACAAAATTAGTTTATAACATGTAAACAATATTTAACATAAAGAACAATTTTTTTTATGATTTTTTGATTGGTTAGAATAATTAAAAAGCAAATATATAAATATATACTAATTAATTATGCAAAATATTGAAATTTTGAAGAAAAATAAAATATTTTTATTTCAGAAAATAATATATTATTTTAGAAGTCTAAAAATATTTTTTGTGTATTTTTTGGATTTTCAAAACTATTTTTAATTAATTTAACAAAGAAATTAAAATAAAATAGAAAATAAAAGGATACTGATCATGTGTGGTTGGATTGAGGGTCCATGATAAGGATTGTTTGATCTGGCGCGTTGGATGATTCATTAAATGAGATCAGATGGTCCAGAAATTGAGGCACGTGGTGATCAGTACACCTGCAAAGCACAGAATTAGAGGAAATTTTAAAAAGTACGCGCGCTGGCTGTCCAATGAGGTGGGAACACCTCATCATCTTCAACCTCTCGCTAGGGCCTTTTACAGCGCTTTTATGAAAGAGCGCTGTAGTTGATGAGCTTCAGACCTGCAAAATAACGAATAGGGGTAAACGTGCAAAGAAATTTGGCGCGATGGTACCATTCAACTCGTCTGATCCATACGAACCTAATGGTACTACTTAGAACCTCTAATTTTGCCTATTTCAGAAAGCCCTAATTTTGAGATGAAGAACCCTAAAATGGTAGTTTCGTGTATACGTGTTCAAACTCCAATTAAGTTTCCAGAAATGATCTACACCTCAAACCAAACTTAATTATATGTCTACATCTTGCTAAGCATGTGTGAATAACCAGATACAAGTTGATTTAGGTTCGAACAAAATATGACCTGTATAGCTCGATTTAGTGAGCTTCAAGGCTTGCAATTGATTGGGATACGTTTATTGATGTTCAAGGAAGGTGTTTGAATATTTATTTTGTATTGAAATGGACTGAAACTTAAAATTCGAATTCCAAGTTTCTTTGAAAATTACAAGTTGTTACAAGAGTGCTATATGCTTATGAATGCTACTGAATTCTTCCTCCTCTTGTTACTGAAGCATGCTAGCCTATTTATAAGCATTGAGTGCTTAGAATTGAAGCTAAGAAGCAACTAGTTGCCTTTGTGGAATTCTTGCATTTTTTATATTAAAAAAGCTTTGAATTATTGACCAAGTCTTCTTGCCTTCAATGCACCTGCCTTGCTCTTCAATTCTCTGCAGAAAGATGAAGATTCCTTGGGTGAGTCATGCTTGGAAGTTAAGGTACCATTTATCCATCCATTTTCCTTTTAATTTTAATCTTAAAATAAGATAAAATCATGCCAAAAATGGATAAAAAAGGTGTGGGCCTTGTCTTGGTCGTGGGAGGCCCATAATATCATGGAAATGATGTTTGAATGCTGAAAACTTGGCCCCATTTGGAAAAAATACATTTTTGAGCAATGTTGATTTCATGCATTTTCCAAAATTTAGCCAACTTCAACAAGGTGTAAATCCCTCAATTTTTGTCATATGAAGGAGTTCTTGCACTTTTTGGAAACCTCAAAGAGTCCTCTAACCAATGCCTTTGGTCTCATGTCAAAATGATTTTTGATGCTCCTTGTGTGTCCTTTTGAAAAAAGTGTCTTTTTGTTGACTTTGAAAATGACCTGTAATGTCTTTGGTCATATTTTTCAAATGGTGAATGCAATGACCATGGGATCAATTGCATTTGAAAGATAATTGAATTTCCTTCAAAATGAGCTTTGGTTTGAATTTTTTGGATGAAGGATGAGAGAGTTATGATCAGTCAAAGTTGAGTTGACTTTTCAGGCAAAAACCCTAATTTTGAATCTTAGGGTTTTGTTGATTTTTGATCTTTCCTTGATGAATTATGATCATCCGATGATCAAATGATGAATCCTTTGACAAAATATGGACTTTGACAAAAAATTTCATTTTTGACTGTCTGTTGACTTTTTGGTCAAACGGGTCGTCTGTTGACTGTTTGAGCTGCTGACGGTGCGTCTGAGTGAATTGAAGTTTGAAAATTTGTATGATGGTACTTTGAGATATATGGATGTGCATGGAATCCATTTGAGGTCTCAAAAACTTGTTGCTCCTGTAAAAACAAGAAAAACCCTGATTAGGGACTGTTTGTCTAGGAGACAGTTAAGCGTACCTGATTTTTGTGCAGTGTTGAGTCTCTGCTAATCGCGTGATATTCAGAAGACTTCTAGAACAAAAATCTTGGAATTTTGAATTGTGAAAGATTGATTTGATTGATGGTACAAAACACTGAGAATTGTACTGCCAGCAGTTTGGCTGTCAACTGACTGTTCAGGTACTGAAGCAGCAGTTAAAGTGAAAAATCAACAGTCAAAGTTAATTTTCTTTTTTTGTTGTTTTTGTTTTATGTGAAAAATGAAAGTTTATTTACATGACTTGTTAAAAAAACATAGACATAATAAATAACTAATATACTGTTACCAGTACAGTCTGAGTTTCCTGATTCTGCGCCTGCAAAAAGATTTAACTCTGTACCAATTGTGTCAGTACTATTTATCTGTAAATAAATAAATTGCATGTGTGAAGTAATAAACAGTATTTGGCGTTTGCGTAAGAATAAATTCAACTGCAAGCCAAATTACTGTATAAGAAAAATTCTAAAAACTAAGTGTTTAATATGTTAGGATATTTGTTGAAATAATCCATAATTATATGAGACTCTTAATTTTCAGATTTGGAGTTTTCTTGAAAAAAGATGCGGGCAAATTTTGGGGTATAACAGTTGCCCCTATTCAATCTTCTTAAACCTGAAGAGATTGTCTGAAATCTGAAGGTAGAAGATGATTGAATATTTAGATGCCCTGAAAATTTGCACTTACCTTGATCAGAAGAGATGTTGGAAGTTGAATTTGAATGTCGTCTGCGAAATGTTGTTGGCAGATTGAAACATTACCTGAGATGGGCTTTCAGATGCCACCTGGTAAGTGTGTTGATGGTTTGTTCATCAGAATGAATTCATTGATTATATCTTGATGAAGGATTTGAAAGTCTTTGTGTTGACTGTTTCGGAACCGTCCAAGATTGCCGCTTTAAGTCTAGGAGGATGATTGCTACGGAACTTGTCCAAAGTTTTTTTTTCTGCTTAGATTTTGGAAGTTGATCATTGTGAATCGTCTGAGGTATCGCTTTTAGATCTTTGATGCTAGATCGTTCTGGAACCGTCTGAGGTATCGCTTTAGATCTTTGATGCTAGATCGTTCTGGAACCGTCTGAGGTATCGCTTTAGATCTTTGATGCTAGATCATTCTGGAACCGTCTGAGGTATCGCTTTAGATCTGCAATGTTAGATCGTTCTGGAACCGTCTGAGGTATCGCTTAAGATCTGCAATGTTAGATCGTTCTGGAGCCGTCTGAGGTATCGCTTTAGATCTGCAATGTTAGATCGTTCTGGAACCGTCTGAGGTATCGCTTTAGATCTGCAATGTTAGATCGTTTTGGAACCGTCTGAGGTATCGCTTTAGATCTGCAATGTTAGATTGTTCTGGAACCGTCTGAGGTATCGCTTTAGATCTGCAATGTTAGATCGTTCTGGAACCGTCTGAGGTATCGCTTTTGATCTGTGATGTCTGTTTTTGAGTTGGTAAGTGATCAGAATGAATCTTCGGCTTGATTATATCTGAGAGAACCGTTCATGGAATTCAGGTGAACACTGCATGTGATTGAGAATATCTTTGCTGAAGATATCTGTCTACCTGAAAAATCAAGTTAGTGATATGCAATGTTTATTATGCATGTAATGTGAGATATTCCCGGAGAAATATGCATGTGATGTTGTGTATGAATATGCGTATGAAAATGCGCATGATGCATGATGTATGATGTATGAATATGAATATGTGATGTATGAATGTGAGATGTATGAATGTGAATATGAATGTTAATGTATGAATATGAATGTGAATGTGAATGTGTGATGTATGAATGTGAGATGTCAAGCTTCTATTTGGGAACATAAATTTCCGCCAGTCATCTGGATATGACTATATTGTGATCGTTGATGATCTTTTGTCTTGTTTGAGTACCCTCGGCTGGGGAAATTCTTTGAGAACCACGGTACTCTGTTGAATGACCTTTGACTGTCACTTGGGAATGAAAGGTAGCTGGAAGTTCTGATGCCCTTTCAAATGGGAATGAGGAAGATGCATAATCCTCCGATGCACTATCTGACCAAGTCCGGGTGCGGGGATCACACCTTCTGAAGATAGTAATCTGGAACAACCCTGCTGGGGTATAAGACTTCTTTTGAAGAGAAAATCTTTTTGAGGAATTTGCTGAGAAATGCGTTTCTCTTGGGGATTTTTTTCTGATGGAATGGTGTCCAGATAATTGGGACATTTCCTGAATGTTATTCCTGTTTTTCCTGGTAAACATCAATCATATTCAAATGCACATGTTCATTCAAAATTATCATTGGGACGCTTACGTATTTAAACAGAAAAAGTGAAAATGGTGATTTTTGAGCCTAAGCTGCATTGATTTTTGAAAAAGAGCCATGATAGGCTGGTTAGCACAGGGAGACAATAATCCTAGAAGTAGGAAACTGTCAGAAAGTTTTGGAAAATATTTATGAAGATAAATAGCTATGTGAAAACAATCCAGTCAAGTTTCAACTCTGCTATTGCCAATCTATCTTCGAGCATCTCATCCCTCACTTGTTGGAAGAAAGTGATTGGACTGATCGGTGTCCTTGAGGTGTTGAATCTTGATGGTGAGTAGGCAGCTGAACGGAACACAGTTGTATGCTTCATTCCCTAACTTTTGCCTAGGCTGCCCTTTCAGGTTTTTAGCCTACCGGGATAATATTTGTTTAGTCTCTAATTTTTGCCTGGACCGCCCTTTCGGGTTTTCAATCCACCGAGACGCTCTTTTTTTTTTTGCCTAAGTTGCCCTTTCAGGTTTTCAACTTAGCGAGCTGTTTTTTTCTTTTTAAGAGAAGTATTTTTTGACTATGTCAGCATTCACAGGGTGTGGGAAATCCTCGCCATCCATGGTGGTAAGCAACATGGCTCCGCCGGAGAATATTTTCTTGATTATGAATGGTCCCTCGTAGGTGGGAGTCCATTTGCCTCTGGGATCACCTTGTGGTAAGATGATGCGTTTGACAACCAGCTACCAGTTTGGTATGCTTGACTTTTGACTTTTTTGTTGAAGGCTTTAATCATACGCTTTTGGTATAGCTGACCATGACAAATAGCGGCGAGCCTTTTCTCATCAATCAAGTTTATCTGGTCCAACCGTGTTTGAATCCAATCGTCTTCGTCTAGATTGGCTTCTTTCATAATCCTTAGGGAAGGAATCTGAATTTCAATTGGAAGAACTGCCTCCATACCATAGACTAAGGAGAATGGAGTTGTCCCTGTTGAAGTACGCGCAGATGTGTGATAACCATGAAGAGCAAAAGGTAACATCTCATGCCAGTCTTTGTAGGTTACTGTCATTTTTTGTATGATTTTCTTGATGTTCTTGTTGGCAGCTTCCACCGCGCCGTTCATCTTTGGTCGATATGGAGAAGAATTATGATGTTTGATCTTGAACTGTGTGCAAAGTTCAGTAATCATTTTGTTGTTTAGATTTGTGCCATTGTCCGTGATAATCCGTTCAGGGATGCCGTACCGACAAATGAGATTGTATTTGATGAACCGGGCCACCACATTCTTGGTAACAGAAGCAAATGAAGCTGCTTCTGCCCACTTTGTGAAGTAGTCAATAGCGACCAAGATAAAGCGATGTCCGTTGGAGGCAGTAGGTTTGATTTCTCCGATCATATCAATACCCCACATTGCAAAAGGCCAAGGGGCCGTCAGGACACTTAATGGAACTGGAGGTACATGTACTTTGTCAGCGTATATCTGGCATTTGTGACATGTTCGGGAGTGATGATGGCAGTCTGTTTCCATGGTAGACCAGTAATAACCTGCTCTCAGGATCCTTTTAGCCATTGTATGTCCACTGGAATGAGTACCGAAGGTACCATTGTGTATTTCTTCCATGATCTGTTCTGCTTCCTTCTTGTTTACACAGCGAAGTAAAGTCGAGTCATGGTTGCGTTTGTATAAGGTTCCATTGCTTAGAAAGAATTTGGCAGCAAACCTCCTTAGAAACTTTCTGTCATTAATGGATGCCCCTTCAGGGTACTCCTGAGCTTCGAGATATCTTTTTACTTCATGGAACCATGGTTTTTCCTCGGTTCCTTCGGTATCGATCTCATTGCAATAGGATGGTTCATCTTGCCTGTAAATGGTGATCATAGGCGCCTCGTTGTCCCGCCTGACTTTAAACATGGATGACATGGTAGCTAAAGCATCAGCTAGTTGATTTCCCTCGCGTGGGATGTGTTCGAAAGTGATTTCTTCGAAGTAAGGAATCAAACTCAGCACATATTCTTTGTAAGGAATTAGATTCGGGTGCTTCGTGTCCCATTCCCCTTTGACTTGGTAGATTACCAAGGCCGAGTCTCCGTAGACTTCCAGGAATTTGATTCTTAGATCGATGGCAGCTTTAAGACCCAGAATACATGCTTCGTATTCGGCTATATTGTTAGTGCAATTGAAGCATAACCTGGCAGTGAATGGTGTATAACCTCCTGCGGGGGAAATGATCACAACTCCGATGCCATTGCCAAGTGCATTAGAAGCTCCGTCAAAAACCATAGTCCACCGGGATCCTGGCTTGGGTCCTTCTTCTGGTCCTGGTTGTTTGTAGTCATTGACTAGCATAATGTCTTCGTCTAGGAAGTCAAAGTTCAATGCTTGATAATCATCCACTGCTTGATGAGCCAGATGATCAGCTACCACACTTCCTTTGATTGCTTTTTGTGAAGTGTATTGAATGTCATATTCTGTTAAGATCATTTGCCATCTCACTATTCTTCCAGAGAGAGCAGGTTTTTCGAACACGTATTTGATGGGATCCATCTTGGAGATTAGGAAAGTGGTGTGATTTAGCATGTACTGTCTTAGCCGGCGAGCTGCCCAAGCTAAGGCACAACAAGTTTTTTCGAGTAGTGAGTATCTTGTTTCACAATCGGCAAACTTTTTGCTAAGATAGTAGATTGCGTGCTCCTTTCGGCCGGATTCGTCATGTTGTCCTAGTACACACCCCATTGAGTCTTCTAACACAGTTAGGTACATTATCAGAGGTCTGCCTTCCACAGGTGGCAACAAGATTAGAGGTTTTTGGAGATATTCTTTGATTTTGTCAAAGGCTAACTGGCATTTGTCATTCCACCTTTCCACTTGATCTTTCTTCAACAGTTTGAAGATCGGCACACAAGTAGTAGTCATGTGGGCAATAAATCGGGCGATGTAATTTAGACGTCCCAAGAATCCTCTGACTTGTTTCTCAGTACGAGGTATAGGCATTTCTTGAATGGCTTTAACCTTGGCGGGATCAACCTCAATACCTTTGCTGCTGACGATGAAACCTAAGAGTTTGCCGGATCTTACTCCAAAGGTTCACTTATTTGGGTTCAGTCGCAACTTGTATTTCTTGAGTCTGTCAAACAACTTGTGTAAATGACCCAGATGTTCTTCCTTGGTGTTGGATTTTGCAATCATGTCATCGACATACACCTCTATTTCTTGATGAATCATATCATGAAATAGCGCTACCATTGCACGTTGATAGGTTGCTCCTGCGTTTTTCAGACCAAAGGGCATTACTTTGTAACAAAAGGTTCCCCAGGGTGTTGTGAAGGTTGTTTTTTCCATGTCTTCGGGTGCCATCTTGATTTGATTGTACCCTGAGAATCCGTCCATAAAGGAGAATACCTTGCATTGTGCGGTATTGTCAACCAGTACATCGATGTGTGGTAGAGGGAAATCATCTTTGGGACTTGCCCGGTTCAGATCTCTGTAGTCCACGCACATTCTGACTTTCCCGTCTTTTTTAGGTACAGGCACGATGTTAGCTATCCAAGGAGGATAACTTACAACTTTTAGGAATCCGGCATTGAACTATTTTTCAACCTCGTCTTTGATCTTTTTTGACATATCAGGCCTACTCCTTCGTAGTTTCTGTTTGACTGGAATGCTACCTTCTTTGATTGGCAGGCGATGAACTACAATGTCCGTGTCAAGACCTGGCATATCTTCATAGGACCAGGCGAATATCTCGACGTAGTCTCGCAGCATTTGAATCAGTCTTTGCTTGATGTTATGTTCTAAATCAGCCCCTATTTTGACTTCTTTCTTTTCTTCGTTGCTGCCCAAGTTGATGACCTCAATTGGCTCCTCGTGAGGCTGTATGGCCTTGTCTTCTTGTTCTAGCAGCCTTGCAAGTTCTCTTGGCACTTCACAATCTTCCTCACTTTCGTCCTTAGTTTGGTAGATCGGACTTTCAAAGTCATGACGGGCAATAGCAGAATCGTTGTTGACTGGATCCAGAGTGTATGTGAATCTGCATGTTAATTATGTGAGTATGTGTGAAGAAAAAACATAGCTATTTGAAAGCGAAGAAAGAAAGAAAAAGAATCACAAAATTTAAATATGCAAGCGTCCCATGATTTTATTGAATGCACATGATCATGATATGATAAGCCCTTATAGAAGGACCAGTGTGCTAAGGCACACGGCTTTCAAGCTCATGGTTCGATTGTTCAGGAACCATTTTTATCTTTGCACAAAATACACAAAGAAAACAGGAAATGGCATTTACTCCTGGTCAAAGGAGATCACATCCTCAGCTTTCCAGTTGTTCAATCCACTGTTGTGAGTAGGGAGTATCCAGCTGTTCCAGTTGTAGTTGTCTTCTTCATCTTCCACAGCATTGATTTCATTAGTGGGAAAATGAACCGGTGATCCTTCGGGATAAGGGATATACTCTGCTGGATACGAGAGCCCAGGCTGAGATATCTCTGTTGGCTGAGCGAGATGCTCGATAAGGCCGTCCCATGCAGTCGGGATGATGTTTGGAATAGAGACTTGTGCATCCTGATGAGGAGTGTATGATGACAGAAAGCAACCCTCGTTATTTGGTATTTCCCTGGCTTCTTCGAAAGCGAAATTGTCATCGTAATGTTCATCCCATCCAGTTGGGACAATGTCCTTCATAGCAATTTGTGAGCTCGGAGGAGCGGAATATTTCACCATATAGTCATATTTGCCGCTGGGTTCTCCTAGCGTGTCCCATACTTCTTTGGGTGTATTTTGATATTGCTCAGTGACGGGACTTGTGAAACTTTTGTCATTTTCAATTTGATCACCCCATCCAGTCGGGGTAATGTCTTCCATAGCAATATAAGAATTCTGAGGTGCGGCATACTGATAATTGTACCCGCCATTTGGTTCTCCCACAGCTGTCATACCCCAAAATTTGCCCGGTCAATTCATGTTTTTAATTCATCAAGGATCAAAATTAAGAATCATGGGGTTTGACATTCCTATTGTCAAACCTGCGTTCTTATAAAAAATCCTGAGTTAAAATGTGGTTAAGGTTAGAAGGTGTTTGAATCCAATCATCTGGCCCATCTATTCCATTTTTTGAGGTTCTTAGTCCATTCTCACAAATCATTCACATGGTTTATTATTTATATTAATAATTGGTTTAATCATTTTATTATTATAACTAGCTATTATTGTTAATTAGTAGTGGTTTTAATAATATTACTATTAAGATTATTTTTATTATTACCATTAACAATTATTATTATTAGATTATTAAATTAAAAATACATTAAAAAAAAACAAAAAAAAAACAAGTTTGTTCATGTTTTATAGAAAGGAGAGATTGGATTTGCAATAACAGAGGTATCAAGAATAAATATGGCAGAAAATCTCAATCAGCATTGATATAATTCAATCAAGAATTAATGAAGAAAACCTAATTTGTTAGACTATATATGAGAAGGATTACAATTGCTGGGGAGGGGGGCCGAAACCCTTATGGGAATAACAAGAACAGCCGTGAACAAAGAACAGAGGAATTTTAAGACCGACTCAAGCGTGGTAATCGACTTATTGAAGCTTCCTGGACGTAACTGAGGGAGGACCATTGGTGTGAACGCACACAAACGTATCCTATTGCTCACGTTTCTCGTCTCGAAGTTTTTGAGTCGAATTCGATCACACAAACATCACAAATCGATTTCGGATATAGGATCGTGTTTAGAATTGTATTTGAAATCTCCCTGTATCGTTTGATTCGCGTGTGAGTGCAGGATTTGGGTTTTGCCATGCTTAGGGTTTATTGTTGTGAAATTGGGAATTCCATTTAAGAAAGATTTAGGGCCGAATTGAGGGCTCAGTTGGATTCGTAAGCAAGATTAGGGTCTACCTGGGTTCTTATTATGCATTAACATGATGATTTGCTGCAGATTGATACCACCTCCATGGGCGGAATCGGAGCATGACGAGTGGGAGAGATGATGAACAGTGTTTGCGCTGTTTTTTTTATTATTTTAAATTTTACGAATTGCTTTATTTTAATTGAGAATCGGTTGTTATGCAGCAAACTAAACATGTCGCAGTGGTTGGAGCAAGCGATTAAGGTCCTCATACATAGGGTAGCGAGTTCGAACCTCTCCGGGGCCATTTATTTTTTAAACAATTGAAGGCTCTATGGAGTTCACAGATCCAGTGCTGCACATCTTCGTTGGTACACCATGCGCGCCCCTCAACAGCCATCAGATTGTCACCAGCATACGATCTAACGCACCACAACTAAAGGCTCCATGGTATACCATTAACAAGCAGCCACACACAATAAAAGCCAGGTTCCTTATATTATTTTTTTTTATTATTTTATTTATTTAATTGTTTATATTTAGGTTTAATCAATTATATTGCAAATAAATTAACTTATTCAATTAAAGTAAATTAGGCTAATGACTAGGGTTGAGGGTTCCTCCTGATTATTCGATTATTTTGATAATTCGATTTAATTGATTTAATTTTTAATTATTTATAAATCACAAAAACCCTAGAGCGGTGATATAAGATATTAGGGTTTGCCCAATCCCATTGGCCAGTGGCCAAAGTATTAAGGTTAGGATTTTCCAACCGACCTAAGTATTTAGCCAAACAATTTAGAATTTTATTCGCTTCGATTAAATCAATTGATCGCGGTGGGTAATAATCGATTAATTGTTTAATTAATTAAAATAATGTAATTCAAATAATTTAATTTTTTGCTAAATGGTTTTAACCAAAGCTATTGGTTACGATGATTAGCATTTTCCCCTTTATCAAATTCGTTATTATTTGTAATCGAATCTATCGATTATGAGGGTTAACGATAATTAAAACATGCACATTTGCTATTCGTGATAATCGAATCTATCGATTATAGTGGTTAGCAATCCTCCCTTTAATCCGTTAGCCATGGTAATCAAACCTATTGATTATCGCGACTAATGGTAACAAATTAAAATCAGGGTTGTACGCCCAAATACTTAAAATACACTAAACCACATTACTACGGATTTTTATCCCTGCAAACATTGCGATGTTCACAACTACGATAAGGTAATCCAAAACACCTTCGAACTTCGCATTTCAAGACAATTTCAAAACAACTTCACACATCTAAACAAATTCAACTCTAAGGGGCGTACAACCCTCCCCGAACTACGTAGACTCTGATCCTCCCTAAGGAGGTACGTAGGCACTTGGATAACCAAGGCGAGTCCCCCTTTTCCAAACTCTAATCATGTCAACATAATTAGCCCTATTACTTTCTGCCATCTTTCTTTATAAACCTTACAAACCTTTATCTTTGAATGTTAGCCTTTAGGAAAGGGTTGAGGGTGCCTAACACCTTCCCTTAACCCGAATATAGTATCTTACCCTAAATCTCTCAACTGCGTAGGGTTTCCTATTCGCCCTTCAGAATAGGTGGCGACTCTAAACATTAAATTTTAGGCAGGTTGCTACAGCTGGCGACTCTGCTGGGGATAACTATAACGGTGAATTACTATGCTCCTATAGGCTTTAGGCTTTGGCAGGGTTTAGGTTTGGCAACTTTTTAGGGTCTGGCTAACGCGCCTTTTTCAGGGTTTGTAATTATTTTTTATTTCTTATTTTTTTTTAAATTTGTTTATTTATTTATTTTTATTTAAAAAATATTTAATTATTCAGGATATGTTTATATCTGATCACTTATGTGAATATATTTATATTTTTTATTGACTATTATATTTTTATATACTGCTGGATATATTATGTAGTGTTAAAACCTTAAGTGTGGGGGTTAACTTTGAGACCAAAAGGGGACATGAATCGCCTTACGAGTCTCACTGATAACTCCACTCGGAGTGGGTTGGGTATTCGGAAAGGTCTGAAACGAAGCTTGACTTTGTGGAGGGCTGGACTGGATACTTAGCTGATCTCTCCGAGAACCTACCCCAAAAATTCGAACCTCATGGGTAAAATGAGTTGTTCTAAAATCCAAAGAGACAAAAAGTCTCGGCGGCTACGAACGACCCCATGAGACCTTCTAGAACACTCCCATAAAAAGGTTGGCTCCCTAGAGCCCCCTACGTCGAACCTATGAACCTAGGACTTTCGTGCTCATGTGCTTATTATATGTTTGCAACTTATTTGCTTTGGATATCTATGCGTTTGGATTTTTGCAGGTATCCCTACGTGGTCCCTAGCCTGTAGGGACTCTAATTTCTAAAAGACCGTGTCTTTCCCACGGAAGACATCACCATCTATGCATCCCCTAGCCTGTGGGGATTTTATTTCTATATCCTTGTATTCTTACAACTACGCGTCCTTCCCACAAAGGACATTTCCATTAACGCACGTCAATTGGCCTCTCGATGGCCATGCGATCTAGTGACTGTCTCGAACGGTCACCCCGTGCCTACTCCTACGCACTCCCTAGCCTATAGGGATTTTCTTTCACACCCGTGTGTTTTCACAACGACGCGTCCTTCCCCGAAGGACAACTTCATTAGCGTGCGTTCGACTGGCCTCTCGATGGCTATGAGATCTAGTGACTGTCCTGAACGGTCACTCCATGCTTACTCCCGCGCACCCTCTAACTTGTAGGGTTTGGATCTCCATTTACACATTACATCCCTAGCTTGTAGGGATGTCTCTTCATCCGATATCGTCCTTAGATAGATTGTGTTCCGCATAGAGAACCTTCCCACGAGGGACAAATTCAT
The DNA here is from genome assembly GCF_029867415.1 of Vicia villosa. Classification (NCBI taxonomy): domain Eukaryota; kingdom Viridiplantae; phylum Streptophyta; class Magnoliopsida; order Fabales; family Fabaceae; genus Vicia; species Vicia villosa. The sequence goes on from NW_026706045.1 coordinate 45,296, forward strand.
TGGAACACGTTGATTGGCCTCTCGATGTCCATGAGACTTGGTAACTGTCTTGAACGGTAACCAGCCGTTACCTTTTACATACTCCCGAATCTAAGGGATTTCCCTTGGCGTGTCATAACATTTATCCTGCAAAGATTCCACGAGGGTCTAATGTCGCCTCTAAGGCTATCCCTAAGATAATATGTCACACGGCTGCATTGCATACACGGAGTTACAATATAAGGAGTCTCTCGCTTACGCGTGCATTTGCATTTTCATGCATTCATACATTCACATTTGCATTTCTATCTTCGCCCGCATCCATACCAACCATGCTAGCCGGTTTCCCGAAACTCCCAAAAAATCAAAGGATCGTAGACTACGGAGCAAGGAGAATAAAAGATCTTAGTCTTGCTAAAGAAAAAAAAGATGCCTTTCGCCATGCCAGCCGCATGTCCATGCCTTGTCATAACAGGATTACGAACACAATGAAGGTTGTCATCGAGCAAGGATTAGTTCAACAAAGAGTTCCCTCATAGATACACTCAAGATGTATCTAGTTATAAAGGGGTTCATCTTAGAACATATCAAACTTTCGAGGACGCTCTACGATAACCTGGGGGCAAGGATTAGTCCAACTGGGGCAATATCCTGAACAAAGAGGCATAACTACGATGGAGGGAATTCGACATATGTCAGCCCCACACCAAGAAAAAAGGGTCATAGGTGATACTATCCTTAGGAAAAGCAAAAGAGGTTCAGTCAAAGGAAACTCATGAAGTTCCGATACGACGAAAACCTACCGCTAACGATTTATTCCCGCCAGGTTTGACATGTCCAAAGAAAATTCGAGGTTGCCCTCACTTCTACAAGTTTAAGAATCTAAGGAGTAAAACAAGGTCAGTGGATCTACAAAGGAGATTATCCCTAGGATCAATAGGTGTTTACCATGCTCACTATCTCAACCCTTACAACCGCTAAGTGTTACTCAAGATAAAAAGTTGTACCTTCGGATTAGCAATTCTAATGGGATGACCATGCAGGTTTTGGAGTCAATTCATTCACTCACTACCACGAGTTTTCACTCGTACACTTCTATTCTATTTCAAATTTCAAATCTAAGAGTATTAACAAACTTGAGGGAGAATGACGAATACAAATAACTAAGTCCAGCTAAACATATGCTTTCAAGGTAGGACCGAGCCGAGGATGTACAGGCATTGCTTCAATTCCCAAACAGTGGAGATATAAGGATGTTAATCCCTCGTTACCCCCTCGAGCCAGGAGTTGGAGTTTGTTTCTACTTTTCAAAAGAACCTTGATTTTAACCAGGGGCAGGGTAGATGTCAACTAATTCAATGATGTATTTTGGTTGCCAAGAGAATCACTCAATCCAAGCAAAGGATCAAGCAAAGCAAAGGTTCAAGCATATTTGCTTCCTCGCATTCATCAAAGATTGAGGAAGTAATGGAGATGACATTCACAACAATCTTTTTCCTCATTACATCATTCAAGATCGAGGAAGCATCAAAGGCGAAGCTTACAAATCAAAATCGACATGGCAGTCACAGTATTCAATATCCAAAAAAATCAATCTCAAAAGGAGTATTCAAAAGAAAAAGGAAAAAAACGCCCGCTAAGTCAAAAATTCCATGAATAAAAAAAAACGACTTAGGCAAAATTTAGGGCATCCCGATGGATCAAATTCAAAAGAATTGGTTCATGCAAAAATAAGGAATAAAAGCAAAGGCGAAATACAAAGGATAATCTTGTGACTGCTAAACCATCAAAGCTTCACATCAATGCTTGGATCTTTACCACATATGTCATCAAAGTTTGGATCTCTACTAAGGCTTCTGTTCAACATCGAAACTGAAATAATTCTCGTGCAAACAAAGCACATCCATTGGATTGGTAGAATTTTTAGGATCTGGAGAACATCAAGGAGAAAGGGGTGGGATAAATAAAATTTTGAGCCTTATATCCATTGTTTCTTAAAACATGAACCAGGCCAAGTTACAACTTCTAAAAGTCCTAATTGAGGCAAGGTTAACCATGAAAGCATGTTAAGCAGGATTTGTTATACTGACTCCTATGTTTGTTAAAACTACTTCTAATCACCATGCTTCTTCAAGCATCCTTTTCAAAACTGTCCAGTCCTAATTCATAACGGACTTCGATTTCAAAACTTGCATACGCATTCCATTGGAGCTACTTCTCAAAAGGTACAACACCATCTACGAGTATACACTTAGCATCGAGGAAATCTCGAAATGGGTTAATCAAAGATGATCATTTCTAATAAAGACCCTGGAATCGGGGGAACCACATCTAGGGGGTTCTCCTAAACAGGGGCAAAAATTTCAAGGAGCACAGGGGCATACAATCGAACATCCTATTTACTAGGGGCATTCTTCCTAAGGTTCAATCGACCTGGGTCACATCTCGAAACAATCTCAAACAGAGGCATGTCAAACATGGGAAGGATTCAAATTCAAAGGATAGAACACCATGGATAACCTTCCATAACCTGGAGATCAGGGGCACACCCTTCAATCTAAACGTCGAAGCATACGACAAGGTTGTTTCCTAGGGCACTCCCCTCATAGGCATCTTTTCCACTAAACATTTGGGCATTGGATATCAAATCCATTAGGCAAACAATTCAAAGGTTAAAGGCGTGGAGAACCTCCAGAGGTTAAGGGCATGGAGTATTTCTAAAAAAAAATCAAACTGGGGCAATGGATATCAAATCCGCAAGACACACAACAAAAGGAAAAAGGCGTTCTCGCACTTTACAACATCGAACAAATCTTTCTCCTAACTACGATCTTCCGAGCCCAAACAAAACAGGTATTGGGAAATTGCGCTAGCATCGCACCCCATCCTAGCAAACCAACCATCCAACTCCAGCGAGCTATATACGCTTTGGTTATCAATAACCTACCATTGGAGCATCCTACAAATACATACAAATCATGCATTACATACATGGGTTGATACATTACACCGTAACCTTTTCTAGGTGGTCTTCTTTAAGACAAATATCACGATCCTTTCTAGGAGTTTCCTCAAGCAGTCTTATTCAAGACAAATTGTCATCCTTTTCAGGAGTATCTTCAGGTAGTCTTCTTCAAGACATTCTTTTCCAAGAACCTTTCTAGGTAGTCTTCTTCAAGACATTCTTTTTCTAAGTACCTTTTGAGGTAGTCTTCTTCAAGACATCCTTCTTCTAAGCACCTTTTCAGGTAGGCTTCTTAGAGACATTCTTGTCCTAAGTACCTTTTCAGGTAGTCTCTTTCAAAAAACAATTCGTCATCCCTCTCAGGAACCTCTTCAGGTAGTCTTCTTTAAGACATCTTTCAACCTTTTCAGGTAGTCGTCTTTAAAGACATTCTTCATTCCCTGCTAAGAACTTTTCCAGGTAATCTTCTTTAAGAAAAATTTCTACCTACTCTAAGAGCCTCTACAGGTGGTCTTCTCTAAGACAAATTGCTACCATCTCGAAAAACCTTTTCAGGTAGTCTTCTTCAAGACAAACATTCACATCCATTCAAAAGACCTTTTCAGGTAATCTTACAGAAGACATTACTTCGTTCCACTCATTACGTCAACCAAGCATACGCATAAGCATAAGCATACATAAACATTACAAAGCCAGCATAAGCATAGTCAGAGTATAGGTGCAAGCATGGAGTAAACAAGCTCAATGGGTTTAAGGAGATAAAATCTCGGGGTTGCATCATCATTAACATGCATACATACGCATGAGCATTAGCATATACATAAAAAGCCCAATTTTTATTGGCAATCCAAACCATTTCAAAGTTCGGTCCTCGTCCTGGCAAATCCTTGCAAAGTCCATTTCTCGCGTGGTAGTCAGTCCCCGTCTGACTATTACATCAAAATTCAGATCACACTACAAAAGCCTAGTCTCCAACCCTCGTGTTGTGAAAGGTGTATTTTCTCCGACCCTCGAGTTGTGAGTCTCCAAACAGGTGAATCTTTTTCATGCAGGTAAGTTTGCTAGAACTATAGCAAATGATTACTCTTATGCAGGTACGCTTGTCAGAACAATGGCAGGTAATTCCTTCGGTGCAGGTGAAATTTGTCCGAACCAGGGCAAATGATCCAAATTCTATATAGGTAAATTTCGCGACGACGCTCGTGAATAACCCTATTGGTGGTACAGGTAAATTCTGCGATAGCATTCGTAGATAACCCTGATAATATAGGTAAATTTCGCGATAACATTCGTGAATAACCCTATTGGTGGTACAGGTAAATTCTGCGATAGCATTCGTAGATAACCCTGATAATATAGGTAAATTTCGCGATAACATTCGTGAATAACCCTATTGGTGGTACAGGTAAATTCTGCGATAGCATTCGTAGATAACCCTGATAACATAGGTAAATTTCGCGATAACATTCGTGAATAACCCTATTGGTGGTACAGGTAAATTCTGCGATAGCATTCGTAGATAACCCTGATAATATAGGTAAATTTCGCGATAACATTCGTGAATAACCCTATTGGTGGTACAGGTAAATTCTGCGATAGCATTCGTAGATAACCCTGATTATATAGGTAAATTTCGCGACGACACTCGTGAATAACCCTATTGGTGGTACAGGTAAATTCTGCGATGATATTCGCAGATAACCCTGTCGGTGCAGGTGAACTTGCTAGAATTATAGCAAGCAATCCTATTGGGGTCCACAAACTACGGAAACTTACTAGAACTATAGTAAGTGGGGGTTCACAAACTGCGATAGCTTACTAGAACTATAGTAAGTAGGGGTTCACAAACTGCGGAAGCTTGCTGACCAGAGCAAGCCAATTATACAACCAACAGAAGGTCCTCGCTATTCCTTTTCAAGAACCTTTCCAAGAAGTCTTCTTTAAGACGTATTCCATCCTTTCTAGGTGCTTTTCCAGGCAAACAGAGTTTTACAAAGAATTGTACAACAAGGATCTACAAAAGGGTTCTCAATTGGGTTTCTCATCACGTTAGTCCCTCGGCAGTGATCAAAGGGTTTCTCAAAGGGTTTTTACAACCAGATTTTCAAGGGGTTTCTCAATTGGGTTTATCATGTTAGTCCCTCGGCAGTGATATTCTCCAAAACGGCATCACCAATACGCAAAGGTTTTATCTTTCTTTTCAGAATTACTAACATACTTCAACTGATAATCATGCATCATACAACTAACATACTTCATTCATACATATTGCATATACATACACCGCTCTCATTTATTTTGAGAAGCTCGTTGCATCATGCATCTCATGCATCATAAACATTGCATAAAGACAAGGTTGCCTTTTTAGGCTATGCTACAATCGAAGCACCTGGTTCAAAAAAAAAAAAGGCATTCTTGCTTCACTCGGAAAAAATGGTATTCACCTCGGATGGCATCTATAAGCCCATCTCCTACGGAACTTCTTCCCATGCAAATTTCAGGGCATTTCAGTGTCCAATCATCTTCTACCTTTAGATCACGATAGGCAGACGTGCATATCTGACTCTTCAGGTTTAAGAAGATTGAACAGGGGCAGCTGTCATACCCCAAAATTTGCCCGGTCAATTCATGTTTTTAATTCATCAAGGATCAAAATTAAGAATCATGGGGTTTGACATTCCTATTGTCAAACCTGCGTTCTTATAAAAAATCCTGAGTTAAAATGTGGTTAAGGTTAGAAGGTGTTTGAATCCAGTCATCTGGCCCATCTATTCCATTTTTTGAGGTTCTTAGTCCATTCTCACAAATCATTCACATGGTTTATTATTTATATTAATATTTGGTTTAATCATTTTATTATTATAACTAGCTATTATTGTTAATTAGTAGTGGTTTTAATAATATTACTATTAAGATTATTTTTATTATTACCATTAACAATTATTATTATTAGATTATTAAATTAAAAATACAATAAAAAAAACAAAAAAAAAAAAACAAGTTTGTTCATGTTTTATAGAAAGGAGAGATTGGATTTGCAATAACAGAGGTATCAAGAATAAATATGGCAGAAAATCTCAATCAGCATTGATATAATTCAATCAAGAATTAATGAAGAAAACCTAATTTGTTAGACTATATATGAGAAGGATTACAATTGCTGGGGAGGGGGGCCGAAACCCTTATGGGAATAACAAGAACAGCCGTGAACAAAGAACAGAGGAATTTTAAGACCGACTCAAGCGTGGTAATCGACTTATTGAAGCTTCCTGGACGTAACTGAGGGAGGACCATTGGTGTGAACGCACACAAACGTATCCTATTGCTCACATTTCTCGTCTCGAAGTTTTTGAGTCGAATTCGATCACACAAACATCACAAATCGATTTCGGATATAGGATCGTGTTTAGAATTGTATTTGAAATCTCCCTGTATCGTTTGATTCGCGTGTGAGTGCAGGATTTGGGTTTTGCCATGCTTAGGGTTTATTGTTGTGAAATTGGGAATTCCATTTAAGAAAGATTTAGGGCCGAATTGAGGGCTCAGTTGGATTCGTAAGCAAGATTAGGGTCTACCTGGGTTCTTATTATGCATTAACATGATGATTTGCTGCAGATTGATACCACCTCCATGGGCGGAATCGGAGCATGACGAGTGGGAGAGATGATGAACAGTGTTTGCGCTGTTTTTTTTATTATTTTAAATTTTACGAATTGCTTTATTTTAATTGAGAATCGGTTGTTATGCAGCAAACTAAACATGTCGCAGTGGTTGGAGCAAGCGATTAAGGTCCTCATACATAGGGTAGCGAGTTCGAACCTCTCCGGGGCCATTTATTTTTTAAACAATTGAAGGCTCTATGGAGTTCACAGATCCAGTGCTGCACATCTTCGTTGGTACACCATGCGCGCCCCTCAACAGCCATCAGATTGTCACCAGCATACGATCTAACGCACCACAACTAAAGGCTCCATGGTATACCATTAACAAGCAGCCACACACAATAAAAGCCAGGTTCCTTATATTATTTTTTTTTATTATTTTATTTATTTAATTGTTTATATTTAGGTTTAATCAATTATATTGCAAATAAATTAACTTATTCAATTAAAGTAAATTAGGCTAATGACTAGGGTTGAGGGTTCCTCCTGATTATTCGATTATTTTGATAATTCGATTTAATTGATTTAATTTTTAATTATTTATAAATCACAAAAACCCTAGAGCGGTGATATAAGATATTAGGGTTTGCCCAATCCCATTGGCCAGTGGCCAAAGTATTAAGGTTAGGATTTTCCAACCGACCTAAGTATTTAGCCAAACAATTTAGAATTTTATTCGCTTCGATTAAATCAATTGATCGCGGTGGGTAATAATCGATTAATTGTTTAATTAATTAAAATAATGTAATTCAAATAATTTAATTTTTTGCTAAATGGTTTTAACCAAAGCTATTGGTTACGATGATTAGCATTTTCCCCTTTATCAAATTCGTTATTATTTGTAATCGAATCTATCGATTATGAGGGTTAACGATAATTAAAACATGCACATTTGCTATTCGTGATTATCGAATCTATCGATTATAGTGGTTAGCAATCCTCCCTTTAATCCGTTAGCCATGGTAATCAAACCTATTGATTATCGCGACTAATGGTAACAAATTAAAATCAGGGTTGTACGCCCAAACACTTAAAATACACTAAACCACATTACTACGGATTTTTATCCCTGCAAACATTGCGATGTTCACAACTACGATAAGGTAATCCAAAACACCTTCGAACTTCGCATTTCAAGACAATTTCAAAACAACTTCCCACATCTAAACAAATTCAACTCTAAGGGGCGTACAACCCTCCCCGAACTACGTAGACTCTGATCCTCCCTAAGGAGGTACGTAGGCACTTGGATAACCAAGGCGAGTCCCCCTTTTCCAAACTCTAATCATGTCAACATAATTAGCCCTATTACTTTCTGCCATCTTTCTTTATAAACCTTACAAACCTTTATCTTTGAATGTTAGCCTTTAGGAAAGGGTTGAGGGTGCCTAACACCTTCCCTTAACCCGAATATAGTATCTTACCCTAAATCTCTCAACTGCGTAGGGTTTCCTATTCGCCCTTCAGAATAGGTGGCGACTCTAAACATTAAATTTTAGGCAGGTTGCTACAACAGCATCCCACATTCCCATGGAAATGGGTGGAATCTCATCTGGATATGGCTGAATGATATGGTTCAAGAACACTCCTTCATCTTCAATAGCGTTTACTTCTTGGCTAACGAAGTGTGACATTAATCCTCCAGAACGAGGACCTTGATCATTATTTTGATTTTCACTATCATAGCCCAGGCCTAGCTTGTCAGACTTGTAGGGTATATCGGGAAGCTGTCCCCATACTGTGCAATCACCCTGTTCAATCATGGCTTTGGCATCTTTGAGAGAAGCCATAGTTGTAGTTGGAGTAGCAGGAATATGCTTGGTGGTAGAGACATCTGGAGAGACCACCTCAAATGATTGGCATGGAGTTTCGATGAATTCGTCCTCCAACTCGACATATTTGGAATTGCTTAGGTGACTAACCACATATTCCTCTTCGCCATAGACTGTGACAATCTTTCCTTTTACTGGATATTTTAACTTCTGATGCAGGGTAGAAGTTACAGTGTTTGCCCCATGTATCCAAGGGCGTCCAAGTAAACAGGAGTATGCTGGGTGAATTTCCATTACGTAAAAGATAGAATCAAAGATCTGAGAACCCACTCTGATTGGGAGATTCACTTTTCCGTATACCGTTCTGGTTGACCCGTCAAAGGCTCTTACCACAACATCACTTGGTTGTAACACAATTCCTTCGAAGTCAAGCTTTTGTAGTACTGTTTTCGGTAACACGTTCAAAGAAGAACCGTTATCTACTAGCACATGAGATAGAGTGGTGCCATTACATTCAATGGAGATATGTAAGGCTTTGTTGTGATTTTTTCCAACAGGGGTTAGATCCACATCGGAGAAACCGAGACCATTGCTCACGGTTAGATTGGCAACACAATTCTCAAATTGGTCGACTGAGATCTCTTGAGGCACATGCGCAGCTTTCAGGAACTTCATCAGAGCTTTGGCATGAGCTTCTGAATATTTTAGCAGAGATAGCATTGAGATTTTTGAAGCGGTGTGCCCCAGTTGCTCAACAATATTGTAATCACTTTTGCAGATGATTTTCAATATTTCCTCCATTTCTTGCTTTGATGGATCCTCAGCAGTGATCTCCACCGGGGTTTGAACTTGTTCAACTTGTGGCTCTTTGCTTCGAGCGCTGTCATTTTGATTAGGAACTGGGACTCGGACTGGACCAGCAGCAACATTTGGAGAAATTTCTGGTGAAAAGATTCTTCCACTTCTCGTGATCTTGCTGGTACCCACAATATTACCCACAGTTGGAGTAGTTAACTTTGCGGTCTCTTCAGTCGAGGTACTCTGCTTAACTCCATGAACGTAAACATTAGCGTCGTATCCCCATGGGACAGCTTAGTCTGAGGAGTATGGAAATGGAGTTGGACTAGCAATGACTACTGATGCCACTTTGAGTGTAGCAGAAATTTTGAATGGAGCCTTGGCAGAGATTTTGAATGGTAAGCTGGAGATCACTGAGGCATCCTCTATTCTTATCCCGTTTGCGAAGACTTCGCACAGCACGTCCATAGAAGGGAGCCTCTCAAACATAATGATACGGCGATCCATCCATTTTTGAATTCCCATTCTTAGATTTTCACAACCATTGGGTAGGCAGGAGCAGTAAAAGCAGTCGGGGTCACATCCTGGAAAGTAACCAGCTCGGATTAGCTTTCCTTTGACTTCGCAAAGTGGAGTTGATAATTCGTTCACATCATAGATGTAAACAGTGTCCAGGATAGCGTTAACAGTTTTGTCATGCTTTGGCATAGGTGCAGTAATGACATTTGGAGTTTCTGGAGGATCGAACTCAATTTCCCCAGCATCTATCATATCTTGTATTTTATTTTTCAGGGCCCAGCAGTGATCTGCGTCATGTCCTGGACAGTTTGAGTGATAGGCACACGTCGCATCAGGGCGATAATTCGGAGAGGAAGTGTTGACATTCTTTGGAGGACCTTTTAATGTGATCAGATCTGCTTTTAGCAAGTGCTGCAATGCCTGAGAGATTGGCATGTTGATTCTGGTGAAATTTCTTCTTGGTGCATCTGGTCGATGCGTATGTTTTGGCTGCTGATCTTTTTGAGGTGCAGATGCGGAGATCAGAACTGCCCCTACAGATTGATGCTGCTCACTTTTGCGACTTTTCTGAATTTGTGTTGCATTGACCTCATTTCTCCCGCTGATGGGCCTTTTTGTAGTACCAGAGGAGGAACCTATTTGAATTTTTCCATTTTGAATGCCACTTTCGACACGTTCTCCGGTCAGTATCAGGTCAGTGAAACCTGATGATGAGCTTCCCAGCAAATGGCTATAGAAAGGGCCAGTTAAAGTGCCCATGAACATGTCGACTAGTTCGCGATCAGATAAGGGTGGTTGAACCCTTCTAGCCATATCTCTCCATTTTTGTGCATATCCTTTGAAACTTTCTTTTGGTCCCATAGACATGCCCCTTAGTTGAGTACGGGTTGGCGCAAGATCAGCATTGTATTGGTACTGTTTGTAAAAAGCAGCAGCTAATTCTTCCCAAGTATGAACCTTGGTATTTTCCAGCTGATAGTACCACTCGAGTTGTGTACCCGACAGACTTTCTTGGAAGAAGTGAATCCACAATTTGTTATCTGTTGTATGAGGTTGTATCTTCCTCACATAGGATCTCAGATGTAGTTTCGGGCAAGAAACTCCATCATATTTTGCAAAGACATGAACTTTGAATTTGGGAGGGATAACAACATCCGAGATGAGCCCTAGATCATTGAAATCTAAGCCAGGTATTTTTTGTATCTCCATAGCTTTCATACGGTCTTCCAGCTGTTGGTATTTTTCATCATCCGGTTCGTCCCCAGAATGATCATTTTCTTCATTTGAAGAGAGAGAGGGTTTAGCAGAACCCTGGTTGCTTTGATTGTCTTCTGGTTCATCATCACCGACTGTTTCAGGGATCGGTGGCTTTTTGAACTTTTTGACTGGGATTTTGATCTTCCTTTTCAGGTGACTCACGCCTACAGATCCTTTGGGCTTCTTTTTCTTCTTGATTATCAGGGCTTTCAGTTCTTGTTGCCCCTTTGCCAGTTCCAGAATTGCCACTTGAACTTGGGCATTCTGTGCTTCGAGATTCTTGATGCTCATTTCAGATTCCATCTCTTCTGACTGAAATAAACAGCGAGAAGATGAGAAATCCGTCATGTGAACCTGTTATGCAATGTGTATGACTGGATGCCATGTGTATGCAATGTATGAAATGTATATGCAATGTATATGAATGCAATGTATGAAATGTATATGCAATGCATGAAGTGAAATGTGTGTGCAATGTTTCAAGGATCTTAGAGTTTAGATTTGTTAAAGAAGAAACAAACGTTAGTTAATCAATTTATTTCTCTTTTTTTTTTTCTTTGCCTCATTTGGGCTTACAAGACAGAAATAAAGTAAATGATCCTTCAGGTCTCCCGCGGACGCTTTCTCTTTGCCCCCAGGAATGTGTTGATCTGCTGTTCTTCTTGAAGCTGTCTGGTGAGCTCCAATATCCTTCTTTCATAGTCTTGACAGTATGCTTTGAAGGTGTCTCTTTCCTCTTTGAGTTGAACCCAAGATTTTTGCAACTCTTCTAGGTCAGTTGGCATGTCCGGGTGTAGAATAACTTGAGGTTCATATCCTTCGACCTCTGGTTCAATAGTCACAGGTAGAACAGCGGGATATGGCATAAGGAGTTTCTGAGCATGAGTGCGGACCCATCTGAGGTAGGGTTCCATAGGAATAGAATTCCACTGCCCCAAAGTTTTGCTTTCTATTTTATAGACACTGTCCCATGCATGTATGAACCTTCGTCGGTGTCTATGAGAATCATTCTCGTAATCAAACCCAATGCCATGGATAATCATGTCATGAGGACCGTTGCTCCTTGCATATCCGAATTGGCGTAGGGCTAAAGAAGGATTGTAAGTGATGCCTCCTTTGATGCCAAGGAGTGGCACATTAGGGTACTCTCCATAATGATCAATGATAGTAATGTCTCTTTGAAAGAAGTTGTTCCACCGGATATCTGAATGAGACAAAGACATAATCCTGTGAGACCATTGCATTCTTTGTTCATTTCTCAACACTGATCGGGGAAGATGAAATGTAAACCACCTAGCCAGTAGTGGTATACAGCACATGAGAGTTCCTCGTTTCTTCATGGTACGAGTGTGTAGAGAATGTAGAATGTCTCCCAGCAATGTTGGTACCGGGTTACGGATTAGGAAAAGGTTGATGATGTGTATACTTAAGAACTGGTCGGGATTCGGGAATAAAACCAACCCATAGATCAAAAGGGCCATAACCTCCTCAAAAGCTGGATAACTTTTGTTTTCTAGCAGTAGTCGAGCTTTTTCCAATAAGAACTTGGCAAGCAAACCCTTAATTCCACTCTTTGTTTCCCAATTGGACTCGATTTCTAATTTCCGCAGATGTAAAGCAGCAGCAATGACTTCAGTTTTTGGAATCCTTTCTAAACCAGTGAAAGGTAATTGATTTCGAACAGGTAATCCCATTAGTTCAGAGAATTCTTCCAAAGTGGGTACCAACTGGTAATCAGGAAAGGTAAAGCAATGGTGTTCGGGGTCAAAGAACTGGAACAGGACCCGTATCATGTCTTCTTCAAATTTTGAGGTAACCAAATGGAGTAGGTGACCATGCCTTTCGGTGAATTGAACATTCCTGGGGAATTCTGACACTAAGTCTTTTAGTTCAGATGGTACCGTTGAAATGTTGATTCGGATGTAATCTTTGGTGGCGGGAGCCATTACCTGCAAAAACAAAGGTAAACTCTTTGATCCTTGAAGTGTTTGGTGCAAAAAATGATATGCTTATGATGCAAACATGTGGCACAGAAAGACAAATCAAACAATAGCCTTAGGTTTAAAGGCTTGCATGGAGCTGATAGGTGATACCCTCCCCACTGAAGTTGAGTTGGTTAAAACCTGTCCTAGAATAGTATTCGGGTTCTATGATCCTTGGAAGTAACATCTCAATACGGCGCTCGAGCGGCCGATCAAAATATTCCTCGAGGATAACTAACTTCGATCAATTTCAAAGCTAGCCACTTAATAGGCCACAAGTCAAGTTCAACTAAAAAGGTTCTAAGACAAATTAGTGTTTAATGACATTTCGGAAGCCTAATATACTCCTTGATCGTTTTCAAGGGACATCAGTATAAACCAAAGTATCGCACTAACGATGACTACCAGATCAACCGTATCGGTACATGCCGTACAGTTTCCTTGGTCTATTGTCATATACTTAAGGTATCTCGAGATTCGGGTTAGAATCTTTCACACAAGCAAAATACCCAAACAAACCTTTGAAAAATAGAGCAATCAAGTCAAACAATTGAAAACATCGACCTATTCTCTTAAGGTAACCCCTTTTGAAAACATTTTGTTTTTTGAAAGTATCTCCCCAACAGAGTCGCCAGTTCTGTGGACCTCCGTTTTTTAATCCCGGGCCATACCTCTGTTCTGTAGAGATACGTGAACTGACTCTTTTTATCGCTTAATGCTTTCGCATTTTTTTGAAAATTCACAGAGTCGCCACCGACCTTTTATTTTATCCAATTAAGGAAAGGTTTATAAAAGAAACAGAAAAAAGACCTTTAAGAAATTCTGGGTAAGGGGGTAGGTTATACAAAGGGAAGGTATTAGCACCCTTTGTATCCATGGTTATCCATGGGCTCTTAAGTTTGCTTAGCTCAATTGTTTTTCGATCACTTTTCAATTGCTCTGAAATTGCTCATATGTGGTTCCAAATACTTTTGTAAATTGAATTTTGTAATGATCCATGTGTGGATGTATACAAAATGCTTGTTTATCTTTAGAAAGATGTTTTGAAAAGAACGTTAACTTTGTAATAATCCGTGTTTGGATGTATACAAAGTATTGTCTTTTTGGAAAGTTTTGTTTTGAAAAACAACAGTGTATGAGAATTTTGTTTGTTTTGATTTGAGCAAGCAAACTAGGAGGTCTACCCTGAGTTGTAAGGTCTTTATCCTATTTCCTTTAAAAATCTATCCTTTCACCGGATATAAACGCAAGGTTCGATTTTGTACTCAAAATAGTAGAATTTTGACTTTGATTTTGAAAAGAATGAGAAGGGATTTACCTTAAGAGGTGCAAGTGTGATTGTGATTGGATTCAGATATTTTATCTTTGAAGTTAGTGATCTAACGGTTCAATTTTATCTTTGACATACACGCAGTTTATATTTGCTGGAAATTAAAATGCGGAAATGTAAAGTGCGGAAAGTAAATCTACGCTATTACATCGATTGTGCAGGAAATGTAAACTAGCCTATTTACATGAATTTGACATCCTATACATTTATCTAGGAATTTAAATTGCAAGAAAAATAAAAGGCATGTTTTTGGATTTTTTATGATTTGATTTTAATTATAATTAATGCATGATTAATTAAATTAAAATGAAGAAAAAAGATGAAAATAGATTTAAACCTATAAATTAAGTTTAAAATATGTACAAAATATTTGTCAATTAATTTTAAAACAAAAACTAATTTTTTTGGAATTTTTGGAATTGATTTGAAATTGATTTAAGTTAATTAAAACATAATTATGCAAATAATTATACAAATAATTAAAACTTAAGGATAAAATTATTCAAAATATGTACAAAATTAGTTTATAACATGTAAACAATATTTAACATAAAGAACAATTTTTTTTATGATTTTTTGATTGGTTAGAATAATTAAAAAGCAAATATATAAATATATACTAATTAATTATGCAAAATATTGAAATTTTGAATAAAAATAAAATATTTTTATTTTAGAAAATAATATATTATTTTAGAAGTCTAAAAATATTTTTTGTGTATTTTTTGGATTTTTAAAACTATTTTTAATTAATTTAACAAAGAAATTAAAATAAAATAGAAAATAAAAGGATACTGATCATGTGTGGTTGGATTGAGGGTCCATGATAAGGATTGTTTGATCTGGCGCGTTGGATGATTCATTAAATGAGATCAGATGGTCCAGAAATTGAGGCACGTGGTGATCAGTACACCTGCAAAGCACAGAATTAGAGGAAATTTTAAAAAGTACGCGCGCTGGCTGTCCAATGAGGTGGGAACACCTCATCATCTTCAACCTCTCGCTAGGGCCTTTTACAGCGCTTTTATGAAAGAGCGCTGTAATTGATGAGCTTCAGACCTGCAAAATAACGAATAGGGGTAAACGTGCAAAGAAATTTGGCGCGATGGTACCATTCAACTCGTCTGATCCATACGAACCTAATGGTACTACTTAGAACCTCTAATTTTGCCTATTTCAGAAAGCCCTAATTTTGAGATGAAGAACCCTAAAATGGTAGTTTCGTGTATACGTGTTCAAACTCCAATTAAGTTTCCAGAAATGATCTACACCTCAAACCAAACTTAATTATATGTCTACATCTTGCTAAGCATGTGTGAATAACCAGATACAAGTTGATTTAGGTTCGAACAAAATATGACCTGTATAGCTCGATTTAGTGAGCTTCAAGGCTTGCAATTGATTGGGATACGTTTATTGATGTTCAAGGAAGGTGTTTGAATATTTATTTTGTATTGAAATGGACTGAAACTTAAAATTCGAATTCCAAGTTTCTTTGAAAATTACAAGTTGTTACAAGAGTGCTATAAGCTTATGAATGCTACTGAATTCGACCTCCTCTTGTTACTGAAGCATGCTAGCCTATTTATAAGCATTGAGTGCTTAGAATTGAAGCTAAGAAGCAACTAGTTACCTTTGTGGAATTCTTGCATTTTTTATATTAAAAAAGCTTTGAATTATTGACCAAGTCTTCTTGCCTTCAATGCACCTGCCTTGCTCTTCAATTCTCTGCAGAAAGATGAAGATTCCTTGGGTGAGTCATGCTTGGAAGTTAAGGTACCATTTATCCATCCATTTTCCTTTTAATTTTAATCTTAAAATAAGATAAAATCATGCCAAAAATGGATAAAAAAGGTGTGGGCCTTGTCTTGGTCGTGGGAGGCCCATAATATCATGGAAATGATGTTTGAATGCTGAAAACTTGGCCCCATTTGGAAAAAATACATTTTTGAGCAATGTTGATTTCATGCATTTTCCAAAATTTAGCCAACTTCAACAAGGTGTAAATCCCTCAATTTTTGTCATATGAAGGAGTTCTTGCACTTTTTGGAAACCTCAAAGAGTCCTCTAACCAATGCCTTTGGTCTCATGTCAAAATGATTTTTGATGCTCCTTGTGTGTCCTTTTGAAAAAAGTGTCTTTTTGTTGACTTTGAAAATGACCTGTAATGTCTTTGGTCATATTTTTCAAATGGTGAATGCAATGACCATGGGATCAATTGCATTTGAAAGATAATTTAATTTCCTTCAAAATGAGCTTTGGTTTGAATTTTTTGGATGAAGGATGAGAGAGTTATGATCAGTCAAAGTTGAGTTGACTTTTCAGGCAAAAACCCTAATTTTGAATCTTAGGGTTTTGTTGATTTTTGATCTTTCCTTGATGAATTATGATCATCCAATGATCAAATGATGAATCCTTTGACAAAATATGGACTTTGACAAAAAATTTCATTTTTGACTGTCTGTTGACTTTTTGGTCAAACGGGTCGTCTGTTGACTGTTTGAGCTGCTGACGGTGCGTCTGAGTGAATTGAAGTTTGAAAATTTGTAAGATGGTACTTTGAGATATATGGATGCGCATGGAATCCATTTGAGGTCTCAAAAACTTGTTGCTCCTGTAAAAACAAGAAAAACCCTGATTAGGGACTGTTTGTCTAGGAGACAGTTAAGCGTACCTGATTTTTGTGCAGTGTTGAGTCTCTGCTAATCGCGTGATATTCAGAAGACTTCTAGAACAAAAATCTTGGAATTTTGAATTGTGAAAGATTGATTTGATTGATGGTACAAAACACTGAGAATTGTACTGCCAGCAGTTTGGCTGTCAACTGACTGTTCAGGTACTGAAGCAGCAGTTAAAGTGAAAAATCAACAGTCAAAGTTAGTTTTCTTTTTTTGTTGTTTTTGTTTTATGTGAAAAATGAAAGTTTATTTACATGACTTGTTAAAAAAACATAGACATAATAAATAACTAATATACTGTTACCAGTACAGTTTGAGTTTCCTGATTCTGCGCCTGCAAAAAGATTTAACTCTGTACCAATTGTGTCAGTACTATTTATCTGTAAATAAATAAATAGCATGTGTGAAGTAATAAACAGTATTTGGCGTTTGCGTAAGAATAAATTCAACTGCAAGCCAAATTACTGTATAAGAAAAATTCTAAAAACTAAGTGTTTCATATGTTAGGATATTTGTTGAAATAATCCATAATTATATGAGACTCTTAATTTTCAGATTTGGAATTTTCTTGAAAAAAGATGCGGGCAAATTTTGGGGTATAACAGTAGCGTACGTCGAAGCCGAAGACGCTGATGATGAGTCTTTCAATGACTCGTATAACCCTGAAGAAGTCGAAATAGACTTAGCTGAGTTGAAAGAAGCGCCACCTTATGCCTGCAAATTGCTAAACCCTGCAAATGGAAAAAATCCAGTAGAAAACGATAAGAATGATAGGTTCCCTAAGAAAACTTATACATTCGACGTTACCAAGTGTGATGAAATATTTGATTTACTGGTAAAAGATGGCCAAATGATACTGCCTCCAAATTCCAAAATTCCTCCGTTGGAACAACGGAAGAAAAGAGGTTTTTGTAAATATCATGGTTTTTTAGGCCATAAAACTTCACAGTGTTTTCTTTTCAGGGATCTAATTCAAAATGCTATCAAAGATGGAAGGTTGAAGTTTGCTGACAAGACCAAGAGTCACATGAAGGTCGATACCAATCCCCTGAACATTGCTGACGCTAGCCTCTGTGAGCTAGAAGATATCAACATGGTGGAGGCATCTGAAGTCGAAGTTGCGGAAACCAAAACAATGTTCAATGTAAAGCATGCTACTGAGAGCCTAAATAATGATATAGTCTTCAATACTGATGGTGAAGAATCTTCCAAGACAGAGATACCTGAAGGGTCGAAGGGAGAGAACAGTGAGGCCACTGAAGACCTCAGAATGAAACTCCAGAAAATCCAAATCTCTGAAGTTCCTCCAGCAGTTGTTAACATGGTCAGCGCCAGATGTCCAGTGTCTGAATTTGGCGAATTAGAGACATGTCTGACGAGGCAAAATGGGGGCATCGAAGCTCCTCCAAAAGGTGAAAGCCTCAAAGACTACCTTTGGAATTGCCATGAGAGGAATGGTGGAAAACAATGGATGTGTCCAAGGTGTTCGATCATGCTGAATCGAAGGGTCGAAGCTAACTTCGAAAGGGCTCGACGCGAAAGATGGGAACACCCAGGGAGAGAACCAAGTCCCCTACTACAAGTGTACCCAAGGATGGAGGAAAGCTTAGTAGGATTTTTGGTCAGATGCCACAAAGGGAACACTGAAGTTGCACTATGCCCCAGATGTGGGGCAGTCTATGATGAAATGCTGGCAAGATCATTTGAACGTGTGTACTGCTACATGGGTCGAGAAACTCAGGGGTTGCGTCCTAACCTATACGGTTTCGACATATGGACTTCAACGAAGAGGTCTGATAGCCCACACCCCAGAGCTCGAAGGGTAACATTCAAAGTCCCTGCAGATGCACCCAGGGATAGATGGGTGCAAGCTAATGCAAAAAACAACAAATGGCGAAGTTGGGACCAAGGAGGAAGAACTGCAATGGCATATAGGAAGCAATTTAAAAAACCAAATCGAGAGGCGTATCGACTGGAGAATTACAAAGGAAAAAATCCTATGTCCCGATCCCAGTGGAGAAGGCATCAGAGAATAAAAAAGGCTCAAAAGGAATACAGACCAAGAGAAGTTGGAGATTCTAGTAGCAACCAAGTCCCACGCCAGGGGGCAAAGTCAAACAAACCTCCGGTGGAACGCAGGCTCTTCGAAGCTGAAAACATTTTAGAAGAAGAAGAAAAGATGCGCTCCAATTCCTGGAAAGAAGACGATAGAATGACAAATGATTTTGATTCTGATGGAGTGTCGTCTATAAACCTCAATTGCAACGTTGTATCCGTACTCCCTCATGAGTTTAATCAGGAGACTGAAGTTGAAGACTGCGAAGAGGCTGATATCGAGGAAATGGCGAAGCACAGGCCTGTGTGTTATTATGTGCTGAATAATGGTGCAGTTGAAGAACAGAACGCTTTCTTCGAAAGGCCTGATGAGGGTATGCGAAATCATTTGAAGCCACTCTATATCAGGGCTAAAATTGAGAATGTTGGCATTAATAAAGTCTTAGTCGATGGGGGAGCAGCGGTGAACCTAATGCCTCAATACATGCTAAAGAGAATTGGTATGTTCGATACTGATATAAGGCCACATAACATGGTCTTATCTAACTACGAAGGTAAGATAGGACAAACATTGGGAGTCGTTCAGGTCAATTTGACAGTGGGCTCAGTCACAAGGCCAACTATGTTCATGGTTATACCAGCAAAAGCAAATTACAACCTTTTGCTTGGTAGGGAATGGATTCATGGGGTGGCAGCTGTGCCCTCGACAATGCATCAAAGGGTGACAATTTGGAGGGAAGATGGTATAGTGGAGAATATCGAAGGAGATCAGAGTTACTATATGGCTGAAGTTAACCAGGTGAATAAAACCAACTTTGATAGGAACCTGGCAAACATAAGTCCTTGTCATGCTGCAGAAGAGATGTATACCCCAAATAAGAATGCATTGTACTATTTAACTTTACACCCAAATGGATTCCAGTGGGATAGAGAGATCATGGATGGTCCAGCAGATACAGCACCATTGGAGAATTATCCAGCAGTACGGCCAACAGGCTGGGACGATGACATTAATAATGTCTGAGTCTTCGTTCTTCGAAAAGATTTCGGCTTACGTGGCCGAGAACAAAAGGAAGGCGGCTCTCGAAGCCGAACTATCAAATGCAAAGATGGACGCAGTTCTAACCAAAAACGGAGTAACAGAGTTAGAGATACATACGAGTTTCGAATTCTCTGAAGACCCGGTTCAAGTCGAAAAGATCGTGAGAGAAGAATCAAGTCAAAGGTTAGATGCAATTTACAACGAAGTAAATCTTGGAGACAAGGATCAAAAAAGAATAACATACATCAGCGCGAAACTAGAACCAGAACTAAAAGCAACCGTCACAAAAATGTTGAAAGAAAACAGAGATTGTTTTGCTTGCGATTATGATGAGATGCCTGGTCTAGGAAGAGACTTGGTCGAATTGAAACTACCAATAAAAGAAGGGAAGAAGCCTGTAAAGCAAACTCCCAGGAGATTCGCGCCAGAGATTCATTCGAAGATTAAAGCAGAGGTCGAAAGGCTTCTACGTTGCAAGTTTATCTAAACTACAAGGTATGTTGAATGGATTGCTAATATAGTACCTGTAATTAAAAAGAATGGTTCATTAAGAGTATGCATAGACTTTCGTGATCTTAATGCAGCCACTCCTAAAGACGAATATCCCATGCTTGTAGAAGAATTGCTAGTAGACTCAGCCGCAGGCTTCGAGTATTTGAGCATGTTGGATGGATATTCTGGATACAATCAGATCTTTATTGCAGAGGATGATGTATCCAAAACAGCATTTCGTTGCCCAGGGGCAATAGGCACTTACGAATGGGTTGTAATGCCTTTTGGTTTAAAAAATGCTGGGGCAACTTATCAAAGAGAAATGAATTCTATATTCCATGACTTTATAGAAACATTCATGCAAGTATATATAGATGACATTGTGGTAAAATCTACCTCGGGTATGAGTCATCTCGATCATTTGAGCCAATCATTCGAAAGAATGAGGAAACATGGCTTGAAGATGAACCCCCTCAAATGTGCTTTCTTTGTGCAGGCAGGTGATTTCTTGGGTTTCGTAGTCCACAAAAAAGGAATAGAAATTAACCAGAACAAGACGAAAGCCATAATGGAAACCAAGTCTCCGTCCACAAAGAAAGAACTACAATCATTATTGGGAAAGATAAATTTCTTAAGGAGATTTATCTCTAATTTGAGTGGACGCACGCAAGCTTTCTCACCTCTACTACGACTTAAGCAAGGAAAATTTGAATGGCGTGCTGAACATCAAGAAGCTTTCGATCAGATCAAGCAATACTTGACTTGTCCACCAATCTTATCTCCCCCAAATGGGAAGAAGCACATGCGCCTATACATTTTAGCGTCGGATAAAACAATAGGCAGCATGCTGGCGCAAGAAGATGAGAATGGCATCGAAAGAGCCATTTATTACTTAAGTAGAGTACTCAATGATGCAGAGACTAGATATACTGCTATAGAAAAGCTCTTCCTTTGCTTGTATTTCTCTTGTATCAAACTTAAGTATTATATAAAGCCAGTTGATGTCTATGTTTCATCTCATTGTGACGTTATTAAACATATGTTATCCAAGCCAATACTACATAGTCGAATTGGTAAGTGGGCTTTAGTTACTGAATATTCATTAATATTTCAGCCTCTCAAGGCAATGAAAGGTCAAATTGTGTCAAACTTCATTGTCGACCATGCAGTAGTTGAGAGTCATCAACAGTATGTGGGTTTAAAACCCTGGAAGTTATACTTCGATGGTTCAACGCATAGAGAAGGAACTGGAGTTGGAATGTTGATAATTTCTCCTGATGGAATTCCAACAAAGCTCAAGTATAAAATCGAAGGTCCATTATGCTCCAACAACGAAGCTGAATACGAAGCATTAATTGCTGGACTTGAAGCTTTGTTAGAATTGGGGGAAACCAGAGTCGAAATTAAAGGAGACTCCGAATTGGTCATTAAACAATTGACAAAGGAATACAAGTGCATCAAAGAAAATTTGATCATGTATTTTGTCATAGCAAATAGGCTACTCAAGAAATTCGAATATGTGGAATTAAAACACATATCAAGGATAAATAACCAAGAAGCAAACGACTTGGCACAATTAGCTTCAGGATACAAAGTATCAAAAGAGAAGTTAGAGGAATTGATTGAAGTAAAAGGGAGAGCAATGTCTACTAAACTTTCCCCAAGTGACCTAGAGAATTCACAATTGGGTTATGCCAACAAAGAAGAATTCAAAGTATTAAACAAAGACTCATTGGCAGATACAGATTGGAGGAGTCCAATAATAAACTATCTAAAAAATCCTTCGACGGATACAGGCAGGAAAATCAAGTATAGAGCCCTGTCATATTTCCTGATGGAAAATGAATTGTTCAAGAAAACTCCTGAAGGGGTATTATTGAAATGCTTGGGTGAAGCAGAAGCATATCTGGCCCTGTCGAACGTACACAGTGGAGCATGTGGTGCACATCAAGCAGGGCACAAAATGAAATGGCATTTGTTTCGTTATGGGATGTACTGGCCTTCGATGTTAAAAGATTGCATAGAGTTTGCGTAAGGGTGTCAAGAGTGCCAAGAACATGCAGGTATCCAACACGCTCCAGCAAACGAATTAAGTACAATAGTGAAACCTTGGCCTTTTAGGGGATGGGCATTAGATTTGATTGGAGAAATTCACCCCAAGTCGTCTAAAGGTCAAAGGTACATATTAGTAGGGATAGACTATTTCACGAAATGGGTCGAAGCAATACCACTGGCGAATGTGGATCAAGAGGCCGTGATTGAGTTTATTCAGAAACATATTATATATAGGTTTGGAATCCCAGAAAGTATAACAACTGATCAAGGATCAGTCTTTACTGGACGAAAAATGCAAGACTTTGCCAAAGAAATAGGTTTCAAGTTATTTACTTCTACACCTTACTATGCTCAAGCAAATGGACAAGTTGAAGCAGCAAACAAAATAATAATTGGCCTTATTAAAAAACATGTGGGAAAGAAACCCAAGAATTGGCATAAGACTTTGGACCAAGCACTTTGGGCTTGTCGAACATCTCCAAAAGAAGCTACAAACACAACTCCTTTCCAGTTGACGTTTGGACATGATGTAGTACTTCCAATCGAGATATATTTGCAATCAGTAAGGATACAAAGACAAGCAGATATTCCTCCCAACGTATACTGGGAGTTAATGATGAATGAGTTGGTAGATTTGGATGAGGATAGACTTCGAGCGCTGGAAATGATAAAAAGACAAAAGGAAAGAGTGTCCAGAGCATACAACAAAAAGGTGAAAGGTAAAACATTTATTAATAATGACCTAGTTTGGAAAGTTATTTTACCTATAGATCGAAAGAATCAGGCACTTGGTAAATGGTCCCCACACTAGGAAGGACCCTTTCGAATCTTAAAGGTATTTTCGAACAATGGTTACGAAATTGAAGAGTTGGCAGAAGATCGTAGGATCTTGAGAGTAAACGGGAAATATTTGAAGAGATATAAACCAAGCATGTACGAAGTAAAGATTGCAAAAACGTAGACATTCAGGGTACTACGAAAGCCAAAATGGTCAAGCATGTATCAAAACATATGCGTTGCATTGATCAAAATGGCTTTACAATCAGAATGGGTTGATAAATTAAAGGAAAAGAGTCAAAGAAAACACCAAAATATTTTCATTCAAACACAGAAGTACATGCATTACAAAAAGGATCCAAAGAACATGATCTAGAAACTTCTGAGATTACAAAAAGAAAGCATAAAAACCTAAGGCAAACACTTGCTAATTAATCCTTTGGTCTAAACCCTCCAAGGACAGCACAGGCAAGCTTTCGGCTTCGAACATGTCTATGGATCCAGAATTGCGCATCCTCCTCACTACACCTTTCTTAAGGAAAATGTAAGAGATGAGTCTCCCATAGGGAAGACAGGTCACAGTCCCTTGACGTGTGACACCTATGGAAACAGCCTTAACAAGTCCTTTGAAAATCATCAAAGGTAAGTTAATCTTCTTCCCTCGAAGACCACAGAGAATAAAATCCAAATCTTCAACCATGATGCTGTTTTCATCAAGCCTCCGAGGATGGAAGTTACCCACAAGCATTTGATGCCAGATCCTGATAACCTTGGCACTGAAGGGATCGCTGTCCATGAGGGTCCTCAACATGAGATGAGTAGTCATGTTGAAGCTGTTATCATCAAAAGTTTCCCCAGAATTATTGCATCTCATTAGGTTGGCAATGGTGGTGGGAGTGATGCTGATATGAGCATGTCGAACCTCAGAAACAATGGTGGTCTTACCTTCAGGATCTATGCGTAGAGACGCAAACATCCAGAAATCTGCCAACATGTTGGGGTAGACAGGACCCTCCAGGATTTCTTCAAAGTAGAAGTCCAGTTCTTGGTTGACAAAGAGGTTTTCGAGGCTGATGAAGTTGTTATCAAGTTCATCTTCAGAAAGTTTGAATTCTTTCTTGATAAGAGCTTTTATGTTGTTGAAAGAAAGAGGTGCAGCCATTTCAGAAAAAGGGTTTGGAGAAAGAAGTTGGTTTTTCTTTTTCTGTTGTTAGTATGTGAGAAAGCACAGGAATGAAGAAATGAAAGTAATATTAGACCCTTTATATAGACCTGGGATACTAAAGGTTGGTTTAAAATGTTGATGATTGATTAGACTGCATTTGGTTTTCCAAAAAGGGAGTTAAGGCTTCCGCCGTTTCCCGCCCTTGGAAGTTGAGAAGTAATCATGAAACTGACACACGCACGTCTCAAATAGACGTTTTGAAGAGAGTGACGTCACTGTTTAATAAATGATTATGGCTAGAGAAGTGGAAACGTCAAGTCTAAAGGCAAGGATGCTGCGAAGGATGGTCAGGGTCTACATGTTGCATTAAATAAAATCACTATGGAAAATCTGAAGATATATTCTTGCAGAACTTGAAAGATTTGCTAAAAGATAGTGCTTGCGAATATTAGAAACATAGACGGAATGAAAATAGAAGTCAAGCATACAGATAGATGTTTCTACAAAAGGTTCGATTACAAAACGAAAAATGCAACAAAATACAGGATTGGAAACAGCTAGTTAAAATCCTCAGGGAGGCTATTTTTGATCTTCAAATATTGAGTCTCCCACGAAGACATACGAAGCTCAAGTAACGCCCGGTGTTTCTTCAATCTTTCAATCTCTGGCACTAATTTCTGCGCAGTTTCGAAATGTTTAATCCCCGATTGCACCACTTCGAGCAAATCCTGTTGGTTGGCTTTTTGTATGGCTGCCTAACAATGTTCAGCTTCCTTTATCTTTTCTTCGAGGGCCTTTATCTCCTGCTTCCAGGAGTTGATGTTCTTCTGGTAATCATCAAAAGCCTTCTGATTTTCTGAATGTTTAAGCTTGAGGGCCTCACCTTGTTTCGTTGCATCCACAGCAGAATTCCATGAAGAGTCATGAGAGGCCATTTTCTCAGATAGTTCCTTTTCGACATTTTTCTTTCGAAGAATCTTGGCCTGGAGCTGTTCAACTAGAGAACCCAGCAAAACAATTATCTCTGAAACTTCTGTTGAGACTCGAAACAAATCCACTTTCTTTAAGAGTTGATTTAAGTTGTGACTCTTAATAGGTTCCCGGCTAAGAACATCCATGAGATTGACCCCAAAGAACTTTTCTTTTATCTGTCGAAGGAGGTTGGGAATGTCTTCCTTGTCACCAGATTCTATAACGACAACTGGAGAGACATCAAGTTCTGAAGGCGAAGAAGTATTCACATTCATAATAGCCTTTAGAAAACTAAGAGGATCAGTTTGCTTAAGCTGTTCCAGTTCCAAAGGAGTAGGCTTCGCAGGGGCAGGCTTCGAAGTGGTCCCAGGAGTGGTTTCTGTGTCTAGGGCTGAAGTTTCTTGAGGATTGTGTTTTTCCGGTTTAGAAGTTTCCTCCATAGCATCTTGTTCCGATGCAGTGTCTTCGCTGTCATGTGGTTGTGGATTCACATTGTCGCTGCGTGAGAATGGATGATCTTCTTCCAAATTTTTGTCTTGATGAGTAGGTGGGGATTCGTCAGTAGATTGGCTTTCTTCGACTGGTTCATTAGGCAATATGGTGGTGAGTGGCCTAGCATCTTCGAAGACTGGTGAGAGAACATGAGTTTTGTTTTGAGAGATATCTGTGTTAAACAAACCAGAATTAGTCGTAAGGATAAGGCTTTGAGGAGTTTATCGACGGAAGTGAAAGAGTTACGATTACCGTGAAGTTTATCAACATTAATAGTGAGGTCAGGAGCCTTAAGACCTGAAGTGGCAGTGCCAGCATCATCCTGCAATAACAAGGTAAGATGTCGGTTTAATCATTTAGTTAAAATTACAAGATAGTATGTGGGTTGAAACCCAAATACCTTGGTTGGGATATTGTCTGGACTTGAATTATGGCTTTCGACAACGAAAGCATTACTAGCGGTTTTCAGAGGAGATTCTTCAGAAGATGCCTTGTCGCTAGGAGAAGCAACTTTGGAGGAACTTACCCCTTTCTTTTTTCCTGAAGGGGTAACAGCTTTTTGTCTCTTTCTATGTCCTTGTCTGGTACGAGGAGGAGATTTATCTTCGTCATCTGAGACAACTGTTGAAGAGACTTTCCGTTTCGAACCTGTTGGGGGTTTCGAGCTGGAAAATATATATATTAAGCAAAATGAGTACTGCTCACAGATTATACAAGATTAAGAATATAAAGTGGGTATGTACCGTGGGCTTCTTGTCAGTAACAATGGAGTCACTCTCACTTGGTTTGTTGCTTTTAGATGCCCCAGAATCTTTTTGGGTAGGAGCTTCTTTAATCTTCCTCCTTCGAGCAATAGCTGTAGTTGAAACTGAAATCAGTATATCAGCAAAGAAAAGAAAAGTCAGTCGAAAAATTGTCTGAATCCAAACCTTCAGGTATTGGAGTCAAGACACGAACATGTTCAAGATCTATATGAAGATGTCCTTTGAAAGTATCCAAGGTATGCTTAGTCGGAACCACTCGTTCAGCACGTTTTTTAGTACTTTCTTGAAGATCTTTTAAAACGTTGCCACACACAAACCAATTTGGAAAAGGGGGGCTCAGAGCCACACCAAAATCCGCACTTGGCAGTGGAGGGAATTTTGGAGGATTAAGTTTGAAAGCCACTTCATAACGTAGTTCTGGTCGAACATACGAGGGCAATTTCAACTTATCCAGTTTGGCGGAAAACTTTTCGCGCAAAATGACTGCAGCCTTACGAACGGTCCGACTAAGATCATCAGGCCTGTAGATAGTTTCAAAGAATTTTTGAAAAGCTTGGATTTCTTTAATGTGAGTCGAAGTACCTTTGTGAAAATTCTCCTGCACATCAGCAAAAGCTGCAGTTAGTTCTTGAGTAAGACTATCGGCATCAAAGATTTGAGAGGTATAGTAATCCGTCCACCACTAGTGAAAGTCTGGTGTAGAATAAAAAGCAGGTTCGAAAGGAATAGGAGAAAGATTGGTGACGCCAACGTATTTGTTGATTTTGGATTCACATTCTTCTTCAGTCAGGTACAAGGTATGGAAACACATATGGTTCCTTTTCTCATATAAACACTTGGGTTTTACTTGAACCAACCCAAACTGTCTCGAAACCAGATTTGGTTGGTAGCATACAAGGACACATTGACCTTTTGATGGTCGAAGGCGATGAGAAAACAACCTTGGGGTCAGAAAGGCCTCCCAAATTTCCATAGACTCATTTTGTTGATCCTGAGATGTTGATGGGAACCTTCGAGTAAACCATTCAGGACCAATTGTTTTGTGTACGAACGGAGCCATAGAAAGATCGAACTGATTGCGCTGGGCGAACATCATTGTATATGCTAGAAAATGTTCACGAAGCTTCCCAGTTTCTTCTTTTGGAGTTAGGTAAGCCAACCTGGTTCCTTCTATAGTTCGATTCTTAATTTTGTTATCTTCTTCGTTGACATTGCCTCGAAAAGGAAGATGAGTTTCGAACGTAGCATTAAGCCACAGTTGCAGTAGCCAGAAAGGACCAGCAAAAAGCAGAGTGCCAGTTTTGTAGTTTTTGGTAAGGTTCGAGGCTTCGCTAAGATTTTCATAAAGAGATCCTAAAAGTAACTGGCTTAGGTTGAGCTTTTTTCCAGCATGTAGCTGATTAGCCATGCAAAGGTATCTCTTTGCGACCTGTATGGATCTTGAGCAGAAGGCACATCGTGAGAGCCATAATGCCAAGAAAGCAATATGTTCTTCATCAGAAACTTCTTCTTGCGTTTTGTCATGGTGCTTCTGGATGAATGCAGTGTAAGTGACTGTTGATTCATTAAAACCAATAGTATCAGTATCCATCTCATTGGGATCGAAGGTTTCCCCGGTTGGTCGAAGTCCTGTAATAGCAACTATATCAAAGAGAGTGGGGGTAACCATCACACATGGGAGATGGAAAGTGTTGTGAGAAGTATCCCAAAAGTGAACCGCTGCTACTAACATGGGTTGGTTATATTCTAAGCCTGTTTTTGACAGTTGAATCAAATCATATATGCCTAACGATTTCCAGAAAGATCCTTTCGTTCTCTCTACTTTCTCTAACCAGGCATAGTACAAATCAGGATCTTTGGCTAAAGGGATTGACCTAAACACTTTTACAAAGTTGGTCATATAGTTTAACCTAATTTTCGCTAAAGCAAAAGGGGTCACAGTTGAAGTTTCTTCAGTATTAGCAGATTCTCCTAAGGGGGAACGACCATCATCGTCTATCTTAATCTTACTAACTAAGGGTCTAGTTTTGTAATAAGCGGGGAAGAATCTGTTCATAGATGAATTGTTTTCATCTGGTAACGGGCCCATAAAAGCAAGAGGTTTTCCAGAAAGTTCAAAGGGAATGATTACCTGGGAAGCGTAAATAGCGCGCACTTCTGCGGTATTAGGGTTTGGAATGTGTTCTTGTTCCCTAGACCGCGTTGTTGTTTGGAGCTTCAGAAAAGGTTGAAGAACATTTGAAGATGAAGCCATGGAGAGGTTTTGATTGGAAAAGTAAGCTTTTTGAAAGGGTTGAGAGTGTTTTTTTCTTTTGAAGAGGATGAAGAAGTAGGAATGAAAAGTTGTATAAAAGTGCAAAACCAAGTATTTAAAGGTTTAACGGAAACCCTTTTTAAATCTTTTTGGGTAAAAACCAAGGGACACGTGGCGGCTAGTGATTTAATCCAACGGCGGTTGAATAAATCAGCTTTACTCCTAGTATGTAGGAGTAATGATCAAGAAGTAAGGTCAAAAACGTGGGAATGTAAGTTATGAGAAGACATCTTTGAAAATGACAAGACGTTTTGGAAACAGGGTCAACAATGATTATGACGTTAGTCAGCAATCTTGGAACTTTCAAAGATCAATAAGAGACGAAATCTTATGATGGCAAGAAACGCCTATTTCTCTTGATTTTCGAAACAGGCATTTATTGGGGGCAATTTGTTAGCTGAAGATTTCGTTTTACAAATTTGGTTCTTCGAAGAAGTAAAAATTCGAAGGAAAGATGGTTACTGATGACCATCCCTTAAAAATAAAAGAATGGCTCCTGATGGCCATGCTTCGAGAATGAAGACTTCTAAGTTCGTTATGAAGATAATGAAGACTGAAGCTAGTAGAAGTGTATGTCTTCGAGGACTTAGACAAAATTTATGAAATATGTTCAAGTATTACTACTTAGCGTGTTTTCGTAATGTTTTTAAATACACTGCCACGCGTCGAAGAAGGACTCGGGCGGGAAGATTTGAAATTCGAAGACGGTTTCGTAACTGTCTAAATAACAGATGGCGTCCTTGGAGTTCTTATGAGAAACGTGGCATTAGATTAGCATAGGGCCGTTAAGGTCGAAATTAGTATAAATAGGAGTCTTAATGTTAGGATTCTGTGTGTTCATTTTGTACAAACCACTCACATATTACTCAAGTATCAAGTGTTAAGAGAAAGAGTTCGCTGAGAAAATGTACGTATGACACCACCATTTTAATACATGTGTATTCTCTTTCGTTTTTCAAATATCTTTCAGTATTATTGCATTTCATTTACTTCTTGCCATTTACATTTCTGTATTTTTACTTTCATGTCATTTACTTTTGAAGTATTTAATATTCCTGCATTTTAAGATTCTTTACGCTTTAACAATACTTTCGTTTCATATGTTATTTTACTTATCCTTTCACTGAAATTATACTTACGTATAACCAAGTGATTGTCAAGATTACTCGTTTTATTCGGAACAATTCTTATTAACGAAGACGAATCATGACTATGGTTCGAATGACCATTGATAACAATCTTTTTGACTATGTGTCCTAGGATCAATCTAGTCGATCCTGCGAGTAACCAAATCATATTTATTATAGTTTGGAAGACTAGCAGTTGTTTACCAGAAATCACCGTAAACAGTGACGTACCCCTCCACACTGTGCCAGTCCTGGGTGACCCGCATGCGACGATACTCCTCCGGTACCACATGATGCTCCCAATCCTCAAACATGGAAGTGAGCTGCACTCTGGTCACTGTGTCGGGAGCAGCCTCAAAGGGTGACCTGGGTATCATCTGCACAAATCCGAACTGCCGCATGCACCGCTCAGGAAGATACCAGACCATGATGGTAGTCGCTGAACGGCCTCCAAGTGACGTCATCGTGCATCGTGCGGTCCAAGTACCCACGGTATGGTCCCACCGCATTGTTCCCCCTCTAGAGAACGTATCTGGCGGCCCTGGACATGGCGTCAATGTAAGCAGGATCGATGTGGAAGTCGTGGATGCGGGAGAAGTAGGAGATGATCCAGCTCTGAAACACAAACACGATAATGTAACGTACTGTAAGTAAATACGAAACATAAATAAATACGAAACATAAATAAATACGAAACATAAGTAAATATGAAACATAAATAAATACGAAACAATTAAAATGAAACGTACCGTAAGTAGTGTGCAGGATCCGGTCAACTGCCTCGTCCTCCAGTTGGAAGCCTCATTCAGCTTCTGGTATAGATATGCCAGAGTAGATGCCCCCCAGTTCCATTGGTGAACGGTAGTCAGGTCCATGAAGTTGTGGAGGTAGATCACGTCGATGTACCTTGCACTCTTGTCCACAAAGACTGCAGCGCCTACCACATGCATGTACCAGCACCGGAGAGCGCAGCCACGGTGATACTGTGTAAATAGCTCGTCACCCGCCTCCTCGGCATCGGCCGCCGCGTCCAGGTGGTACTCGAATTAGCGGCTCAGTGTGGTGAACCAGATATGAGGTCCAGATGTCGTGGCGCACTCAAAGTCAACAACTTCGGGCTCCATACCCAAATAGAGCGCTATCCACTCAGTGGCTATGACCCTCTGGATCCGGGAGTGGGTCAATAGTGGCCCCTTGATCGGCAGGTGGAGAAGACACTGCACATCATGCAAGGTGATCGTCATCTCCCCAACCGGCAAGTGGAAAGAAGACGTCTCCTTGTGCCACCGCTCCACAAAAACCCCCTGCATTCCGTGGCTGATGGCGGTGTACCCCGTCATGCAGAGCCCACTGAGCCCTGAACCTCTCACAGCATCGTTAAACCACTCGGCAGTCGGTTTAAACAGACTGAAAATCTTTCGGGCATGGTTCACCATTTTCAACGGCTCTCTCTCCTGTTACAAAAAAACAAATAAAAAAGTATCTTAAATAGACGGTTAATAAAATATTGAATAAACGTCTAAATTATAAACGGTTAAATAATGTAGTCGGGCAACGTGATCGAATCCGCCGAGCGACGTGATCGCGGTAGGATATCAGCACTGAAGTGTCAATGGGCCTTCCCGGGTAGCTGTCCTGCTGCTCATCCTCCTCCCCGAGTGGAGGGTCAACATCCGGTACCCTCTCCGCCTCGTGGTATGGCACTGCCACCTCTTCCTCCTCCTCCTCCTCCTCTCGCTGGCGGGAAGAAGATACCTGAGCCAGCCGACTCCTCGATCCAGATGTAGAGGTACCCTCGTCCATCTCCACGGGAATTCGCACACGTCGTCCCTGGCCCTGCCCCCGTCCCTGTGTTGACGCCAGCTGCGTCGCCGCCCGCTCGCGTCTAGCCCACGTAGTCTGGGTCTCTCTACCCTGTCTGATGCGTGCTGGTTGGTTGCCTGACATGTTCCTAAAAATAATTGAAATCGATTAATATGCGAGACAACAGAAAAAACTAAAAAAAAATTGAAATTCTGATACACTTCGGAAGTTCATTTCCGAAACTGGGAATAGAGGTGTTTTCAGAAATGAACTTCCGAAACACCCCTACGCAGAAGTTCTCTGCAACCTCCAATGGCAGACCCCAAAATCCTAAATCAAAACTACTTTTATGCCTACTAAACAACCTAATCTATCTTAATGTGATTTTTTCAATTTCTAAACACCCTAATAGAGTAATGAATAATGGATCTAAAAATTGAAATAAAATGATAAACTTACCAATTAGTGTTTGAGATTATTTAGGTTGAGATTGGAAGAAGACTTTGGCAATCTATTTGACTTCACACTTGCTTGTTGCAGAAATTTTGAAAGAGGATGAGTTTGGAAGAAGATTAGGGTAAATGAATGGGGGAGTGGGCTGTTTTGCTTAATCTGCAAAACGCCCAGTATTTCGGAAATGAACTTCCGAAATGCTATTTTCGGAAATGAACTTCCGAAATAAGATAATTTTTTCAAAAAAAAAAAAAAACGCTTTCGGAGATGCATCTCCGAAAACACCTTTTTCTTGCATTTCGGAGATGCATTTCCGAAGTCAGGGGTAGTTTGGATTTTTCACCAGAGGTGGGCTAGAAGGTTGGGTTTTTCACCAGAGTCAATATAACCCTCCTATATATATATATATATATATATATATATATATATATATATATATATATATATATATATATATATATATATATATAGGAGGGTTATATTGACTCTAAGAGTAAGTTATAATAACTTACTCCACATCTTGACCATTAATTCTTTTCAGTCTAATGGTTAAAAATAATAAGGAATAGTTTTCTCTTTCCACATTTAATGACTTATTATTTTTAACCATTAGATTAAAAAGAATAAATGGTCAAGATGCGGAGTAAGTTATAATAACTTACTCTTGGAGTATATATATATATATATATATATATGAGAAGGAGAGATCAAATTACACTAAGTATTACACTCATTTACAACCATTGATTCATTTAAAATCTAATTGCTATTAAAACACCAGCTTAATAAAATATTTTCTTTTTCATATGACCAATAATTCCTTATATATCTATCTAGTCAATTTCATATGTAAACAAAATATTATTTTTCTCTCACGGTTGATTTTAAAAAATATTTATTCGAAATGAAGTTACGAGCGAGTGTAACTCGTGGTGTAACTCTTCGGGTGTAATTTGATCTCTCCTTATATATATATATATATATATATATATATATATATATATATATATATATATATATATATATATATATATATATATATATATATATATATATATGTATTTATGTATATATATAGTAAGATGACATCTCTAATAACTCTTTACCACATATCCGTATAACAAAATTCACCGTTGGATTGAGAGCTATTATGATATAGATCATATCAATAAAATTTAACATCAATCATAAATAATTTGACAAGTCAACTAGATGTATAAAAACTAACGTCTTCCAAAACTTCAACAAAACTGTTAATTTTTTGATCATTCTCTTTAACATATCAAATGATTTTCGATTGATGTCAAATTTTTTGGACATGATCTATATGACGTTAGATTTTAATCTAACGGTGAATTTTGTTATACGGATATGCGATAAAGAGTTATCAGAGGTGTCATGTTACTAAGTTTGACACATTGGTGTCATTTGATCCTATAAGATTGCATTTATATGTGAGAGTTATAAGAATACTTATCAACCTCTTGATCAAGAATATATGGTTGTGATTAAAAAGGCGCGTATGTGATTCAATCTACTTAATTATTTCTCATTTAATAAGAAATGATTGAGTAGATTGAATCAGATTTATGAGGAATGAATGAGTAGATTGAATTATGAGCCTTTTAATCACAACCATTTATTCTTGATCAAAAGGTTGATAAGTATTCTTATCATTCTCAAATATAACCTGCATTATATATATTTATATATATATATATATATATATATATATATATATATATATATATATATATATATATATATATGACGTATATTATGAGAATGACATTTTTATGTGAGAATATGAGAATGAATCTGAACCATTAAATTTAAAAATAAATGGTGAAGATTATATGTCAATCTTTTTTCTTTTTTCTCTATTATTAAAATAAATGATTGAGGAGAGAGAAAAAATATTGACACATAATATCTACCATTAATTTTAAAATCTAATGATTCAGATTCATTCTATGTTCTCACATAAAAAATGTCATTCTCATAATATATATATATATATATATATATATATATATATATATATATATATATATATATATATATATATATATATATGGATATTTTTTCTTTTAAATAATTTTTATTATGGACAAAAAGGTATTTTTATATTGTAAATATTAATCGAGGAGAGAGAGAAAAAATAAAGGATATTTTCGTATTTTAAATGCCTTGTACTAGTCAGAGACCCGTGCTGTCGCACGGGTGCATTATTTATGGTATAGTATTTTTTAAATGATATAAAAAAAATATGAAATAAAAAATTTGACCAAATTGTATATATAAAATGGAAATTAACCATTAGAAAAAAAATTTATTAATAAGATTTTCATAGTCAATTTCACAATGCTTTGCAATTTCAAGAACATATATTTTGAGGTTGGGTAATTTAATTATGATATTGTGTATATAACTAAAAAATATCTAGT
Organism: Vicia villosa; assembly: GCF_029867415.1. Lineage (NCBI taxonomy): Eukaryota > Viridiplantae > Streptophyta > Magnoliopsida > Fabales > Fabaceae > Vicia > Vicia villosa. The sequence continues at coordinate 80,196 of NW_026706045.1, forward strand.
AATTTAGAATCTTCAAATAATAATCATGAATATATTTGGGGGCGACCGATGTTGAACTGTCGCAAATTTCTTTTAAGGGCAGTTAGACCTACAACCGTCGTAAAATGTTTTAGATTTTTAAAAAATTATGTCGCAACCTATATGTCGCAAAACTTTATTTTTCTTGTAGTGTGAGATGGAGAAAAAATTAATATTTAAAAATAAAGATTTTGTCTCTTGAATTAAAATAATGATTGATTAACTAAAATAAATATTGTCTTGTTAGTGACCCGTGAGATAAATACATATTTCATCATGCTAATTAAATTAAAAAAAAATACATTATACAAATAAATCTAAAATGAATTACTTAATTATTAAATAATTATTTAAAAAATATTGATCCATGAGACGGAAAGAGAATAAAAAGAATTTTAACATTTGAAAAAATAAATAAAATATGTATTATGTTGATAGTGACCCGTAAACTACAACATAATATCATGTAAATTTATTTAATGTTGTATCATATATATTTAAAAACATATAAATTTAAAATGAATGATTCAATTATAAATGAATAATAATCATAAATATGCAACTATATTATATTTTCAATTGAAATTATACTTTATAAAGAGAAAGAGAATGAGGTAGTGTATTATGTTTTTAAAATTAAAAAAATACATTATACAAATAAATTTAAAATGAATTACTTAATTATTAAATAATTAAGCAAAGAAAAAAATTGATCCATGTAACGGAAAAAGAATAAAAAAAATTTTAACATTTGAAAAAATAAATAAATTATGTATTATGTTGATAGTGACCCGTAAACTACAGCCTAATATCATGTAAATTTATTTAATATTGTATAAAATATATTTAAAAATATGTAAATTTAAAATGAATGATTCAATTATAAATGAATAATAATCACAAATATGCAACTATATTATATTTTCAATTGAAATTGTACTTATAAGGAGAGAGAAAATGAGGTAGTGTATTATGTTGTAGAAAGTTGGTGGACCAATGAGAGTGAAACACTTGGTGCAAAAGATAAAAAGGTGAAGGGTTATTTTGTTAGTTACCAAAATGTCCATTTTATAGTGTAAATTTATTTTGAAGAAAGGGCAATTTAGGGAGTTTGGTCAATCTTTTAATATATGTTAGATAGTAGACTAAAGAAAAAAAGTTATATGGTTTAGCGAGGGACAAAAATTTCAGTTTTTGTCTAGTCCTTAATCCTAATTTTTGTTCAGTCCCGTGAATAATTTTTAAGTCAAACACATGACAACTAGAGTTGTGATGTCCAATCCCTTATTTTTTAACAAATCAAACACACCCGTAGGTGCCATAATTTTATCAATCATGACCGAAATAAAATTGTTCCCTTGTTGATTGTTGCACCAGGTCTCCAAATGGCATTGGTATCCTAGATCAATCAGATGGCATTTAGAGAGAGTATTATTAAAAATGTGAGTTATATTTGAGTCAAGGGGGTTTCCCCTATTTTCTCATTAGCACAAGGAATAATATTCAAATCCACAAATATGAGCCAATTAATGCAAGTATTTATTTGAGCCAAATTATTCATTAGATTACAAGTAAGAATTTTTTTTGTTACTTTTTGGGTAACCATATATGCATGTTCTCCGATATAAAATATCATTCATACTACCATTACTAGATATAATGTATAAAGCAACCATGTTTTAATTAAAATCCAAAATGAACAAATTTACATCCTTACTCCACATCAATGTTAGACCACCAGTCTTACCTTTACCATTGTTACCACAGCTAACACTATGAATATTGCTTAAGAGGCCAATATTCATTAAATTATTAGATATTTTATTAAATTTTTTTGTTTAATTTTTCAGACAAAAACAAAACATTAGGAGAGTAAAATCTTATCATATGCTTTAGCGTTATGATGGTTTGGGGGTTTCCCAACCCTTTGCAATTTTAGGAAATCAACTTCATCTTTCATTAGTTGCCTTGTCCATAAGGCTATCCATTGTCATAGATGGTGAATTGTGTCAACCATTAATCATATACTCTAAGTCAAATATTCTTATTTTCTTGTTCTAAATAAGGGATGAAGTATCTCTGCTTTCAGTAGCTTCCTTTTCTTCATTCACAGATATAAGAACTGTGCAGGATCACGTAGGTTTCTTAAGGGGATTTCTGTTGAATCTCTAAGTGCACTATCCCATTAAAGATGTTTTGCATGATGTCAAAACTAGGAAAATTTTAATATTTTTGTGTATGGTATCTCTGAGCCTTAATGCGCATCTTAGTATTAGGACGCTTAGAATGCATTTAAAAAAGGTTTTATGCATTAAAAACAAGTTTTAATACGAAAAACAGGTTTTAATATGAAAAACAGGTCTATAGTGATGTAATTATAGTTATATCAACTTATTTTACCACCAAATTATTGATTGCGTCATATATTAGCTAGAGCTGTTTTCATTGACCCTTTATGAATGAGTTTTTCAGTCACCAGCTTTCCCAAGATACTGATTCTTGGAACTTCATCTTGTTCCTAGATTTCCTCATATTTATACACGAAAAACTCAAGCTCTTTTGTGATATCAGGTCTGGTTTGCAAAGTTGTAGGGTTTGTAGAATTTTTCTAAGAATCTGATGGTTTTGTAAGGTTTGTTATTATTTATAGACATAAGGGGATACTAAAATGTTTTAGATTATGGTTGGGGTTCTTTATTTGGTTCTGATTGTTGGGAGTTTGATCTGGTTTATTTTCTTCCATTATAGCATGTTTTTTCTTCACATGGGCAAGGTTCCTCTTGGTATCAGTGCTCACTCTGATGTGTTTTGTGGTTTCTTGGTCAAAAAGAGAGAAATAAAGGGATAGAGGCCGGTGGAAGATCTATAACAGACAAGAAGACAAAAGAGACAAATCAGATAAAAAACGAGGAAAATGAAGCAACACCTACAAGATAGATCATACAACAAGTGGAACAAAGTTAGCTGGCGAGACTAGTAAGACGATGGATGGCAGAGACCTAGAGCGAATACAGAGATTGAATGATCAATCTGATTACAATTTACAATCTTGATGATTTTCTTGGATCATTTTTTACGTTTATTACTAGTAATAGTAGTAGGGTCAATCTTCAAAATATTACTTGAAGGGTCAATCTTGATGAATAAAATTTTTTAGAACAAGATTTGGTTTTGCACTTCATCTCTAAGTTTTGATGATAATAATACCTATATTTAATATGTAAACAATTTTGTTTCTAATGATTTCTTGAATATGAAGATCAGAAGCTCTATGTGATTCAGGATTGTTGTCTAAAGAATCATCAGATATGCTGTCGTTAGAAAGACTATTCGCTTCAAGCTCTGAAGAAACATCAGTAGTTCTATGGAATGCTGAATGTTAATCAGAATGGGATCTCATGTGTACTTCTCAATTTGCTCCTGCTTCAAAAGTCTAAAGTATCTCCAGAAGAAATAGGTTTACAAGAAAATGTTTCTTCAAATCAGAAAACAAAGTCTACATCAGATACAAGCTATTTCTTAAAGATCAAATGTCAAGATATGTTTGTTAGAAGATTTGTTGCTCATTACTCTGATGACATAGTCAAGATCAACTTATTAAGGTCAAGATCAGATAAGTAAATGACAAAATCAGAAATATAGATTAGTTGTCATAACTCAAAGTTCAGATATCAAGATGTGTTCCTCAGATACGTTGTTACATTAATATCTGAAGACATTGTTCTTTTCTGAAAGACTCTGACACTATTGCACGTAATGTGATATGATTTCTTTCTCAATCCTCAAATCAGTTATCTTACTTAAGATACGGATTTGTTTAAGTAAGTCTTGCATCGTTCTTCAAAAAGACTGTTGATATTATTTTTTTGAGACAAAGTTCCGTTCCTATTGGTTCTGATGTTTTTATGCCATCCTAACAAAGTAGTTTCTAAACTACTCATTAGAAAAACAAAGAAAAGAAAGTGACCTCTTCCAAGCTTATTACTTAAGAATCGGAAGTACATCATTTGAAGATAAGATCAAGAAACTTTCTCTAGAAGATTCAGTACAATGGTATGCTTACTCCACTATTACCAAGACGTTCGTACTATTCAAAAGTTGTTTTCCAGGCCATCAAGTCAAAGTTGCAAGCTACAGGTTAAGGAAGGAATGTGCTGCTTTATCCAACATCTACACTTGATTCTATCTGTTGGAAAGTAACCGTCCGCTTTTAGAAAAGACTCTTCTATCCTTAAAACGTCTCTTTCTCTAAAGGTTATAAATGAAGATAAAAACTTCAGAAGAAATGTTATTGATCGCCACTGCAATAGCCAAAGATGCTGCTGGTTGCAAATATCAAAGCCAAAGATGTTGTTCGTCGCAAATGCTAAAGCTGCAATGCTACTCCTCAAATGCAAAGAAGCCAAAGCTAAATCAAAGTAAAGAAAAAGCTGTTGCAACATCATGAAAGCTGAAGCTCAAAGGAAAAAAAGAAGAGAAAGAAGATTACTACAATATGCTACCCAACATTTATCATATACGTCTTTTTAGAATCTAAAAGCAAAGAGTTATTGCTCAGATCTTGCTCAACACTTTTGTGTTGTATTTCTACTTAAACATTTGTGTAATCTACTTATTAGAAGCATGCATGTAAACACAATGTTAATCCATTTCTATTGATTGTTTCTTGAGTGACTAGTCTTAGTCTGTATACTTAAGAAGACGGTGATAGTTTGTCAACGTGGGAAATCTTCTTTAGGGGACCAGTTGGGTCAGAATTCTTAAAGGAGTCGTTGATCGTTATATATCTTAGGGGACCAGTTGGGTTTAAATTCTTAAGAGATCACTAACAGAAACTATCAATGTTCTTGTTGTTAGTCACTGGCAGTTGGTCGATGCAGTTGTAATCATTTCTATGATTAGTGGATTAAGTCCTTTTTAAGGAAAAATTATCTTGGCAGGTGGACAGGACTAACCTTTTATAAGGGGAACAAGGATAAATGAATGTGTCATCTCTCTCTTTATTGCATTCGATATTTTTTATTTCATATGAACAATCTTTCTAAAGGGAAAAGTTTTGAAAACTCAATTCAAACCCCTCTTTCTTGTGTTTTTCTCTACCTTCAATTGGTATCAGAGCCTGACTCTGTTATTGATTTTTGTATTAAACACTTAACCGTGTAGAGAGATCTAGTTTGAGAAAAACTTTTGAATGCTATAAACTCAAAAGAAAGAAATGATTTCTATTTAAAGCCATTGAATCTCCATTAGAATTGAAATATGAGGATTATGTTGGTCATGAAAAAAGCAATTTATATATAGCAAGGAATATTTTTTGTAGAAAGTTAATTCTTTTTGAGTATGGGATGTTTTCAACAACCATACTCGGTATACCGTTGACTTTCTCAGTATTGCTCAGTAGGAACTCTTTCGTGTATAGAAGAATGAAATGCTCATTTCCTAAGGTCATGCATAAATGGTTTGGAATCATTAAATAGAAAATATCTTAGTTCAAAAATCTATAACAGTGAAATATTTACTGTGTGAATAGATATTTAAGCAATCAAATATATTGACACTATTCAGCTTGATTCACAAGTTAGAATCAGAGAAAATGCCATCCAAGGAAAAGACTGCGGAATCAGAACTGGAATCAAGATACAAGATATTCTGATCCCTTCTCTTGATCTCATTGGCTGAATTAGAATGATGTTTACCTGAAACCATCATTCTTCAAGAAAAAGAATCTCAAGGTTGTAGCGGTGAAATTTTGAGACTAGAGTCATTGGTTGACTTAGCTCAAACATTTTAGTAGAGTCGCCACCACGCTTTATTGTTTCCAAAGGAAATGGGAAAAAGAGTGAAATAAAATCCACAGAAGTTCTTAAAATCAAAACTAATAAATTTATCAGAGATCTTTGGTGTGGGGGTTAGTTATGCAAGGGGAAGGTATTAGAAACCCTCACATCTACGGTACTTCGTAGAAATCTCTTTGAAATATATATTATTTTTGTTATTGTTATAAAACTGCTTTTTTTAATAGAGTGGGAAGATGAGAAAAGAAGATTTTAAAAGTGTGTTCGACACGAAATCGCATCGTGTGCCTACATACCCTTTTAACAATAGGGAAGTCATAGAATCTGTAGTTCCTATTTAAAAGGAAAATAAAGAGCCAAGTGGCAAAAAAAATTGGGTGTTGAGCTTTAACAATACTCAACGGATTTTTTAAAATGTTAAGCTTTAACAATACTTAACAAGTTTTTAAAAGGAGCCAAGCTTTAACAATACTTAACAACTTTTTAAAAGGAGTCAAGTTTTAATAATACAAGGCAAATGGTTGATTTAAAAGAGGTTGGTTTAGATTTAATAATACAAAACCAAGGGTTTGAGTTTAAAAGGGTTGAGCTTTAACAATACAAAACCATTTTTAAAACAAGAAGGGGTGCAAAGCTTTAACAATACTAAGCACAAAGTAATATAGTTGGAAAAGAGAGTGAGTACCTTGACAATTTTAGTGAATACCATTCCCATTCCTTTGGAGTTTAGGCAACATCTTAAGTAATCATTCATGATGAATATCTCAAGTGGTGTGTATGATATAACTTGTGTATCATGGAAACAATCAAGGGTGAGTTTAAGATAAACAAGATATCAATGTATAAACTAAAGTATAAAAGGTTATGAATAAAAGGATGGCACACCTCAAGATCATTTCATATATGAATAAATATGATGTGATAATGGATGAATATCTCATTGATGTGGGGTTAGTTCAACATTGTATGTATATACAAGTATAGAAAACATAACCAAAGTATAAGTGTACAAAGATTTAAATCAACAAGCATATGTACAAGTGGATAACAAGGAGATCATAGCAAAAAGTTAATATTAACATGACATTGCATTGGGATCAAAAGATCTAGGATTAGGGTTTAGGGTTTTACTTATGTACACCTAAACCTAATCATTTAAAAGTTAAATAAACAAAACCCTAGATGGATTAACTAAGAGAACATGTTAATATCTTCAAGGTTAACTTTAACCTAGCTCTAATTGGTTCATAAATACTTAAAAATCAATTGGTGAAAGTTTATTTAAAAATATTTTGAAGAAAAAAGCATTTTTAAAGTTATTAAAAGACCATCTTTTGAGTTAATTAGAAGTTGATCAAAATAAAATATTTTTGGACTTTTAAAAATATATTCACAAGGCATGTCCCATAAATAGGGAGTGTACAAAAAATCAATTAAAAATAAGTTAATTTTATTTATTAAATAAAATACCAAAGTTGTTAAATAAAACTAGGGCTTTGTTTGGATTGACAGAATCGGATGGAGCGGAGCGGAATGGGACGGAATAAAATGATATTCCATTGTTTGGATAATTTAAAAACAGATGGAATAGAGCGGAATAGAGTGGTATGAATTCCATTCCACTCCATCACTTATCACCATTTTTCTTATCCTCCGATTTGGGTAGAATGAACAACTTATCTTGTTCCGTCCTAAAATTTCCAAACAATGGAATGGTATCTTCGTTCCGCTCCGCTCCGTTCCACTCTGCTCCATCCCACTCCGCTCTGCTCCATTCCGCTTCGTTGATTTTATGATATCCAAACATAGCCTAGTAGTAAAAATTAAGTAAAGGGCTTGACAAGATTGGAACTCACGCCCTTGGCCTCACAACACAAAAGTATAACCACTAGGTCACGCGCCAGTGGTGACTATAATATGTGTTGCACCCCAAAATTTGCCCATCATAATTTATATCTAATTGGCTTATGCTTTCCATTCATATGCATACCATCCATCCATTAAATCATCTAATTCATGAATCATTAATCAATAATCTAGCGCGGGATCAAGGACTTTAAAGAGTTAGGGTTTACTATTGTTTTGAGGCTCTCGTCTCCATTTAAGGTTGATTCAAATTATTTCTATATCTATCATGGTTGGAAGTCTAAATTTGATTTATGAGTTTCTTCATCAAATTGTGGGATGTCATATCTAGATTTGACTTGAGTTTGCGTAGAGCTAATGAATCACTTCAAGAATAGGGCATCGTCACTTCTAATACATGGATTTGAACATACAAGTTTGAGTTAGATTGACGAATGGAAGTGAATTAAAGGTCCATCGAAATTTGCAAGTGGATCGGGGTTTATTTATCAAAGATATCCGTGTAATTCAAACTCAATTCCAAATGCTTTCAATTGTTCATTCCAAGTTTACATATCAAGTGGCGCCTATTATTCCACATTCAAGTTCAGATAGCATTAAGAGGCTAAGTCATGGAAGCTAAGAAGTAGAATAAGTTGCGAGTTCTGTTTCGATTTTAAGAAGATATCGTGTCATTGTCATATTCTTAATACAAAAAAAAGGAGGGAATTCAAAGCTTTGTTTGAAGTTCCTACAAAAAGGGCCAAAGTTTCTACAAATAAAAGACATCACAATCCATGCTGTTGCACAATCCATGATTCATTACAAGTTATTTTTATTACAAAAAATAAAGATAAACCATTATACAATGGTTTATGGGAAAAAGTACAAAAATGAAGTCACTACAAAGTCACAGCATTACAAGCTCCATTACAATGTTACACAAATAATCAGTCTCTATGAGCTGCATACTCCGGGAGGAATCAAAATCAAATGAAGATCTCTCTGTTTGCAACAGTGAACCTGCTTACTTCTGCAGCTAATTACCAGCCTCTTTATAATCCCCTGCATCAATACATGAACCCCTGCAGCAACATACAACAAAATCAGCAGCAAATTCCAAAACATACATAACTTAACCAAACTCTATCAGCCCCATACATACACATTCACATTAAACCAACAGCCAGAATTCCAAGCAAAGAAAAAACCCTCTTCCTAACTGTCAATAATCAAACACAATTGCAAAATAAAACCTACCCTGCACCATCGACTTGCAGCCACACTGATAACATACCCATTCAATTTCCTCTTAACCTTCAGCCATAACCATTCATACAAAATCAATTAACTGTCCCACAACAGTTTTTTAGCAGCATAATAGAGTTTCAATACAAAAAACAACAATCATTCATAAGCTCCAAACAGCATCTCCTGCACACTTATAACCAGTTCCACAAACTAACCTCCATACACTAATTCCCTAACTTAACAGAACTCTATTCACAACCTAACTAACTCCCAATTAACCTCCTAAGTCAGTTACAAAGATAACAGAATTCTGATTTCAGTTAACACCTCTAACACACTCTAACAGAAATATAACCGCCTCAGACCAATAACAAACTTCTAACCAATTCAGTTATAAACCTCTAACAGATTTTATTCAAGAGAAAAAGAAGAGAAAAGTTCAAAAAAAAAAGCTAACCTTTCATCTCTATAAATCAGAGCCTTGATCCACTCTTTCACGGCTCCACCATTTCTCACTTTCGTTCATCATCATTCTTCCTCTCTTCACTTCATTCCTCCACCATTTTTCCACAATTCACTTCATCACTTCTCACCATTCATCATCATCTTCATTCCTCCACCATTTTCCACAATTCAATTCATCATTCTCCTTCCCCATTCATCTCCACCTTCAATCATCTTCACTTCACAACTCCACAGAATTCACCATTGTTCTTCAACCACTCTTCTCACCCTCTCAGCTACACCATTCAGCATCTTCATCATTCAATCATCTTCAATCACCATCAACACTGAATCTTGAACCTCCTTCCTCTTCAATCTTCATATCACTTCATCACCATCTCCACAATTCATCATCTTCAGAACCATTCTTCACCTTCCACAATCTCTTCAATCCTCTCTTCCGTCCACCATTCTTCATCTTCATCATACATTCTGAACCGCACTTCACCTCATCTTCAACTCTCCACCATTTCCTTCACCTCATCTTCAATTCTCCCTGCATCATCACCACGGCCTCATCAATAATCAATCTTCATTTTCTTCATCTTCAAGAAGAGAATCAGAAGAGAAGAATAAGGGCCTCAGAACAGGAAACAAAAAGGAAATTTGAAAGAATCGGGACTCACCAAGAATTCGTAACAAACTTCAATCATCATCATCACTCCAATCGCGGTGCTTCACTATAATCGTCTCCAATCATTCGATCTTCAAAAGAACTCACTTTCTTCCAATCGATCTTCAATCCATCATCAAAGAAGGTTTTCTGCAATCGCGTTCAATCACCATCGTAATCAACAACTTCGACGTCACATCGACCTCCACACGACCTGCAACCATTCCACAGTGAGTTCATGAGCGCCAGGCGAATTCGAAAGCAAGAGAAGGAACCGGAGAGGTGAGCGGAGATGTGAACGGAGAGATCAATCGGAAGGGTTTCGCCGCCGTTGCTCCGAGCGAGGTTGAGAGGAAAATCCCAATCGCCACAACCAGTACGTACCCTAATCCCCTTTTCACTTGCATTTCATTTTTATTATTATTATTATTATTATTAATACTAATGTCATTAATCTGATTAATTGGTATAATTGGCATATAACATAAGGTTTAATTTCCCATTACTGGATTTAATTCACATTAGTTGAATAAAATATGAATTAATCGAAGTGCTTGGATCAAAGCTCCATTGGGCCAGAAACGAATTGCTATTCTACACCCCTTGCTCAGCCCATGTTGCATCTGTTTGTGCCAAAAAAAAAACTATACAAAAACTGTTATTGGGTCAGACTCAATGGGCCCAGCGCCCTGCTTTTCACACCCCTGCAATTCAGGATTGCACCCCCTGTTTCCTTATTTTTTTATTATTTCAAATTTAGATTTTAATTAGATTTTTTGCCATTTCTTTGAATAATCAAATTTCTAATCTTCACTATCATTCTTAGACTTCAATACTAATTTTTGACATATAAAAATAATCACTAAAAATATTAGTTTTAGGCTAACTCTTTTAATTCTTTTTTGGTTGATTAGAATTCAATTTCCTTCATAAAAATCAATATAAAAAATAGTAGTATTTTTAATTCATTTTTTGTACTATGTTTTTGACTTGCTACTTCATGCTTGTGTATAATTTTGTACCATTGTATCCTTACTCAATTTTGTTCATGTATCTTACTTACGACTTCTAATTGTGATCTTTATTTTCATATTCTTTTATTCCTAACCTTAGGTAGAAACCATGATAACATTAGGTAGAAATTCCCTTCATACTTAGGCTAGTTTCTTTTCCTTTTCAACATTAAAACATCTAATAAATATCAAAATAAAATCCCCTTAAAAAAATACAAAGAAAACACTTAATAAAACATTAATAAAAAAGTGAAAATCATTAAAAAGGGAATGGAAGCTTGAACGTCCCTTGCTTTAGGGAACGTTCGAGTGCTTGGATCTCCCTTGCTTTAGGGTTCCATTCAGGCGTAAGTTCCCAACTTCTAAAAAACACAAACCAAAGAGCAACTCGAGTCTCCCTTGCTTTAGGGTTCCACTCGAAACGTTCAAAATCTCTTCTTCATCTCGCCTCCGAGGCATTCTTTAATCGGACACGTTATTTCCGCTCCATTCCCAGCTTAAGACTCCAGAGGTCGAGCAGCGGAGTGCGAATGTAACTGTTCAACTAAAAAACACAAAAACAAACAAAAACTAAAGAGCCGAACTACGGCGCTCTGATTCCTGAAAAGGATACGTAGGCATCAAGTCGCGGGGCTTGAACGAGCACAACTATTTAAAAACCTTATTTTCCCGTGTTTCTTTTTCATTCATTCGCATGCATTCCCTTAGTAATTAAGCTTTAGATTTATACACCCTTAGAATAGAACAAACATAGGTGGATACCATCGAGTACGATGGGCGTGAGGGGTGCTAGCACCTTCCCCTTGCGTAACCGACTCCCGTACCTTGATCTCTGGTCGAAAGACCTCGTTCTTATTCATCCTAGGTTTTCTGATATTCCTTTCCCTCTTTGGGATAAATATATTGGTGGCGACTCTGTTCACATTTTCGCGAGCGTGCGACAGCTGGCGACTCTGCTGGGGACTACCTAAGGAAGTCGATCCTAGCCTTTGTTTGTTTATTTATTGGGTGTACTTCTATATTGTTTATGTTTCACTTTTTTTACTTTATGCCTTGCATGTCATGACTATTTACTGCTTGCATATCATGTTTATTTTCTCGCATCCTGGACTATATTATGGGTCCCCATGGGGGCCACATATTTTTCTGCTTTGTTTTGCAGGTGGGGGTTTTTATGAGGTAAAAGGCCCACTACCCAGGCCAGTGACACATAGGATTAGCGTGGATGCTCATGTTGACTCCCGTGGCCCTTGCTACGATCGAGTTCAACATGGGGTACCACAACTGGGCGAGGTTCTTTCATGGAACACTGTGTCTGGCACCCTTGCTGCCACAAACACTTTGTACCCCATGGGAACTGTAGACCCTAGTGACCATTAGGGACCACTTGTCCGTGTCTAGACTACATACCCGTGAGATTGGGGTGGGACAGGAAACTTGACCTCCATCATACCCGGATTTCTGCTATTCAATAAAAGACGTCGAACCTTTGATCCTGGGACATTTGACTTATACAGAAGTTCTACATCAGTTATCTATCAGAATCAACGTCGAACCTCTGAATCTGGAGGGTTCGACCATCTTTGACTTATGCACAACCTATTTATCCAGGGAGCAACGTCGAACCTCTGAATCTGGAGGATTCGACCATATCTTATTGACCATGAGAAGCTGTTATCCAAGAGGCCTTGATCCTGATTTATGATACATTTGCATCTTCATTAACATTTTTGCATTCATGCATGTGCATCCATGGTTACCAAGACTCTTACCACTCTTCCTCTCCATCAGATCAGTCAAGACGATTCCTCCACACCGATATCTGACAAGAGCTCACAGAAGAAGAATCATGGAGAACTATGAACAAGATCAAGCTGCCATTAGAGAAGAGATGGATCAAATGAAAACTAAGGTCGATGCTATCCTGGAAGCTATCCAAGCCTTGCGAACTGAAAGGGTTCCTGCTACACAAGAGATTCCCGTTGTTGGTAACCAAGCTGCTGCTAGCCAACTTGAGGTCGTCCCACCTTCTTCTACTCCATTTGAGTTCCAAGCAAGGACTAATGCTACTCTTGGGATGCCATTCAACTTCATGACTGTTGATACCCTTGGAGCTCCAAACCAAGGTGGGACTATACCCGTGACTTCTGGAGCAATGACTATGGCTGATCCCGTCTTCCCATTCCCTGCGCCACCTTCTCAAACAGAGATTCCTATTCCTGCTTTCTGTGGTACTCGTTCTGCTAATCCAGAAATGCAAACAATACCAACTGCTGAAAGAGCTCGACCCGTTGAGAAATCTGCTGAGAAGTACAAAATCCTTGAGGAAAGAATTCGAGCCATTGAAGGATTTAGTGCATATGGGATGGATGCTGAGGATATGTGTTTAGTTCCTAATCTGGTTGTCCCTCCTAAGTTCAAGACTCCCGACTTCCAGAAGTACAAGGGTTTGAGCTGTCCGAAGAGCCATATCATCATGTATTGTCGTAAGATGGCTTCTCACATCCACAACGACTCATTGCTCATTCACTGCTTCCAAGATAGCTTATCTGGGGCATCTCTGAACTGGTATATGAATCTGGAGCGTAATAGAATCCGATCTTGGAAGGATTTGTCTGATGCTTTCCTCAAGCAATATCAGTATAACATTGACATGGCACCGACTAGGTTGCAACTTCAAAATCAAGTGCAAAAGACCAATGAGACATTCAAAGAGTATGCTCAAAGGTGGAGAGAAATGGCTGCTCAAGTTAATCCACCACTTTCTGAATCCGAACTGGTTGACATGTTCATGAACACTCTTCAAGGACATTACTATGAGAGAATGGTTGGTAGTGTTTCTTCTGGCTTCTCCGATCTAGTCAGGATTGGTGAAAGAATTGAGAATGGTTTGAAAATTGGTAAGATCCAGAATCCCGCCAATGCTGCTGCTGCAAACCAATATGGGTACAAGAAACCTCAGGGTAACTTTGTCAAGAAGAAAGAAGGCGAGACCAGTGCCACCTATGCTCAAGATCAAGCTCCTTGCTATCAAGTGGCCGCCACCGCCCCTCAAGCTTATGTGGCACTTGTTGGTCAACAACCTTGGGTCCCTTATCAACAATATGTCCAACAACAACAACAAGGTTTCCAACAACAAGGTTATCAGCAGAGACCAGGTCAACAGCGGCAGAATAGGCCTAAAAGGGTGTATGATCGTGTCCCAATGACCTATAGCCAACTTCTCGTCGCCTTGCTTGATCAAAAACTGATTCAATTAGCTGAAGCGAGGCCTCCTCCTGATCCTCTCCCTCCAAATTACAAGATTAATGCCAAGTGTGAATTCCACTCTGGAGGATCTGGTCACACCACTGAAGAGTGCAGAGTTCTCAAAGACAAGGTTCAGGATCTGCTTGATGCAAAGGAGATTACATTCACACCTATGGCACCTAATGTGGTCAATAATCCCATGCCACCTCACAATGGAGCTTCCACCAGTGGACCATGAAGACTTTATGTTTGTCAGAGAACATTTCATTTGCATTAGAATAAGGCCAAGCTTGCCATTGTATAGATTTCTTTAGTATTTTCAATTGTATTACTTTTGTTGTTATCAAGTACTTCTCATTGTAAGAAACTCATTCTGTTTGAATAAATAAAAATAATGTAATATACATGTTTTTCTCAAATCATTTCATTTTTGTCATTATGTTCATTGATACTTCACTCATTTGTCTTAAGCAACTAAAAAAGAATGATGAAAAGTCAAAAACACATGAATCACTAACTGTATGCTTTTGGAACAAGAAACCTGCTGACGATGTACAGGCATTATTTCAATTCCTAAACATTGGAGTTATAAGGGAGTGAAACCTTCGTCAACCCCTTTGAGCCTAAGGAGTAGTAGTTTCTTTTCAAAAAAATACAAAACCCTCAATCTTAACCTGGGGCAGGGTAGTCTTCAGTTTGTGCGACTGAGCGCTCAACTTTCAGGTATTCCATCAGAGGATCAATCATATCTCAGATCTCACGACAAAAAAGGAAGAGCACAATCCACAATGGATGTCTCCCATTCACTGAGAAGAAGGCAGTCACAACCTTTTCATCAAGTCAATCACCAAAGTCATACAACTTGTTCCCGAACGAGACAAAAATGAAAAGAAAGTTATGAATCATGATAAAAAGAAAAAAAAGAAACAATAGCCCGCTAAGTCAAAAGAAAAAGAAAAGCTTTGAAGCAATCGACTTAGGCAAAAATTAGGGCATATCCCGCTGGACAACAAAAACCAAAATCAAAAGAAACTTTTTGTCCAGGCAAAAGTTAGGGAAAGCAAAAGGCAAAGAAAAAGAAAAATCCTCCAAGGGACAAGTTGTTGTGACCATAAAAAAAAAAGCAACAAAGGGTGGCTGCCACCTCCATCAAAGTCACAAAGGATCCTCATCCATCACAATCCTTCCTGAAGGACGAACGCTCGTGTTGAACTAACTGAACGTAGCACTGGAGAACATCACGAAGAAGGGGTGGGTAAGTAGAATTTGAGCCTTTATCCTTTGTTTCTTAAACCGTGAACCCGACCACGTTACAACCCTCAAAAGCCCTAATTGAAGCAGGGTTCGTTCCGAAAGCATACAAACTGTAAAATCATGTCAAACTGACTCCTAATGTTGCTGTGTCACTTGTGTTAGTATCAATACAACATTTTGACAAATAAAAACTTTTCTTTGAGACTAACATGTGCATTGCATTCTCGTTATCTTTTTCAAAACAGAATTATCCCTAATATGAAATTAAGTACTTGATACCAAGGAAAGTTCAACATTGAAATTCCATCGAGTAATCTTACAAAGGCAAAGGTTGGTCATCCACAAAGCAAATACCTGAAGCATCCATCTGGTGGAATAGTTCCTTTCAATCTGGGGCATTCATCCCATGATCTACGCTGGGGCAGACCATTACAAATCTCCATGATTCAAGCATTATCAAAGTTCTATCTCAAGAGATCATACAAGCTGGGGCAAGCTAGTGACAACTCTTTCTTCCATCCCCAAGCAAAGTGTCAGATATCAAGACAAGTGTCGAGGAGTCAAACTAAACACCTCACCTTCACAAGTGTTGTCCTTCAAGCAACAACCTTCCACAAGGGCATATTCCATCCACTCCTGGCATCTTGGAGACTATCATTCCATTCATAATCATACAATCATCATGCATATCATTGCATTCTCATGATCATTTCTCCCGCATGATCCAATCATCAACAAAGCAGGGGCATCCACCCCATCTTGAATCAAGCAGAGTTCAGAACTCCACCTAATCTATTCCACATCAAAGCAGAAACCCTGAACATCCAATCAGTACACTGCATATAGCAATCATTGCATAGCATCTCCAGAAGTGCACAAATAAATCAAACATTGCATGTGAAGCATAAGCCAAGTTATTCATCAGATGAGTTCTCTACAAGCATTCAATTGATATTTCACTGGATCACTCAGAGTTACCATCGTGGTGTCATCTCCCAAAGTCAATTGTTCACCTTTCTTTCAACCCAGAGTTGATATTTTGTGTTCAACCCAAAGTTGATTTCTCCTTTCATCTTTTAACCCCGAGTTAATTATCTTTCCCACTCAACCCAGAGTTGACGGTCACCCTTTGTTCAATTCAGAATTGACTTCTTTTCTCTTTCCCACTCAACCCAGAGTTGACGGTTATCCCTCTCTTTCAATCCAGGATTGATCATCCTTTCCAACTCAACCCAGAGTTGACTATCATCTTTTATTCAACCCAGAGTTGATTCTTTTCTTTTCCCACTCAACCCAGAGTTGACGGTTATCTCTTGTCTTTTCCCACTCAACCCAGAGTTGACGGTTATCACTTTCCTTTTCCCACTCAATCCAGAGTTGACGGTCATCGCTTACCTTTTCCCACCTAACCCAGAGTTGACTTCCTTTTCTTTTTCAACCCAGAGTTGATATCTATTTCATTTCTAACCCAGAGTTAATTTGTTCAACCCAGAGTTGATGTCTATATCTTGTTTTCAGCTCATAGTCGATTTCCTTGCTTTCTTTCTCAACCCAGAGTTGATGCCTATATCTTGTCCCACTAATACTGGTTTCTCTTTCCTCTTCAACCCAGAGTTGATGTTTATTTCACTTCTAACCCAGAGTTAATTTGTTCAATCCAGAATTGATGTTTACCTCTTATTCAACCCAGAGTTGACTTCCCTTTATTCTTCAACCCAGAGCTGACCCACTTTTCTTTTCCAACCCAGAGTTAATATGTTCAGTTCATTTCTAACTCAGAGTTAATTTGATCAATCCAGAATTGATACATTCTTCCTCAATGGAGTTGACACCATCTTTTCCTCCAGTGGATTCCATCTTCCTTCAAGCAAATTTTCAGGTTCACTTGGTATTTAATCATCTTCTACCTTGAATGTTCGAAAGGCTAGCGCCAATCTCACCTTCAGGTTAAAGACGATTAAATAGGGGCAGCTGTTGCACCCCAAAATTTGCCCATCATAATTTATATCTAATTGGCTTATGCTTTCCATTCATATGCATACCATCCATCCATTAAATCATCTAATTCATGAATCATTAATCAATAATCTAGCACGGGATCAAGGACTTTAAAGAGTTAGGGTTTACTATTGTTTTGAGGCTCTCGTCTCCATTTAAGGTTGATTCAAATTATTTCTATATCTATCATGGTTGGAAGTCTAAATTTGATTTATGAGTTTCTTCATCAAATTGTGGGATGTCATATCTAGATTTGACTTGAGTTTGCGTAGAGCTAATGAATCACTTCAAGAATAGGGCATCGTCACTTCTAATACATGGATTTGAACATACAAGTTTGAGTTAGATTGACGAATGGAAGTGAATTAAAGGTCCATCGAAATTTGCAAGTGGATCGGGGTTTATTTATCAAAGATATCCGTGTAATTCAAACTCAATTCCAAATGCTTTCAATTGTTCATTCCAAGTTTACATATCAAGTGGCGCCTATTATTCCACATTCAAGTTCAGATAGCATTAAGAGGCTAAGTCATGGAAGCTAAGAAGTAGAATAAGTTGCGAGTTCTGTTTCGATTTTAAGAAGATATCGTGTCATTGTCATATTCTTAATACAAAAAAAAGGAGGGAATTCAAAGCTTTGTTTGAAGTTCCTACAAAAAGGGCCAAAGTTTCTACAAATAAAAGACATCACAATCCATGCTGTTGCACAATCCATGATTCATTACAAGTTATTTTTATTACAAAAAATAAAGATAAACCATTATACAATGGTTTATGGGAAAAAGTACAAAAATGAAATCACTACAAAGTCACAGCATTACAAGCTCCATTACAATGTTACACAAATAATCAGTCTCTATGAGCTGCATACTCCGGGAGGAATCAAAATCAAATGAAGATCTCTCTGTTTGCAACAGTGAACCTGCTTACTTCTGCAGCTAATTACCAGCCTCTTTATAATCCCCTGCATCAATACATGAACCCCTGCAGCAACATACAACAAAATCAGCAGCAAATTCCAAAACATACATAACTTAACCAAACTCTATCAGCCCCATACATACACATTCACATTAAACCAACAGCCAGAATTCCAAACAAAGAAAAAACCCTCTTCCTAACTGTCAATAATCAAACACAATTGCAAAATAAAACCTACCCTGCACCATCGACTTGCAGCCACACTGATAACATACCCATTCAATTTCCTCTTAACCTTCAGCCATAACCATTCATACAAAATCAATTAACTGTCCCACAACAGTTTTTTAGCAGCATAATAGAGTTTCAATACAAAAAACAACAATCATTCATAAGCTCCAAACAGCATCTCCTGCACACTTATAACCAGTTCCACAAACTAACCTCCATACACTAATTCCCTAACTTAACAGAACTCTATTCACAACCTAACTAACTCCCAATTAACCTCCTAAGTCAGTTACAAAGATAACAGAATTCTGATTTCAGTTAACACCTCTAACACACTCTAACAGAAATATAACCGCCTCAGACCAATAACAAACTTCTAACCAATTCAGTTATAAACCTCTAACAGATTTTATTCAAGAGAAAAAGAAGAGAAAAGTTCAAAAAAAAAAAGCTAACCTTTCATCTCTATAAATCAGAGCCTTGATCCACTCTTTCACGGCTCCACCATTTCTCACTTTCGTTCATCATCATTCTTCCTCTCTTCACTTCATTCCTCCACCATTTTTCCACAATTCACTTCATCACTTCTCACCATTCATCATCATCTTCATTCCTCCACCATTTTCCACAATTCAATTCATCATTCTCCTTCCCCATTCATCTCCACCTTCAATCATCTTCACTTCACAACTCCACAGAATTCACCATTGTTCTTCAACCACTCTTCTCACCCTCTCAGCTACACCATTCAGCATCTTCATCATTCAATCATCTTCAATCACCATCAACACTGAATCTTGAACCTCCTTCCTCTTCAATCTTCATATCACTTCATCACCATCTCCACAATTCATCATCTTCAGAACCATTCTTCACCTTCCACAATCTCTTCAATCCTCTCTTCCGTCCACCATTCTTTATCTTCATCATACATTCTGAATCGCACTTCACCTCATCTTCAACTCTCCACCATTTCCTTCACCTCATCTTCAATTCTCCCTGCATCATCACCACGGCCTCATCAATAATCAGTCTTCATTTTCTTCATCTTCAAGAAGAGAATCAGAAGAGAAGAATAAGGGCCTCAGAACAGGAAACAAAAAGGAAATTTGAAAGAATCGGGACTCACCAAGAATTCGTAACAAACTTCAATCATCATCATCACTCCAATCGCGGTGCTTCACTATAATCGTCTCCAATCATTCGATCTTCAAAAGAACTCACTTTCTTCCAATCGATCTTCAATCCATCATCAAAGAAGGTTTTCTGCAATCGCGTTCAATCACCATCGTAATCAACAACTTCGACGTCACATCGACCTCCACACGACCTGCAACCATTCCACAGTGAGTTCATGAGCGCCGGGCGAATTCGAAAGCAAGAGAAGGAACCGGAGAGGTGAGCGGAGAGGTGAACGGAGAGATCAATCGGAAGGGTTTCGCCGCCGTTGCTCCGAGCGAGGTTGAGAGGAAAATCCCAATCGCCACAACCAGTACGTACCCTAATCCCCTTTTCACTTGCATTTCATTTTTATTATTATTATTATTATTAATACTAATGTCATTAATCTGATTAATTGGTATAATTGGCATATAACATAAGGTTTAATTTCCCATTACTGGATTTAATTCACATTAGTTGAATAAAATATGAATTAATCGAAGTGCTTGGATCAAAGCTCCATTGGGCCAGAAACGAATTGCTATTCTACACCCCTTGCTCAGCCCATGTTGCATCTGTTTGTGCCAAAAAAAAAACTATACAAAAACTGTTATTGGGTCAGACTCAATGGGCCCAGCGCCCTGCTTTTCACACCCCTGCAATTCAGGATTGCACCCCCTGTTTCCTTATTTTTTTATTATTTCAAATTTAGATTTTAATTAGATTTTTTGCCATTTCTTTGAATAATCAAATTTCTAATCTTCACTATCATTCTTAGACTTCAATACTAATTTTTGACATATAAAAATAATCACTAAAAATATTAGTTTTAGGCTAACTCTTTTAATTCTTTTTTGGTTGATTAGAATTCAATTTCCTTCATAAAAATCAATATAAAAAATAGTAGTATTTTTAATTCATTTTTTGTACTATGTTTTTGACTTGCTACTTCATGCTTGTGTATAATTTTGTACCATTGTATCCTTACTCAATTTTGTTCATGTATCTTACTTACGACTTCTAATTGTGATCTTTATTTTCATATTCTTTTATTCCTAACCTTAGGTAGAAACCATGATAACATTAGGTAGAAATTCCCTTCATACTTAGGCTAGTTTCTTTTCCTTTTCAACATTAAAACATCTAATAAATATCAAAATAAAATCCCCTTAAAAAAATACAAAGAAAACACTTAATAAAACATTAATAAAAAAGTGAAAATCATTAAAAAGGGAATGGAAGCTTGAACGTCCCTTGCTTTAGGGAATGTTCGAGTGCTTGGATCTCCCTTGCTTTAGGGTTCCATTCAGGCGTAAGTTCCCAACTTCTAAAAAACACAAACCAAAGAGCAACTCGAGTCTCCCTTGCTTTAGGGTTCCACTCGAAACGTTCAAAATCTCTTCTTCATCTCGCCTCCGAGGCATTCTTTAATCGGACACGTTATTTCCGCTCCATTCCCAGCTTAAGACTCCAGAGGTCGAGCAGCGGAGTGCGAATGTAACTGTTCAACTAAAAAACACAAAAACAAACAAAAACTAAAGAGCCGAACTACGGCGCTCTGATTCCTGAAAAGGATACGTAGGCATCAAGTCGCGGGGCTTGAACGAGCACAACTATTTAAAAAACTTATTTTCCCGTGTTTCTTTTTCATTCATTCGCATGCATTCCCTTAGTAATTAAGCTTTAGATTTATACACCCTTAGAATAGAACAAACATAGGTGGATACCATCGAGTACGATGGGCGTGAGGGGTGCTAGCACCTTCCCCTTGCGTAACCGACTCCCGTACCTTGATCTCTGGTCGAAAGACCTCGTTCTTATTCATCCTAGGTTTTCTGATATTCCTTTCCCTCTTTGGGATAAATATATTGGTGGCGACTCTGTTCATTTTTCGCGAGCGTGCGACAATATGCATTCAATAAAAAAATGTTAAACAAGTTGCAAAATGCCTAAAAATGAAATAAAGCGTAAAAAGTGGTCTAAGGGAGACTCGAACCCACGTACTCCCTTTAAACAGACGCCCTCCTTAACCAGCGGTGCTACGCTCTCTTACAATAACTATATGACTTGAATTAAATATAAAATAAAACAAGTCCATGAATGGAATTCATCTTCAATCTCAAGAACAAGATTTATGGAAATTCAACCTTGGCTATTTCACAACCATTTTTTAAAATATAAACACGAAAGTTGTGATTTTTCAAGGCAAATCCAACCATGTATCATTCATGAATTTATTTTAACTATAACTCAAGAGTTTCTCAAAAAACTTCAAGAACCTTAATTTTTTAAAACAAAATTAAATGATATATACAAAGCATAACTAACAATTAATAAGGGGCTTTTGATCCTCACATTGTAACAAGTATAATAGAATCAAAATTTATTAAAAAGGATGAAAAATCAAAGGAGTTCAAGTTTTGAAAGTTACCTCTTGAAGCTGGAAATTGTATGTTGTTTTAGAGCACTTCCAGAAAGGATTTAATGTCCTAGGAAGCTTCCTTCAACCTTAGATATGTTGTTTGAATACTCACTACACCTGGAATTATTCTAGAGTTCAAGAAGAACATTTTTAGTCCTCTAGAAATTATGATTAAAGATTTGGTTTCTCCGCTTAAAAGAACTCATATTATCAGAACATTAAGTATTTAGAAAGGTGGGATTATCTGAAGATAAAGTGTATCAAGTTAGATTGCTATCTATTATTTTTATCTATCTCTTAAGATGCTTCTACAAGTTGGAAGATGTCTTATATCAAAAATATCTCCAGTCAGAAATCTGTTGGTTTCTTGACTATGAGAATAGTAAGTCACAAGTTTTCAAAATAATTTATTTGATTTGACCTCTATAAAATTTATCATTTCTATCCTATATGTTTTTAATGAAAGATTTCAAGACACACCTTAATTGAGTATAAATCTGATTAAGCACGACCTTCACTTCCTACTCCTTTGTCGTCTTGCATTTATTTATCTGAAAAATTGTCTTGGAAATGATGGTCTTGTTTATTCTCTCATGTTTCATATCTGTTCTCTTGTCAGTCAAGTCCCTCATCCTTTACCTTTTTATCGCTTATTTTTCTTCTCAAACGTTGTATGATTTTATTATTTCAAAATCATTCTTTTTCCGTATCTTCCTCTTTGTTTATATTATGTCTCTGGTTACCTTTCTTGGTGATACGAATCTTCTTGAGGTCATATCTGAA
This sequence comes from Vicia villosa, assembly GCF_029867415.1. Lineage (NCBI taxonomy): Eukaryota > Viridiplantae > Streptophyta > Magnoliopsida > Fabales > Fabaceae > Vicia > Vicia villosa. Next base: position 103,254 of record NW_026706045.1, read on the forward strand.
GAACAAATCCAATGTCTTCATCTTGATGAAAGAAAATTTCCTCAAGTATCACCTTAACCATGCTCAACCAAGAATGGACAAATTAATTTACCATGCTGGATAAACCTGTCTACACAAATCTTGTAAAATCTTTTTGGAAACATGTTTGTACTAAGTGTGAAGATGGTTCCATTGCATATCATTTTTTTGGTGTTCCTATTACCATCACTCATTTCTCCGTTGTTCTTGCTACTGGCTGTGAGAAAATTGGTCTCACTGGTGAACAAGTTATATCTCAACATTCCTTCGTTGAGAAGCACGGGTCCCTCCATGACACGACATCCAGATATGAACCTACAAATCCTGAGAATATTCTCTCCATTCCCAGAGCTTGGTTTAAGTTGCTGCTAAAAAAATTTCTTCCTCGAGCAGTCAACAAAAATGTTATATCCTATGATGATCAAATTTTTCTTTTTCTTCTGGTAAATCATTATTGGATAAATCTACCTTAGACTATCTTCAATTTTTTGTAAGATTTTATCATTTCCTCCAGAAATCACAACAAGTTCTTCATACCTTTTGGGAGAGTTCTATCAGAAATCTTCTTTAAAGAAGGGATTGTCAAATTTATTAGGAAAAATGGTCTGAAAAATGGCCTGGTGTAAAGAAACTGTGAAGTCTTTGAGGGTTAATTGACCTTTTGTTCATCGGTATCCTTGTTCTGTGGTTGAGACGTGTCTCTACCTCCTCTTTGTGATTTTGTGTCTTTAACTTTTTTGTTGTTCTGTCTGTAATCTTCTTCTAATGTTATAATGAAATCACTCTTTGTCTTTTTCTCTCTGTTCTTTTTTATTATGCTTAAAGAATGTTAAAATCAATTAATAATTGTTGCACCCCAAAATTTGCCCTCCTGATTTCAGTTTTTCCACTAAGTGATAACAGTCATAATCATTGTCTCATTAAGCTCCTAAGGCTTGGGATCAAAAGATTTTTGGATCTGGGTGATTCATTTAGTTACTACACTAGAGTTGAGGCAAGGGTTTAAATTCACATTGTGATACCCCAGAATTTCCCACCCTTTAGATGTTTTTAATTGCTAATTTATTTTGAATAATTAAGATAGCACAATTGGTAAGGAATCACATTTAAGGAATTTTTTGCAAAAGGTTGCAAGTTCAAATCCCATGTTACTACATTTTGTATTTTATTCTATTTTTGCGTGTTTTCATTAAAAAAAAGGTCAAAAAATGTTTTTTTTAATTATTTAAATAGTATTTTTGTTTTCCTTTAATTTACATTATTTTAATTTTTTTATTAAAATCTTGATTTGATGAAAAAAATAGCCAAAAATCAAAAATAGAAAAAAAAAAATTTCCTCAAAACAGTCTCTTCCCATATCCAATCTTGCACCTAGTCACCAAATCGTCCAGATTCACAGTCTTACTCACTAAAACTTGGGACAAATCTCAATCTCTTAAAAACTTGCCTTAAATAGATTGATCACATTCAATGTCAAACCCTAATTTTCATCTATATAAAGGCCTAATTTTTTTCCTAATCATCCACAATTCGGAAAATCAATCATAAAGTTGTTATTTTTCACACCAAAGACTAACAATGAAACCTCAAAAACCCCATTGATTCAGATAGAGATCTTGCACCAAAGAAGGAAGGAGAAAGAAGGAGGAAGCAACTCAAGTGGGTCAAGGCACTCCAGGTCGGTATTATTTTATTTCGGATATGATCATGTGTACACATATTATAATTGATAAAATTATTATTGTCTGAGCGTGAATTGTCGCACATGAAAACTCTAATTGCGATTTTCACGTTGCTTGTGGTTCTTTTTGTTTTTGCACACTTTTAGTTAAAAAATCATTCTTTGTTTAAATACAAAAATTTGAAAAAAAATAATAATTTTAGTTTGGGTTCCTGTTTCTAATTCATACTTTAGGTTTTATTATTCTCCTTAGTCTAAAAAATACAAAATATAAAAAATATATAAATTATTTTTTTGGAAAATAATAATAATATTGTAAAACATAAATTTAAAAATAAAATAACATTAGTATTTAGATATTATAAATTTTAACATACAGTAACCGATATTTTAATTTAACCAGTATGTTTATATATTCTAACATGTACTTCTTGTATATTAATTTAACAAAAACTAACATAAGTTATTATAATTTAATAAAACTTATTTTTATATAACAAAAAACATATGTTAAGAATGTTATATAATATTTGTAAGTCTTTTTTTCAATAGATTCAATTCCGGTCCGAATTTATTAGTTTATCGGTTTAAACTTATAAATAATTTTTTAACTTAATAAAAAAAAGACAACTTATATATATATATATATATATATATATATATATATATATATATATATATATATATATATATATATATATATACTAGTCGAAGACCCGTGCATCTCGTACGGGTAAGTTCATTCATAAATAAAATGATTTGATGGAAATGTAATTTTAAATTAAATTAAAATTATGTTTATGTTTTATGACTTATTTACGTGTGTTAACAATAATGGTAATCTTACGAAATATAATTGTTCTGGGCTGGGCCAAGATTTGGCCCAACCTAGTTTCAGCCCATTAGGCTTAAAGGCCCAAACCAACCTAAGCTACTGGCAGACGATGCTTCATGCTCGTCTCGGCATTGTCCGGCGCCACTCTCCGTCTTCTAGCTGGTGCTCGGCACAGTGCTGTCCACGAGCAGGTGGATGCTCGGCACACAGCTCCCCGCGAGCATCTACTTGCCGAGGACCCTGCTCCGCGCAGGGGTCCTTCACACCCAATCCTCTGAATACTACGGAGTCCACGTGGCCCCTATAAGACCGCGTCTCCCTTGGATTCCGGAGCGGTTAACTAGGACAGAGGGCATCACGCACCTCCGATATTTCCGCCTAGGAAACCTGGCAGTCTCCTAGTTGGGCCTGGAAATCCAGTCCACTAGCGTGATCATGGCTCAGCGCTGGGGGCTATAAATACCCTCTCTCAGTAGAGGGTCAGGTATTCACTTCCTTCTAACCTTTAGCTAGTACTTGCACTCCTTTGCTCGTCTTCTTACTTTGGCATCGGAGTACCTTGCAGGTACACCCCCCTCCTTCTTCCTAGAAGATCCAATCCGAGCAGCCTACGACGATTCTCCTGATCAGGTACGATCAGTGGCGCCGTCTGTGGGAAACTTGCTTCCCCGTCTTTAGTAAAACAAAGATCAAAGCTAATCCTTTTTCAATCGTCATGGCTGACAACAACATCCCAAGTGCTGATCCCTTCCTCCTGCAACACCTGATCGAAGAGTCCACCCGTGACGGGGCGAATCGTCGTCGACAGGTGGGAAATCGGCATACCCTCATCGGGCAAAGAAGGCCCGGGCATGAAGCCTCACCACCCAGGAGGCAGCAGATCCATAGCATCCAGCAGCTGCAGGGCCTCCAACAGGTTCAGAACGTTGACCAAGTCCCTCCCGAAGGACACGTTCAGAACGAGGAGGACGGGCAGCAACGAACTCACAATGGGCCAGAACATGCCCAGAATGTGAATGAGGCCGACACCAGAGACGGGCAGCCTGCTTCCTCATTCACCCACACCTCCGAAAGGCGGAGAGCCCGTCACGGAGAAGAAGAGGAGCCGCTCAACATTCTCGAGGACGCTGACCCCATCACCGTCCGTTTGCTCAAAGAAATACAACTAACAAACAGCCTCCTCCGAATTCAGAACGACCGAATTCACGAGCTGGAAAGACAGCGACGACGTCGCTCCCCTCCGAGGAAGCACTACAGGTCACGCTCCTATTCCTCCTCGCGCTCACCGCCAAGGAGGTACCGCCGGCGTTCCCCATCCTCTTCAAGGTCTCCACCAAGAAGATATCGTCGCCGGAGGACACGTTCCCGTTCTCCGCCAAGAAAGAGCAAGAAGAACCAGAGGCCAGAAGCCAATGAAGCGAGAAGCCCCTCCCCCGAACAGGATCATCGGGGCCCTTCCAAAGCTGCACCGAAACCTGGCGAACGTCCCCCTCGGGACAACCGTACCAGTTCGGACGATAACCAAGGAAAACCCCGGCGAAACAGACACTACACTTCACCGGGACCAAGCGACGAGGAGGACTTCCGCAGCCCCTTGTCCGGCAGTATCCGAAGAGCCCACCTCCCTCGGGGGATGGAAAAACCGCCAGTATTAGACCAATACGACGGGACCACTGACCCCGACGACCATATTCGGAGCATCGAAGCGGTCATGGACTATCACGTCAACAGAGGCTCGATCAAGTGCCGCATTTTCCCGACCACCCTCAGGAAGGGAGCGATGAATTGGTACAGGAACCTCCCTCCGAACTCCATCCATTCCTGGACCGAGCTCAAAGAACTCTTCTTGAGCCACTTCACAGCCTCCCGACGACAACCGAAATCGGAAGCCAATCTCGAGGCCGTGATACAAGGACCCAACGAACCTCTTCGGGATTACCTTGAAAGAATCAACAAGGAGGCCGTCCAAGTGCAGACGGCCGACTACATGAAGAGATACATCTTGGAGCGAGGACTACTCCCCGGCAGTGACTTCAAGAAGGCCATTAAGATTGAGAAGGTGCACTCGATGAATGCCCTCCTCCGCAAAGCAAAGGCATTCATCGACTTTGAAGAAGGCGAGGCAGCCGCGATCAAAGCCTCGAGGGGCAGTGATTTTGCTCGCAGCTCAAACCTCGAGGATCCAGGATCACGCCGAGGACAGGACAAAGGGAGGAACGACAGGTCCCGAGATGCCAAAGAGCGCCGAGGACCGGCAGGACGGTTCAACGACTACACTCCTTTGAACGCCTCGCGGGAGAAAATCCTGGCCGACTGCCAGAACACCCAGTTCAAGAACTCCAGCATCAGGCCCCCGAAGTCAAAACCTACAAGACCGGGGACAGACAAATCCAAATACTGCAAATACCACAAGAGTCACGGGCATCTGACCGACGAATGCATACATCTCAAAGATGCAATAGAGACCCTGATCAAAGAGGGACTCCTATCAAAGTACACGAAGAAGAGAGAACCCTCCCGAAGAGATGTCCCTCAGAACTCTGACGAGGGGAACTCACCAGATAGCAGACCGCTTCAAGTCCCACTGTCCGTAACCCGACCGGAAGACTTCATCCCTTCAGTCGGCGTGACGGCCGCCCTTAGCACCTGGGAACATTTCCCCACCGCAATGGTCATCTCCAACGGCGGGGACCCCGACTCTCTCACCGTCAGTTCAGTCAAGAGAAAGTTCGACGAGCTACTCAGCGCCAACGCCGATCTCGGCCCTACTCTGCGAAAATTCCGAGGAAAGTCTGAACCAATCACTTTCTACCTCGAGGAACTGCCCGGCGGAGCTCCAAACGCCACCATTCCCCTCCTCGTCCGAGCAAGAATGGCAAACTTCGATGTTCGACGGGTCCTGGTCGATGAAGGTAGTTCGGTCGACATCATGTACTCTCACCTCTTCCGAATGCTTCAGCTGGACGACTCGCACCTCATTCCCTATATGGGTTCCGACCTCCAGGGTTTCAACGGAGCCACCACCAAACCGTGGGGCTACGTCGAGCTGACTGTCACCTTCGGGGAAGGGGAAGCGTCCAGACAAGTCAAAACCAGGTTTTTGGTGATCGACTGCAAAACATTGTACAACTGCATCATCGGACGCCTAACACTGGCCGAGCTAACCGCCGTGCCCTCCACGGTCCATCTGAAGATGAAGTTCTACACGAGGACAGGGAAAGTGGCCACCATCAACGCCAACATTGAAGTTGCGAGGAGGATCTTCGACGCCTCCGTCAAAGGACTAGAGCTGATCGCCCCTCCGACCAGCTCCAACAAAAAACCAAGGGCCGAAGACAAGCATCCTCGGGAAGATCAGCATCCAACGGCCAACGTCAGCTCAGTCAACCTCGATGCAAGGTTTACACAAGAAGAACTGAAGACCGGGGAAGAGACACAATCAAAGGCTCCTCATCCCGCCCGGCCTGTCCCCGACGGAGATTTCGAGCTGATCCCCCTGGGGGACAACCCCGACAGAGCAGTGAAGATCGGCAAAGGCATCCCTGACCTGCCGAGGAAGCAACTCGTAGCCTGCCTTCGAGCCAATGCCGATCTGTTCGCCTGGAGCCCCGCAGAGATGCCCGGACTCGACCCTGAGGTCGCCTGCCACCACCTCTCCATCAATCCGACCGCCAAGGCCGTAGTACAACGTAGGCGTCGGCAGTCTCCCGAGAAAGCGGAGGCTGCCGAGAAAGCTGTAAAAGACCTCCTAGAGGCAAATTTTATTTCCGAGGCCAAGTATTCAACTTGGCTCTCAAACGTTGTACTTGTTAAAAAATCTAATGGAAAATGGAGAATGTGTGTTGATTATACTGATGTTAACCGGGCATGTCCAAAAGACGCCTATCCTTTACCTAATATTGATAGACTGGTCGACAACTCGGCCGGCTATAAACTGTTGTCTTTCATGGACGCTTATTCAGGTTACAACCAGATTCCCATGGCGAGATGCGACAAGCAGTGCACGGCTTTCATGACCGAATCGGGCAATTATTACTACAACGTAATGCCCTTCGGACTCAAGAACGCCGGGGCAACATACCAGCGGATGATGAACAAGGTCTTCCGAGGAGAAATCGGCGACACGCTCGAGGTGTATATGGACGACATGATCGTCAAATCTCGAGAAGACTCCGACCACACGATACATCTCGAGCGGGTCTTCGAGCAGGCCAGGTCCTGCAGGATGCGCTTCAATCCGGAGAACTGTACCTTCGGAGTACGGGCAGGCAAATTCCTCGGCTTCTACTTAACAGAATGCTCACGGCGAGGAATAGAAGCCAACCCTGATAAGTGCCGAGCATTCTCGGACCTCCCTACCCCCACCAATAAAAAATCCATCCAAGTACTAAACGGAATGCTCACGGCATTATCCCGCTTCGTCGCGAAATCCGCCCAGCATGCACTTCCATTCTTTAAGCTTCTTCGGAAGGAAGCAGGTTTCGAGTGGTCCGAGGAATGCGAACAAGCATTATCCCACCTCAAACAAGTGCTCTCCAAACCCCCGGTGCTATCCCGACCAGACAGCAACGAAGTTCTCTATCTCTACTTGGCCGTTTCAGGCGAGGCGGCCAGCGCAGCCCTGATCCGAGAAACGGAAGACGGGCAGAAGCCAGTGTACTTCACGAGCAAAGCCCTACAAGGGCCCGAGGTGCGCTATCAACAGATAGAAAAAATCGCACTGGCCCTCATAACGGCCGCCAGGAGACCGAGGTACTACTTCCTCGCCCACACTATCATCGTCCGGACAGACCAACCGATCAAGCAACTTCTCAGCCGACCAGACATGGCCGGGAGAATGCTGAGATGGTCCCTCGAACTGTCCGAGTTCGACATACAATACGAGGGCAGGAAAGCGTTAAAAGCCCAAGCACTCGCCGACTTCGTGGCCGAGATGACGACGATCTCCAACTCCCCAACACCCACCGAGAATAAGTGGACCATCTATGTCGATGGCGCCTCGAGCCACGCGAGCAGCGGAGCCGGTATCATCTTGGAGAACGACGAGGGGCTCGTCATCGAAGTATCCTTAGTCCTATCCTTCACCACATCGAACAACCAGGCCGAGTACGAAGCCCTCCTAGCGGGCCTACGCCTCGCCGAGGACGTGGGCGCTCGGGAAGTCATGATTTATACCGACTCTCAACTGGACGCGTCCCAAGTTAGCGGCGATTACCAGGCCAAAAACGACACACTAGCCGAGTATCTATCGCTCGTCAAAGAAAAAATGAAAGGATTCACAAAGGCAGACGTCGCACACATCCCTCGGGAACATAAATCGCGGGCCGACCTTTTATCCAAGCTTGCGAGCACGAGAAAGAAAGGAGGGAACAAGTCGGTGATACAAGAAATCCTGTCCGATCCGAGCATAGGCAAAAACACGCAAGCCCTACAAGTGTTCGCCATCGGAGACGACCATTGCTGGATGACTCTGGTGTACAACTACCTCACGAACGGCGAGCTCCCCGACGACCCGAAGGAAGCCTCAGCCATTAAGAGGAGAGCCTGCTCGTACACAGTCATCGAAAATAAACTCTATCGACGAGGCTTCTCCGTCCCCCTCCTTAAATGCATCGACGGCTCGCAAGCACTGGAAGTACTACAAGAGCTTCACGAAGGGATCAACGGCCAGCATCTCGGCGGCCGGTCGCTGGCGAGGAAAGCCCTCAGAGCCGGTTACTATTGGCCGACCATGCAGCAGGACGCCAAAGAGCATGTTCAGAAATGCGACAGATGTTAGCGGCATGCCGACATGCATCTAGCTCCCCCCAACGAGCTTAAGTCCCTCTCCTCTCATTGGCCTTTCTCCACCTGGGGAATGGACCTCCTCGGCCCTTTCCCGGTCGGATCATACCAGAATAAGTACTTGGTGGTCGCCGTGGATTACTTCACGAAATGGATAGAGGCCGAACCTCTCGCCAAGATCACGTCTCAAAACGTGCTCCGCTTCTACAAACGAAACATACTCGCTCGGTTCGGGGTACCACAGGCTATAATCACCGACAATGGCACCCAATTCACTGACAGGAAGTTCCAAGAATTCGTGACCAAGCTCGGCACAAAACAACACTTCACCTCGGTCGAACACCCTCAAACGAACGGGCAGGCAGAGGCAGCCAACCGACTCATCCTCCGAGGACTGAAAAGGAGGCTCGGCGAAGCTAAAAAAGCTTGGGTCGAAGAACTGCATAGTGTACTTTGGGCGTATAGAACGACGCCCCATTCGAGCACAGGCGAGACTCCTTTCAGATTAACCTACGGCACCGAAGCCGTAATCCCCGTGGAAATCCGAGAACCCTCTCGGCGCACCGAATCCCCCCTCGAGGAAGAACTTAACGACGAGGCCATGAGGGAAGAGCTCGATATGGTAGAGGAGATCCGAGCAGGATCCTCTCTCCGAGAAGCTAAACTAAAACAGCAAATAGCTCTTCGCCATAACGCCAAAGTTATAAAGCGCGAATTTGAAATCGGCGCCCTAGTGCTCCGCAGAAACATGAAAGACTCGCGCGAGGGCAAACTAGCCCCGAACTGGGAAGGCCCATACCGAGTTTATGACAAAACCGAGAATGGCGCCTACTACCTCGAGAATCTTCTCGGCGAAAAACTTGTTCGACCCTGGAACGCTGAAAAACTCAGACGTTATTACAGTTAAACATAAACTAAAACGCCCGGCACCTGGCCCGAACACAGGTAACAGACGGGCACGGATCCACGTCGTCGGTACGGACATGAGTATTCCACGACAACAACTGTCGATCCCCCTCGTCAAATGGACGGACCGACCCCTCGGCGGATTCTACACCTAGACCCTCCGTGGAAGTACCTGCATGGCAGAACCCCAGCTCGCGATGGGATCGTTCACGCCGCGAACGCTTGGCCCCAACCGTGGTCTCGCGCTCGCTAATAGCGCACACCTGCTCTGCGCCCCCGGATCGTTCCCTACACCTCCGGGCAACCAACCAAGGCCGAGCACAGTTCAATTGTTATCAATTATATTCCAAGTATTAGAATATACCCCCGGGATATCCAAGCATAACCAGCAGCCCTCAATTATTCTAAATATTATGGCAGCTCTCCGGTATGCTCGACTGCGGCATACTGCTATCGAAACAACCAAGTGTTGGAGCAAGTCCCCGGAGAACTCGAGCACAACCGAAAGCCATAAAATATTCTAAGTATAAAACATACAATCGGAATAGACGATCATATTCAAAACGCTGTAAAATATTCTAAGTATGGACTATATCCTCGGAGCATACGAGCATAGCCTACAATCAAAGACGCTATACGGACATGCAGCAAAAACAATTTAAAGCACACAATGCTGAAACAAACATGGAAAAAATTGACAGACATTAACTGCCGACCAAATTGGCCGACAATGTTCTAATATTACAACAAAAGACGGGCACGCAGGCCCCAAATATCCCGGGCTTCAGCCCCAACAAATCATCATAAAATTAATTGCACGCAGGCCGGAAAAACAAGGACGCGCAGGTCCTAAAACTCAATCGTCTTCAGGTGTGCCGGGGATCAGCTGGCCGTCAACAATCCTGCTCGACACTCCAACGTTGTCCATTTTTAGATCCGGATTCAAGAGCTTCAACTGTTGAACGGCGCAGTTGAACCCCGCATCAGCCATATCGGCAAGCTCGATCTTTAGGTCGTCGATCTTCTCGACGAACTCCGCCCTCGATTTCAACACCGCCACGTCGGCAGATTCCTCCGGCGTCGGCTCCCAAACCTGCACGAGCTCGGCAACCTTCTTATTCTCCCTCTCTAACTCCTCATCCTTCTCGGCGACCTTTCTCTTCAAACCCTCCAACTCATCATCCTTCAGCTTCAGCAGATCCTCCATCCTCTTCTTCGTCTTCTCCCGAAGAGCCTTTTGCCTGACAACATCTTCTTCGGCAATCCGCTTCTCGTCCTCCACCTTCTTCAAAACGTCAGCAGAAACGCCGCCCCCCTGAGCAAACAGTTGGGCCATGCCAATGACCCTCATGACGGCAGCATTGTCGCCGGCCAACTGCTTCTGACGAGCAGAAGAGGACATCCCCTCCACTCGACGGACCTCGTCCGGGGAGACAGACAAAGGGAACTTCTCGAAAAACAAGCCCTCGTTGAAGCAAGGGGGAGAACAAACCCGCGCTCAGGTCCTGGAGCCGACATCTCATCTCGTTGCGTCTCCGTTCGACGCGGCCTCTTCGGCGTCCCGCCTTCCGGGATTACCAGGGGGAGCCTGCAGATCCAGAGTGGTCACCCGAGTTCGCTCCCCGGTTCTTGTTCTTCAACGCCCGGAGTCTTTTTCCGTCCTGGGCTGCTTTCAGAACTTTGTCTTCCTTCAAGGGCATAGCATCTAAAACAGAACAAACAGGTTAGCGCCGAGCATCAACCAACAAAACAAAACAAACAGGTTAGCACCGAGCAGCAATCAACAAACAAAATAAAAATACTAAAAGTCCACCTAACAACGCTTTCATCTCCGCCGTCGTCCGGCACATCAAAAGATCCCGGGTGTTGATGGCTCTAACTTCGGTCATCGGGACCCCATCCTCGTCACAAATAGGCTCCCCAGTCCTTGATACCCACGAACTGAGGGTGAAGCTGTCCACCCACTGGCAAAGACGAAGGTACGATGCTGCATCTTGCTCGTCCAAATCCCCGTCTTCCCGAGCATAATGTTTTGGGGGGAAACTGAAGTGGGCCTTCCACCAGACAAAGGGGAATACACTGCAGAGTCTGGTCTGAACATTCCCTTCCTCGTCCCTCTCCGAGGCCCCGTCCTCGCCACGCACTGTCACCATTTTCGACAGCGAAGTGTAGGCTGCCCGGCTGTGCAGACGAATGACATAATACCGGTCTTTGAAGTCCTTAACCGAGTCAACAAACATCTTGAAGAGCTTACGGTCGGCGTTCTTGAAGGAAACCAAGCCATACCGCCCGTCGGCCATCTTCCGCTGGACTCGAAAACACCGGCAGAACAGGTCGGTCGTGGCCCCGATGCCCAGATACTCGCAGACAATTTCGAAGGCTCGCATAAAAGCAAAGGCGTTCGGATGTAGTTGAGACGGGGCCAGTGCAAGACGAGCCAAAAGCGAAACCTGGAAGCTGGTGAACGGCAGACGAAATCCGAGCTCCCGAAAAACATACTCATACATGGAGATAGTATACCCCCGGGATATCCAAGCATAACCAGCAGCCCTCAATTATTCTAAATATTGAGGCAGCTCTCCGGTATGCTCGACTGCGGCATACTGCTATCGAAACAACCAAGTGTTGGAGCAAGTCCCCGGAGAACTCGAGCACAACCGAAAGCCATAAAATATTCTAAGTATAAAACATACAATCGGAATAGACGATCATATTCAAAACGCTGTAAAATATTCTAAGTATGGACTATATCCTCGGAGCATACGAGCATAGCCTACAATCAAAGACGATATACGGACATGCAGCAAAAACAATTTAAAGCACACAATGCTGAAACAAACATGGAAAAAATTGACGGACATTAACTGCCGACCAAATTGGCCGACAATGTTCTAATATTACAACAAAAGACGGGCACGCAGGCCCCAAATATCCCGGGCTTCAGCCCCAACAAATCATCATAAAATTAATTGCACGCAGGCCGGGAAAACAAGGACGCGCAGGTCCTAAAACTCAATCGTCTTCAGGTGTGCCGGGGATCAGCTGGCCGTCAACAATCCTGCTCGACACTCCAACGTTGTCCATTTTTAGATCCGGATTCAAGAGCTTCAACTGTTGAACGGCGCAGTTGAACCCCGCATCAGCCATATCGGCAAGCTCGATCTTTAGGTCGTCGATCTTCTCGACGAACTCCGCCCTCGATTTCAACACCGCCACGTCGGCAGATTCCTCCGGCGTCGGCTCCCAAACCTGCACGAGCTCGGCAACCTTCTTCTTCTCCTTCTCTAACTCCTCATCCTTCTCGGCGACCTTTCTCTTCAAACCCTCCAACTCATCATCCTTCAGCTTCAGCAGATCCTCCATCCTCTTCTTCGTCTTCTCCCGAAGAGCCTTTTGCCTGACAACATCTTCTTCGGCGATCCGCTTCTCGTCCTCCACCTTCTTCAAAACGTCAGCAGAAACGCCGCCCCCCTGAGCAAACAGTTGGGCCATGCCAATGACCCTCATTACGGCAGCACTGTCGCCGGCCAACTACTTCTGACGAGCAGAAGAGGACATCCCCTCCACTCGACGGACCTCGTCCGGGGAGACAGACAAAGGGAACTTCTCGAAAAACAAGCCCTCGTTGAAGCAAGGGGGAGAACAAACCCGCGCTCAGGTCCTGGAGCCGACATCTCATCTCGTTGCGTCTCCGTTCGACGCGGCCTCTTCGGCGTCCCGCCTTCCGGGATTACCAGGGGGAGCCTGCAGATCCAGAGTGGTCACCCGAGTTCGCTCCCCGGTTCTTGTTCTTCAACGCCCGGAGTCTTTTTCCGTCCTGGGCTGCTTTCAGAACTTTGTCTTCCTTCAAGGGCATAGCATCTAAAACAGAACAAACAGGTTAGCGCCGAGCATCAACCAACAAAACAAAACAAACAGGTTAGCACCGAGCAGCAATCAACAAACAAAATAAAAAGACTAAAAGTCCACCTAACAACGCTTTCATCTCCGCCGTCGTCCGGCACATCAAAAGAGCCCGGGTGTTGATGGCTCTAACTTCGGTCATCGGGACCCCATCCTCGTCACAAATAGGCTCCCCAGTCCTCGATACCCACGAACTGAGGGTGAAGCTGTCCACCCACTGGCAAAGACGAAGGTACGATGCTGCATCTTGCTCGTCCAAATCCCCGTCTTCCCGAGCATAATGTTTTGGGGGGAAACTGAAGTGGGCCTTCCACCAGACAAAGGGGAATACACTGCAGAGTCTGGTCTGAACATTCCCTTCCTCGTCCCTCTCCGGGGCCCCGTCCTCGCCACGCACTGTCACCATTTTCGACAGCGAAGTGTAGGCTGCCCGGCTGTGCAGACGAATGACATAATACCGGTCTTTGAAGTCCTTAACCGAGTCAACAAACATCTTGAAGAGCTTACGGTCGGCGTTCGTGAAGGAAACCAAGCCATACCGCCCGTCGGCCATCTTCCGCTGGACTCTGAAACACCGGCAGAACAGGTCGGTCGTGGCCCCGATGCCCAGATACTCGCAGACAATTTCGAAGGCTCGCATAAAAGCAAAGGCGTTCGGATGTAGTTGAGACGGGGCCAGTGCAAGACGAGCCAAAAGCGAAACCTGGAAGCTGGTGAACGGCAGACGAAATCCGAGCTCCCGAAAAACATACTCATACATGGAGATAGTATACCCCCGGGATATCCAAGCATAACCAGCAGCCCTCAATTATTCTAAATATTGAGGCAGCTCTCCGGTATGCTCGACTGCGGCATACTGCTATCGAAACAACCAAGTGTTGGAGCAAGTCCCCGGAGAACTCGAGCACAACCGAAAGCCATAAAATATTCTAAGTATAAAACATACAATCGGAATAGACGATCATATTCAAAACGCTGTAAAATATTCTAAGTATGGACTATATCCTCGGAGCATACGAGCATAGCCTACAATCAAAGACGATATACGGACATGCAGCAAAAACAATTTAAAGCATACAACGCTGAAACAAACATGGAAAAAATTGACGGACATTAACTGCCGACCAAATTGGCCGATGATGTTCTAATATTACAACAAAAGACGGGCACGCAGGCCCCAAATATCCCGGGCTTCAGCCCCAACAAATCATCATAAAATTAATTGCACGCAGGCCGGGAAAACAAGGACGCGCAGGTCCTAAAACTCAATCGTCTTCAGGTGTGCCGGGGATCAGCTGGCCGTCAACAATCCTGCTCGACACTCCAACGTTGTCCATTTTTAGATCCGGATTCAAGAGCTTCAACTGTTGAACGGCGCAGTTGAACCCCGCATCAGCCATATCGGCAAGCTCGATCTTTAGGTCGTCGATCTTCTCGACGAACTCCGCCCTCGATTTCAACACCGCCACGTCGGCAGATTCCTCCGGCGTCGGCTCCCAAACCTGCACGAGCTCGGCAACCTTCTTCTTCTCCCTCTCTAACTCCTCATCCTTCTCGGCGACCTTTCTCTTCAAACCCTCCAACTCATCATCCTTCAGCTTCAGCAGATCCTCCATCCTCTTCTTCGTCTTCTCCCGAAGAGCCTTTTGCCTGACAACATCTTCTTCGGCGATCCGCTTCTCGTCCTCCACCTTCTTCAAAACGTCAGCAGAAACGCCGCCCCCCTGAGCAAACAGTTGGGCCATGCCAATGACCCTCATGACGGCAGCACTGTCGCCGGCCAACTGCTTCTGACGAGCAGAAGAGGACATCCCCTCCACTCGACGGACCTCGTCCGGGGAGACATACAAAGGGAACTTCTCGAAAAACAAGCCCTCGTTGAAGCAAGGGGGAGAACAAACCCGCGCTCAGGTCCTGGAGCCGACATCTCATCTCGTTGCGTCTCCGTTCGACGCGGCCTCTTCGGCGTCCCGCCTTCCGGGATTACCAGGGGGAGCCTGCAGATCCAGAGTGGTCACCCGAGTTCGCTCCCCGGTTCTTGTTCTTCAACGCCCGGAGTCTTTTTCCGTCCTGGGCTGCTTTCAGAACTTTGTCTTCCTTCAAGGGCATAGCATCTAAAACAGAACAAACAGGTTAGCGCCGAGCATCAACCAACAAAACAAAACAAACAGGTTAGCACCGAGCAGCAATCAACAAACAAAATAAAAAGACTAAAAGTCCACCTAACAACGCTTTCATCTCCGCCGTCGTCCGGCACATCAAAAGAGCCCGGGTGTTGATGGCTCTAACTTCGGTCATCGGGACCCCATCCTCGTCACAAATAGGCTCCCCAGTCCTCGATACCCACGAACTGAGGGTGAAGCTGTCCACCCACTGGCAAAGACGAAGGTACGATGCTGCATCTTGCTCGTCCAAATCCCCGTCTTCCCGAGCATAATGTTTTGGGGGGAAACTGAAGTGGGCCTTCCACCAGACAAAGGGGAATACACTGCAGAGTCTGGTCTGAACATTCCCTTCCTCGTCCCTCTCCGGGGCCCCGTCCTCGCCACGCACTGTCACCATTTTCGACAGCGAAGTGTAGGCTGCCCGGCTGTGCAGACGAATGACATAATACCGGTCTTTGAAGTCCTTAACCGAGTCAACAAACATCTTGAAGAGCTTACGGTCGGCGTTCTTGAAGGAAACCCAGCCATACCGCCCGTCGGCCATCTTCCGCTGGACTCTGAAACACCGGCAGAACAGGTCGGTCGTGGCCCCGATGCCCAAATACTCGCAGACAATTTCGAAGGCTCGCATAAAAGCAAAGGCGTTCGGATGTAGTTGAGACGGGGCCAGTGCAAGACGAGCCAGAAGCGAAACCTGGAAGCTGGTGAACGGCAGACGAAATCCGAGCTCCCGAAAAACATACTCATACATGGAGATAGTATACCCCCGGGATATCCAAGCATAACCAGCAGCCCTCAATTATTCTAAATATTGAGGCAGCTCTCCGGTATGCTCGACTGCGGCATACTGCTATCGAAACAACCAAGTGTTGGAGCAAGTCCCCGGAGAACTCGAGCACAACCGAAAGCCATAAAATATTCTAAGTATAAAACATACAATCGGAATAGACGATCATATTCAAAACGCTGTAAAATATTCTAAGTATGGACTATATCCTCGGAGCATACGAGCATAGCCTACAATCAAAGACGATATACGGACATGCAGCAAAAACAATTTAAAGCATAGAATGCTGAAACAAACATGGAAAAAATTGACGGACATTAACTGCCGACCAAATTGGCCGATGATGTTCTAATATTACAACAAAAGACGGGCACGCAGGCCCCAAATATCCCGGGCTTCAGCCCCAACAAATCATCATAAAATTAATTGCACGCAGGCCGGGAAAACAAGGACGCGCAGGTCCTAAAACTCAATCGTCTTCAGGTGTGCCGGGGATCAGCTGGCCGTCAACAATCCTGCTCGACACTCCAACGTTGTCCATTTTTAGATCCGGATTCAAGAGCTTCAACTGTTGAACGGCGCAGTTGAACCCCGCATCAGCCATATCGGCAAGCTCGATCTTTAGGTCGTCGATCTTCTCGACGAACTCCGCCCTCGATTTCAACACCGCCACGTCGGCTGATTCCTCCGGCGTCGGCTCCCAAACCTGCACGAGCTCGGCAACCTTCTTCTTCTCCCTCTCTAACTCCTCATCCTTCTCGGCGACCTTTCTCTTCAAACCCTCCAACTCATCATCCTTCAGCTTCAGCAGATCCTCCATCCTCTTCTTCGTCTTCTCCCGAAGAGCCTTTTTCCTGACAACATCTTCTTTGGCGATCCGCTTCTCGTCCTCCACCTTCTTCAAAACGTCAGCAGAAACGCCCCCCCCCCCCTGAGCAAACAATTGGGCCATGCCAATGACCCTCATGACGGCAGCACTGTCGCCGGCCAACTGCTTCTGACGAGCAGAAGAGGACATCCCCTCCACTCGACGGACCTCGTCCGGTGAGACAGACAAAGGGAACTTCTCGAAAAACAAGCCCTCGTTGAAGCAAGGGGGAGAACAAACCCGCGCTCAGGTCCTGGAGCCGACATCTCATCTCGTTGCGTCTCCGTTCGACGCGGCCTCTTCGGCGTCCCGCCTTCCGGGATTACCAGGGGGGAGCCTGCAGATCCAGAGTGGTCACCCGAGGTCGCTCCCCGGTTCTTGTTCTTCAACGCCCGGAGTCTTTTTCCGTCCTGGGCTGCTTTCAGAACTTTGTCTTCCTTCAAGGGCATAGCATCTGAAACAAAACAAACAGGTTAGCGCCGAGCATCAACCAACAAAACAAAACAAACAGGTTAGCACCGAGCAGCAATCAACAAACAAAATAAAAAGACTAAAAGTCCACCTAACAACGCTTTCATCTCCGCCGTCGTCCGACACATCAAAAGAGCCCGGGTGTTGATGGCTCTAACTTCGGTCATCGGGACCCCATCCTCGTCACAAATAGGCTCCCCAATCCTCGATACCCACGAACTGAGGGTGAAGCTGTCCACCCACTGGCAAAGACGAAGGTACGATGCTGCATCTTGCTCGTCCAAATCCCCGTCTTCCCGAGCATAATGTTTTGGGGGGAAACTGAAGTGGGCCTTCCACCAGACAAAGGGGAATACACTGCAGAGTCTGGTCTGAACATTCCCTTCCTCGTCCCTCTCCGGGGCCCCGTCCTCGCCACGCACTGTCACCATTTTCGACAGCGAAGTGTAGGCTGCCCGGCTGTGCAGACGAATGACATAATACCGGTCTTTGAAGTCCTTAACCGAGTCAACAAACATCTTGAAGAGCTTACGGTCGGCGTTCTTGAAGGAAACCCAGCCATACCGCCCGTCGGCCATCTTCCGCTGGACTCTAAAACACCGGCAGAACAGGTCGGTCGTGGCCCCGATGCCCAGATACTCGCAGACAATTTCGAAGGCTCGCATAAAAGCAAAGGCGTTCGGATGTAGTTGAGACGGGGCCAGTGCAAGACGAGCCAGAAGCGAAACCTGGAAGCTGGTGAACGGCAGACGAACTCCGAGCTCCCGAAAAACATACTCATACATGGTGAACGGCAAATGCGCTCATCGGCGGACGGGCATACCACCTGAAAGTTCAGTTCATCGCTCGGCCCTCGTTCTTCAACTTCACGGAACGCGCCGAACAGCGACTCGGTGTATCGCGACACCTCCAGTTGGGGCTCCTCGGCCACCCAATCTAGGTCCACTTCAAAGTCATATTCAAACAAGGGGGTCATGGGGACATCCTCGTCGGACCCGGCTTCCTCGTCAGACCCCGGGGACACCCCCTCATCGTCACCCTCTTCTATCACTGAAAGAGGTGCGCTCTCGACCTCCACCACCTCGACCTCGGAGCTGCTCGCACTCGTCTTTTGTGACTCATCCCACGAGCTCGAGCTAGACCCTGAGCTTGATTCCGAGCTGGACCCTGATCCTGATTCACCTGCACGCAGAAGGAAAAAATGAATTCGACCGGTCATCAAATCCACCCTTCCACCGCGAGGCAAGTGAAAGGGTGGAACAGCGAGCAATAAAGCCACCGACCAAACCCCTTCAATGAATCAACCAAGACCGCGGCTGGGACGCTCGGGTCCACCTCAGCAAGACTCAACGGGGCCTTAATAAGACCGGCGACGTTCTGGAACGAACCGATGGGAAACTTAAACATGCCGTCCGTTCTATGAATACGACGAGTTGAGACATGAAGAAGCCGGGCGGAAAACAAATAGCATCTAACGTTTACATTGGTTCCCCCCGGGCATCGCATGAATAACCCGAGGAAGATACCCTACTCCGCAGCAATATGCCGACTTAGATGGCAAAAAACGGCATAATCTCCTAGCTAAACTTATCATAAAAATGCAGGAAATCATTCAAAGTCCAGTAGGAACACAGTCGTACCTGATCCAGACATGATTTTGGGAAAACTCGATTGCTGGAAGAAATTCTTGAATGAGAGGCTTGAAGATCGACCCCAGACGCCGAGCACTTGAACAGAGGCGAAAAAATGCCCTAATGAGAAGCCTCGTTCCTTTTATAGGAGGTTTCGCCCGGAATACAAAACGTCACGTCGGCTGACACAGATTCCCTAGGCGCCGCCTCCTACCCCTAGGCAATCATTACACTGCCACGTCAGCGCGTGCCCTCCACGCGCTACCTTCCGACTTTCTCCTCGAGGTAACGCTGCTCGGGGTGGCCGGTCAGCAGAAGTAAAACTCGAAGCTCCTTCCTCGGAACTCCGACTTGGGGGGCTCCTGTTCTGGGCTGGGCCAAGATTTGGCCCAACCTAGTTTCAGCCCATTAGGCTTAAAGGCCCAAACCAACCTAAGCTACTGGCAGACGATGCTTCATGCTCGTCTCGGCATTGCCCGGCGCCACTCTCCGTCTTCTAGCTGGTGCTCGGCACAGTGCTGTCCACGAGCAGGTGGATGCTCGGCACACAGCTCCCCGCGAGCATCTACTTGCCGAGGACCCTGCTCCGCGCAGGGGTCCTTCACACCCAATCCTCCGAATACTACGGAGTCCACGTGGCCCCTATAAGACCGCATCTCCCATGGATTCCGGAGCGGTTAACCAGGACAGAGGGCATCACGCACCTCCGATATTTCCGCCTAGGAAACTTGGCAGTCTCCTAGTTGGGCCTGGAAATCCAGTCCACTAGCGTGATCATGGCCCAGCGCTGGGGGCTATAAATACCCTCTCTCAGTAGAGGGTCAGGTATTCACTTCCTTCTAACCTTTAGCTAGTACTTGCACTCCTTTGCTCGTCTTCTTACTTTGGCATCGGAGTACCTTGCAGGTACACCCCCCCTCCTCCTTCCTAGAAGATCCAGTCCGAGCAGCCTACGACGATTCTCCTGATCAGGTACGATCAATAATAGATCACTAACTTTCATCGATACTTAAAAATTAATCTTATTAAATAAACTAATAATTACTAAACATATATCTCAACCTTATTACATGAATAGATCAATCAATGTAACAAATTAAGAATCACACTAAGAATTATTAAGAGACAATCCAAATATGCATGTAAAAATCTCAAAAATGAGCAAAATTAATAAAATTTTATTTGCAATAAAATAAATTAAACAAATATTATGTTAATTAAAATAAAAAGTATATTGTGGTGATAGTGAACAGTGAAAATAGTGAGTTTTAGTGATAAAATATTTGATTTTATTGGTAGAGTTCTTTATGTATTGAAAATTAGTTCATTACTAATTCCAGTTAAATAATCATACAAATAAGAAAGGCTCGTGAAAGGAGGAAGGAAAAAAATAAAAAAATTGACATTTAAAAATAAGAATTCTGTGTCTCAAATAAAGGTAATTGTTTATTAAAATAAAATAAGTGTTTTTGTTGATAATAAGAAAATTTTTTACGTATGAAAATAAGAATTTTGTGCCTCAAATAAAGATACTAATTAATTAAAATTAAAATAAATATTTTGTTGATAATGACTTATAAGAAACATTTAGAAATGAGAATTTTATATTTCAAATAAAGAAAATAGTTAATTAGAATAAAATAAATATTTTGTCGATATCTATAATATAAGAAAATTAATGGTTATGGAAAAGTCAAAAATACCCTTATTTAATTTTTTGCCACCACATTAAAATTGTGGTTTTTTGGTCTTTGCACCATAAAGTTCTTAATTTTATTATTAAAATAATACAACTCTTATATTTTATCAAATTTATCAAATCTCTCTCCCTTCTCTATTTTTTTCTCTTTCATTACTTTCTCACTTCTTTCTTCCACAAAAAAAAATCTATTATTGAAATATATTTTTTTATATACAAAAAATGATATTTATGATCGAAATATTTTTTAGTCAAAAATGATATACGGAAAAAATTTAGTGAGAAAAATCTATTATTGATCTAAATATTTTTATATACAAAAATTTAATATTGATTCAAATATTTTTGTAAATGATAACTAAATAAAAATAATTTTTGTATACGGAAAAAATCTATTATTTACGAAAAATTAGATTTTTGATCCAAATATTTTTTATTCAAAAATGATATACGGGAAAAAAATCTACCATTTATCTAAATATTTTTATATACGAAATTTACTATTGATCCACATATTTTTGTAAATGATACCTAAACAAAAATGAAGTTTATATACAGGAAAAATCTATTATTGATCTAAATAATTTTATATATGAAAAATGTTATTAATGATCCAAATATTTTTTATTAAAAAATGGAATAGGCCAAAAAATCTATTATTAATCTAAATATTTTTATATACCAAAATTTGATATTGATCCAAATATTTTTATAAAATGACACCTAAACAAAAATAATATTTGTATATAAAAAAATATATAATATTTACGAGAAATGGTATTTATGATCAAATATTTTTTATCCAAAAATGGTATACGGGAAAAAATCTATTATTGATATAAATATATTTTTAACCGAAAATTTAATATTTATTAAAATATTTTTGTAAGTAATACCTAAATATAAATAATATTTGTATTATTATTTACGAAAAATGTTATTTATGATCCAAATATTTTTTATTCAAAAATGGTATACGGGAAAAAATCTTTATTGATGTAAATATTTTTATATACGAAAAAATGTATTTATGATAAAATATTTTTTATCCAAAAATGGTATACGGGAAAAAATATTATTGATCTAAATATTTTAATATACGAAAATTTAATATTGATCCAAATATTTTTTGAATGATACCTAAACAAAAATAATATTTGTATTCGGAAAAAAATCTATTATTTACGAAAAATGATATTAGGACCCAAATATTTTTTATTCAAAAATGGTATACGGAAAAAGAAATTATTATTGATCTAAATATTTTTATATACGAAATTAACTATAGATCCATATATTTTTGTAAATGATACCTAAACAAAAATGAAGTCTTTATACGGAAAAAAATCTATTATTGATCTAAATATTTTTATATACGAGAAATGAAATTTATGATTAAATATTTTTAATCCAAAAATATACGGGAAAAAAATTATTATTGATCTAAATATTTTTATATACGAAATAATCAACTATTTATCTAAGTTTTTTTCTTCTTTTTTAGCATTTTTATTTAAAATGAAGGCTAAATTACCTCTAGGGTCCTTTAAGTTATTTAATTATAACAAGTAAGTCCTTTATGTTTTTTTTTGCTACATGTGGGTCATTTATGTTAACTAATATCTGCACTTATGACTTTTTTCTGCTTATTTTGTTCTATTAATTTTATTTCAACTTTTAAAATCCATACTAAATTCGTTTTTGGTCCAAAGATTATGAAAAAATTCCTAAAAATATTTCTTTTCATTTTACACTTCGTCTAATTTTATGAGAATTTTATTTTATTTTATACTATTTTTCTTTAATTTCTTCTTTTGCGTGCATTTTAATTAGTTTAAAAATACTTTTATGCACTGAAAAATTCTGAAACTTTATTGTATAATCCAATGATGGTCTCTAACCTATGTTAAATGGCATATCGGTATCATTAGTGTCATTTCATCTTTTTTAGAAAGAAGTTTGGGAAAAGGGTCAATGGTGCAGGCGTTAGTTAACATAAAGAACTCGCGAAAAAAACATAAAGGACTAACTTGTTACAATTAAATAACTTAAAGGACCCTGGAGGTAATTTAGCCTAAAATAAAACATGTATTCAAATTCGCGTAATCGAACAGAACCCGTGCGTATGCACGGGTTTGTTACTAGTTGATATGTGAAATAAAAAAGATGTTATGGTGATAAGAATCATTAACATAGAACATTTTAAAATAGATTTTGTGCAAAACAGTAAAAAATCATTGATTAAAAAAATAGAGACAAAAATGAGAAGTTGAGAAAACATGAAGTAAAAATAAGAAAACAAAGAAGGAGAGAAGATAAAAAAGGGGAAGTGAGAAATTTGAAATTAGTGTAGAGAGAGAAAAGTACTTCAATGATGTGGACAAGTGAGTTAAGAAAATTAAAAAGGTGAGGGAAAGAGGGAAGAAAAAGAGTGAGAGGGAAAAACTTTTTGAAAATATTAGGTGCCACTTGGATGAAAGGAAGCATTTAATTGGTTAGTACTATTTTATTTAGTCAATTACAAAAAAGAGTATTTTATGAAATTTGAGTTAAAAAGTATATTAGGTAGATCATTGGTATCTTTCATTCTTAGATAGATAATTGATATATATATATATATATATATATATATCTGTGTGTGTGTGTGTGTGTGTGTGTGTGTGTGTGTGTGTGTGTGTGTGTGTGTGTGTGTGTGTGTGTGTGTGTGTGTGTGTGTGTGTGTGTGTGTGTGTGTGTGTGTGTGTGTGTGTGTGTGTGTGTGTGTGTGTGTGTGTGTGTGTGTGTGTGTGTGTGTGTGTGAATATGATCAAAAATCCTAAAAAGCACTATAATTTTATTCAATAAATAAAGGAAAAGTATTCAGATACTTCTACCTTATGAGGGACCATCTGATCTACTCTCCAAAACAAAAGTATTTAGATACCCCCACCTTATGAGGGACCACCTGACTTACTAATCTCTAAAAAACACTCAACAAACAATTCTCATCTCTCTTGCCTTCTGGGCTTTCTTCCCCTTAATCGGGCATGTTACTTCCTTTCGATCGCAGATAGGTAACACATAAGACTCCATTCAGCGAGCAACTATCCTAATGTTAGAATGCAAATGTAACTTCGTCGACTAAAAAACACAAACAAACCAAAAATATTGAGCTGAACTACGACACTCTGATTCCTCAAAGGGGTTATGTAGGCATTAGGTCGCGGGGTCTAAGCGACCACAATTTGGTAAATATTCCTTCTTTTCCCCGTATTTTCTTCTCTCTCTTTTTGCATGCATTCCTCTCTAGCATTAGGCTTTAGACTTTCTGATTACACCATTAAATTAGAACAAACTTAAGTGGATCCTATGGAATACCATAGACGTAAAGGATGCTAATACCTTCCCTTTGGGTAACCGACTTCCTTACCAGATCTTTGGTCGTAAGACCTTTTCTTATCCTTTTTTTCTTTAGGGTTTTTTCGATATTTCCCCTTCCCTTCGGGGATAAATAGAGTTTGGTGTCGACTCTGTTGATTTTGGTCATTTTTCACGAGCGTGCGGCAGCTGGCGACTCTGTTGGGGAGTTCCGCAAGTCGATCATAGCTTTTGTTTGTTTTCTATTATTTGGGTGTTTATTTGCTTTATGCATCGCATTTTATCTTCATTGTTCCTATATTTTGGATTATTGCTTTTGTGTTGTTCTTTCAGTTGGGGGTATGATACTTTGAGGTAAAAGGTCCAATACCTAGGCCATTGTACACCTAGGATTATAGTGGAGACTCATGTTGAATCATGTGGACCTTGACATGTATGAGGAGGCATGAGATACCACGCCCCCGGACTATGTTCTCTCGACGATACCTTTGTCCTGTAAGGTGTCTGAATAGAGGAATCTAGGGTTTTGACCATTAGGAACATCAGTTCCAAGACTAGAACCTACTAGTGAGAGGGGTTGGGAAATTGTTTTGAAGGACACCATGCTTTGATCCTACCCTATGCCAATTCAGATATCCATAATCAACGTCGAACATATGAATCTGGAGGGTTCGACCTTCTTTGACTTATGCACAGCCTATTTATCAATAAGCAGCAGTGAACCTCTGAATCTGGAGGATTCGACCATATTTGATCACCATGAGAAATTATTATTTAAAAAAGCCTTTGATATTTAATCCTGATTTCTGGTGCATTTGCATCATCATTAACATTTTGCATTCATGCATATTGTCATACCCCAAAATTTGCCCATCTCATTTCTCCTTTCAAGCTCATACCAAAGCTCAAGACTCAAAGACACACTCTCCTAAACAAGGGCTCAATGAACTAGGGTTTTGAATTCTCTGAAGAAAATTAATGAATCAAGGTCTCCAATTGACTTCGTATGGCTTATGATGGTTCAAACTATCTATATGGCAAAGTACAAGCTTCAATTCCAAGGATTGCTCAGTCAATTGTCCAAAAAGTCAACAGTCGACTAGTTTGACCTAAAAGTCAACTGTGGTCAAAGTACAGTCAAAATTCCTGATTTTTTTGTCAACATCCTTATTTTGAAGTATCATTCATCATTTGATCAAGGATTGATCATGATTCATCAAGGAAAGTTCAGAAATCAACAAAACCTAGAAGTTTCTAAATTAGGGTTTCATAGGAGAAAGTCAACTGAACTTTGACCAGCCATAACTTTCACATGGAACATCAGAAATTTTCCATCCAAAGCTCATTTTGAAGGAAATCGAATTCTCTACAAATTTGTATCTCACATGCCAAGTCTAAAAATGCTTCATTTGAGAGATATGGATCAAAACATTATAGGTCCCTTTTGAAAGTCAACTAAAAGCAGTTTTTGTCAAAGCCAATATCATCAAGATAAAATCCTCAAAATGAAAAAAGCTTCCAATGCGGCATGTATAGGACATCTTGAGGTTTCCAAAAAGTCCTATAACTCCTCCATACCTTAAAAATTGAGGGAGATATGCCTTGTCAAAGTTCGACAATTTTGAGAGAAAAAATGTGAAACAAAAGGCTTCAAAATGGATTTCTTTGCAAAGAGGCCCAACTTTTTATGATCCAATCTTGATCCTCAAGTTATCTAAGGCCCTAAATTTAGTTGCCAAGAATTTTTGGATTTTTATAAGATTTTATATGAATTTTTAATCATGTAAAAGTGATATTAATTTATAAAAATCATGTAAAATTCAAATATTCAATTAAGGATCTTATTCCAATTTCATTCAATCACAATTTATACCATATATCCAATATATTTTCGTGCTAAGTGAGATTGGTGGGAGAAGATTAAGATTGAGACCAAATTAGAAGGTTTTCAAAACAAATTTCAATCAATATCCAATCTTTGATTCAAAGGAGATTTTATGCCAATTTGTTAACCTATTCTACTCCATATATAAGCATAAACATCACCAAGTGCAAGGGGAGGAATTTTGGCAACCAAGAATCCTACCAAGAGTTGAAAAAACCGTGAAGAAGAAGGAACTTGCAATCAAGGTTGTAGATCGTTTCAAGCCATACAAAGCATTCCTACAAGTTCCTTGGAGTATTCTGAGTCATCCTAACCATTCACAAGAAATCAAGGCGTTCTGAATTGGAAAATCGCAACTCTGGTTTCATGACTTCCTTCTCTTTATTTTTTATTTTTGGTTTCATGCATACATGCAATTTCAATTAGATTTGGCCATATATTCTTGTTGATATTGATGTTTCTATGATAATTGAATGGTTTAATTGGAGTTTTAACGCAAGCATTGCAATGTACCATTATTAGGGTTTTATGCTTCTTGAATGGGGGTTTTATACAGGAGCAATTTCAGTCCAAATTGATAGGCTCATTGGATTCGTAGCGGAATTTCTAGTCGATCTGGGTTTTTGTTTGGAATTGATATTCGTTATGTCGTGAGTTTGAATGTGCAGGTGCTATGGCTACACAAGATGTCCGTAGGTAAAAGTCTGCATCTGAGACGACGGAGGCGGCGAAGAAGACAATAGGTGGCAACGTCTGGTTGGACCATTCAAATTGCCAAGCGCGCGTGTTTGACTTACACCATGTTGTTTTAGTTTATGTTTTGCAAGTGATATACACAAGAAGCGTGTTGTCTCAGTGGCAAGTGTGGGGTCACGACCAGAAGGGAGTGGGTTCGATCCACCCCTTACGCGTATTTTGTTTTACTTTTCTTGACTGTTCTTGTTTCCAGATTACATGTAGGGAGCCTTATTGCGTATACCGTTCACCCTCAATCCTCCACCTTCAGATGCATCTCCACCCAGATCCTATGCTCACCAGATGGCAAGTCCACCATGGACATCATACGCTTGCCCACACTGGATCTAGAGCTAAGTTTCCCAAAAAAAATTATTTTTAATTGTATAATTTAGTTTTGTTTATTGATTTTCTTTTGTTTTTTTTCTACTTTATTTGTTTAATTTAATAAACTTAATTTTATTTAAGTGTTAATAATAGTTTTTTTATTTGATTTAAATAATTAATTTAATTTAGTTTGTTTAATTGTTAATTGATTAAATTACTTATTAAGTTAGATAATTTAATCGAAAACTTATTTTTTCCGATTTAATTAATTAGGTTGAAAACCAAAAATTAATTAATTTGGTTTTTATTTATTTTATTAACCATGGTTAACTTGTGCCCAATCAGGGTAGCGAGGTTTGTCGTTAGATCATTCATACACTAAAAATTTCTCTTCTTTGTGTCTGACTTTTCAGGGTTACCCCAAGATCCTTCGACTACGCGCCATATCAGATCGAAAGCTAAGTTTTTAATTCTTTTCTTATTTAAATGTCATTTTACTGTTATTTTTGCCTTATGAATTAAATTAGAGTTTTTCTTGAATAGTCAATGAATTACTCCTACACTCACCCCTCGTATTTTTCCTTCGTTGATTTTTATGGTTAACCAACCAGTTAAAGCTCAAACCTTCGGTAACCCTAAAACTCATTCTCCTTTAATTTCTCCGATATTATTACTTGTGTTAAACCTATTGTTTTATCGGGTTATATTATTGCTCTTTTCCCTTTCCCCATGGCTATATATTTTGTAACTGCTCCCGGTTTGTATTGTGTGGCCTTGAAGGCACTTAAACTGTTTTGCATTATATTATGACTGCGTGGTTAGTGATTCTAGGGAGTGCAATTCTGAACAGAATTAGAATAACTAATTTACAAGATAATTATTTGAATTGAATCACGTGATTGTGCACCCACACACCTTTTATGGTAACCCCTTTTGTTGCCTGTTACCTTGCTGCCTTTTCAGTGCAGAATAGTCAAGTCCCTCGGATACGGGGACGCCTCAGCAAATATTGCCCTCAATTCATTCACATCACAAAAAGATCATAAGTCCCAATGATGCTGCCTTCGGTTCGGTTATATGATCTCGTCCCTCGAGGTTGCCTACAATATGATGTGATAGTCCCTTTTGATTGCTGAGGTGTCCTCTTTGGTTGCCTAAAAAGACTATTCTATCCTTCCCTTAGACTACCTGCCCTTTTTATGGCAAGGGACAGTCTTATGGCGAACGAACTCTCGATGACCCTTTAAACTTCCAATAAAAGGACTTCCTACCCTCTTATGGTATGGATAGCCCTGAAAGGCTAAAAGAACCTTTTTAAGTTTAAGGGTAATTACCTCCTAATTGCTTGCTCTGGTTTAAATCTTTTTCTTACCCTTTATCAAAAACCTTCAAAAAGGCTACGCTTATTTACAAGCTAAAGTCCTTGTTTCAAATCTTTTTCTTTATTCACTGCAAACATTTTCAAACATTTCAAAGTGAGCTAAGCAATTAAGAGCCCATGGAAAACCATGGATGCAAAGGGTGCTTTAAACCTTCCCTTTGTATAACCTACCCCCCGAACTCAAAATCTTTCAAAGGTCTTTCCTGTTCTTTTAGCCTTTCCAATTGGATAAAATAAAATTCGGTGGAGACTCTTGCTATCCGCAACATTTCAAAAAGTCAGTTCTCTCGCCATATTACACATATGCATCCATGATTACCAGGACTCTTACCTTCTTCCTCTTCATCAATTTCGACAAGACGATTCCTCGACACCGATATCCAACAAGAGCCAACAGACAGAGAATTATGGAGAATTACGAATAAGATCAAGTTGTTATCAAAAAAGAGATTGACCAGATGAAAGGGAAGGTTGATGCGATCCTGGAAGCCATCAAAGCATTAAGAACTGAAAGGCCTATTGTTGTGCAAGAGATTCCTGTTGACGCCAGTCAACCTGCTTCCAGTGAACCTACTGTCATTCAACCTTCTTCCACTCCACTTGAGTTCCAACCAAGGACTACAGTTACCCTTGGAATGCCTTTTAGCTTCATGACTGTTGAAGTGCTAGGAAATTCCTATCGAGGGGGACCAATGCCTATAACTTATGAAATTCTGGTTGTGAAAGAGCTTGTATGCCAAGTCCCTACTTCACCTCACTATACGGAGGTTCTTTATCCTACTTTATGTGGTCCTCAGTTTTCTAGTCCAGATATGCATCCAACGCCAACTGCTGAAAGAACCCAATCTGTCGAGAGATCTGCTGAGAAGTATCAGATTCTTCAGGAAAAGATCCGAGCTATTGAAGGTTTCAGTGCCTATGGAATGGATGCTGAAGAGACGTGCTTAGCGCCTAATCTAGTTATTCCACCTAAATTCAAGACTCTCGATTTTCAGAAGTACAAGGGGTTAAGTTGTCCAAAGAGCCACATCATCATGTATTGTCATAAGATGGCTTCTCACATTCACAATGACTCTTTGCCTATCCGCTGCTTTTAGGACAGCTTATCTGGAGCATCCTTGAACTGGTATATGAATTTAGAGCGTAATAGGATCAAATCTTGGAAGGACCTGTCAAATGCATTTCTCAAACAGTACCAGTACAATGTTGACATGGCACTGACTAGGTTGCAATTATAGAATCAGATGCAGAATACTAATTAGACGTTCAACGAATATGCCCAAAGGTGGAGAGAAATGGATTCTCAGGTTCATCCACCACTTTGTGAGTATGAACTGGTCGACATGTTCAGGATTGCCCTGCAGGGGCAATATTATGAAAGGATGTTGGATAATGTTTCTTCTGGCTTCTCACATCTGGTTAAGATTGGTGAAAGGATTGAGAACGGTTTGAAAATTGGTAAGATCCATAATTCTACCGCCACTGCTGCTGCTAATCAGTCAAGTTACAAGAAACCTCATGGCGACTTCTTTAAGAAGAAATAAGGCGAGATTATTGATGTTTTTGCTCAAAATCAAGCTCCTTACTACCAAATGGCAGCAGTTGCTCCTGATTGCTACGCTCTTAATGGTTATGCTCCTCAGGCTTATATGGCGGCAGTTGGAC
The DNA here is from genome assembly GCF_029867415.1 of Vicia villosa. NCBI lineage: Eukaryota > Viridiplantae > Streptophyta > Magnoliopsida > Fabales > Fabaceae > Vicia > Vicia villosa. The sequence goes on from NW_026706045.1 coordinate 133,352, forward strand.
AACAACCTTGAGTGCCCTATCAACAATATGTTCAACAACAGCAACAGCAACAGACTTCCCCTCAACAGCAAAGTTATCAGCAGAGACAAGCTCAACAGTGACAGGATAAGCCAATAGGGTATGATCCTTTTCCTATGACCTATATCTAGCTTCTTGCTCATTTTATCAAACTCAACCAAGTATAGTTAAGGGAAGCTAGGCCTCCTCCCAATCCTATTTCTCAAGGCTACGATCTCAGTGCTAAATTTGAATTCCATTCTGGAGGCTCAGGTCACACCACTGAGGATTGCCGAGTTCTGAAAGACAAGGTTCAGGATTTGATTAATTCTAAAGCAATTGAGTTTGGACCAGTGACTCCCAATGTTATCAACAACCTTATGCTGCCTCATAATGGCCCTTCCACCAGTGGAGCCTGAAGACTTTATGTTTGTCAGAGAACAGGAGATTTCTTTGAAGTTGCTTTCCCAGTTTTCATTTGCATTAGAATAAGTCCAATCTTGTCATTATTTAGATTTCTCAAGCATTTTTCAATTGTATTACTTTCATTGTTATCAAGTATTGCTCATTGTAAGAAAATCATTTCGTTTGAATAAATAAATAGTGCAATACACATGTTTGTCTCAAATCATTTTGTGTTCATTACATTTTGTCTTTATGTTTATCAATATTTAACTCATTTTATCTAAAGCAAGGGAGGAGGATGAAAATAAAAAACATGTAAAATTTCTAATTGTATGCTTTTGGAACAAAATCCTGCTGACAATGTACATGCATTGTTTCGAATTCCCAAACCACTGGAGTTATAAGGGAGTGAACCCCTCGTCAATCCCTTTGAGCCTAAGAAGTATAAGTTTATTTTCAAAATAAAAACCCTCAATCTTAACCACGAGTAGGGTAGCCTTCAGTTGGTTCGACTGAGCGTTCAACCTTCAGATATTCCATATGAGGATCAACCATACCTCATCTCTCACAACAAGAAGTAGAAGAGCACAATCCACAATGGGTGTCTCTCACTTATTGAGAATAAGGCAGTCACAACCTTTTCAACCAGTCAATCACAAATGTCACACAACTTGTTTCCAAAAAAGAGAAAATAAGAAAATCATAAATCAGAAAACAAGAAACAATAGCCCGCTAAGTCAAAAAAGAAAAACTTGAAATCAAATGACTTAGGCAAAAATCAGGGCATATCCCACTGGACAACGAAAACCAAAAGGAACTTTTGTCTAGGAAAAAATTAGGGAAAGAAAAAGAAAAGAACAAAAGAATAAAATCCTCTAATAGAAAAGTTGTTGTGATCATCAACAGAAGCACCAAAGGTTGGCTGCCACCTCCATCAAAACATGAGGGATCCTCATCCATCACAATCCTTTCTCAAAGGTGAATACTCGTATCAAACTAGCTGAATGTAGGACTGGAGAACATCAAGAAGAAGGGGTGGGTTAAGTAGAACTTGAGCATTTATCTTTTGTTTCTCAAACTGTGAACCAGACCACGTTACAACCCTCAAAAGTCCTAACTGAAGCAGGGTTCATTGTAAAAGCATACAAATAGTAAAATCATGTCAAAACTGACTCCTAATATGTTGCTTGTCATTTGTGTCAGTATTGGTACAACATTCTGACTAGTAATCATCAAAAAAATCAATCAGTGTCTTTCTTGACAAATTAAAACTTTGACTTTGAGATTAATATGTGTAGTCCACCCTTGTTATCTTTTTAAAAACAGAATCGTCTCTAATCTGTAAGTAAGTACTTGATACCAAGTAAAGTTCAATGATGAAATTCTATTGAGTTGTCTTACAGGGGCAAAGGTTGGTCATCCATGGAGCATATACCTGAAGAATTCATTAAGTTGAGCAGTTCCTTTCAATTTGGGGCATTCATGACAATCCTGTGAACAACACTGGGGAAGACCATTGCAAATTTCCATGATTCAGGTGCATCAGAGTTCTTTCTCAAGAGATCCTGCGGGTTGGGGCAGGCCAGTAGTAGCTCTTTTCTTCATCTTCAATCAAGTATCAGATATCAAGAAAAGTGTCAAGGAATCGGGGAAAACACCTTCACAGATACTTTTCACAAGCAATAACCTTTCCGCAAAGGCACTTCCAATCCACTCCCTGTATCTTAGAAATAAGCATTCCATCTATCATGATCATACATACATCATGCATATCATTGCCTTATCATAAATCCAAAATCCAGTACATCGTTGGTAATCCCCAGCATACCATAGCCTAATTCATTGACATTTCTCCCACAATAATCCAATCATCAGTGATGTAGGGGAATCCTCTCTACTTTAATCCTCAAACAAAGTACCAGAACTCCATCCAACATATTCCCCACAAAAAGTAGAAACCCTGACCAATCATTCAGTGCACTGCATATAGTCATTGCATTGCATTGCATTGCGTTATATCTTCATAGGTTCATAAAATAAATCAAAACATGCATGTGAAGCATAAGCCGAGTAGATATTCATCAAATGAGTTCCCTACAAAGAATTCAGTTGATATTCCACCGATTTTACTTAGAGTTACCCCTGTGGTGCCATTTTTCAAAATCAACTATGTTTATTTGTCTCCAAGTCCAAGCCAAACTGGCATTCTCCTCCCAATTTCTTCTAAATTTGAGTCAGACTGGTGTCTTTTTCTTAGTCCATGTCAGACTGATATCTCCCCCTTGGTCCAGGACAGACTGGTATTTCTTTCTCCAAGTCCAAGTCAGACTAGCATCTCCTATTTTCCTACCTAGCTCAAACTGGTATCTTTTTTTCAACCCAGAGTTGTTATCCTGTTTCTTTCTAACCCAAAGTTGGTATTTATTTTCTCTCCAACCCAAAGTTAGTATTTATTTTCTCTCTCAACCCAGAGTTGATGTTTATTTATTTGTTAACCCAAAGTTGATTTTCCTGTTCTCTCTCAACTCATAGTGGATATTTATTTCTAGCTCAACCCAAAGTTGATGTTTATTTCTTGATCAACCCAGAGTTGATTTCCCTTTTCTCTTGTTGATGTTTTTATTGGCTGATTAACATCTATGTTTGGCTAAAATATAATAGCAACAAAATGTAATACAATGTATAAGTCTTGCAAATATAAAAATACAAAACAGGTATGTCGCGGGGAAAAATCGTTGTCTTTTTTCGGGATGAGACACCTGATGCCTTCTTTGGGCTCGAGTGCTCAAAAAATGATTTTTCTTTTGTACGGACCAAACTTTTTATTGTTTCCAAAAGAGGAAAAGGAAAAAAGTTGCAATAACCTTAAAAGTGGGGGAGAGATCTTGGGTAAGAGGGTTGGTTATACGAAGGGAAGGTATTAGCACCCAACGTATCTATAGTACTCTATAGGTTTCTTTGTTTTGTTTATTCCATTCTTGTTATGGTGGAGGTTCTTGTGAGAAAGAGGTGGGACCTAAGGTGTTTGTTTGATTATGCTCGCAAAGATCATCGCGATCCTCTGCATACATATCCCTTAGAGGGAATCAGAGCATCTGTAGCTCGGGGTCTACGGGTGCTAAGGTTTGAATGGTTTTTTTTGTTTTATTTTGCTCGCCAAGGATCGACCTTGTGCCTACGTATTCTCAAAGGGATGTTGAGAAAGTCAGAGCAATCGTAGTTCCCACTTATGCTAGTGGAAGCAAAGGATAAGAGACAAATGTCATCTAAATGTTCGATGTATCTAATCTATATCATCACATACATCTGTTTGTTTTAGTTTGAAAATCTTTTCATTATAAGCCCTGGGCCATGCCACTTATGGCGCTTAGAATGATAAAGATGTTTTTTGTTGTTTAACCAGCCTTGTGGCAAAAACTTTCAATGAAGTCAGCCTTGTGACAAAAAGTTTTGATTAATCAGCCAGCCTCGTGGCAAAAGTTTCAATGAAGTCAGCCTTGTGACAAAAACTTTGATTAATCAGCCAGTATGGTGGCAAAACGGTTTGATTGATTAGCCAGCCTTGTGGCAAAAAGAAGTTTGATTGATTAGCCAGCCTTGTGGCAAAAAAAAAGTTTGATTTGATTGATTGTTTGTGATGATATAGAAGAGATACTCCTATCATAGAGATGATAAATGTCTAATCTCCTAGGGTATTTGATTTGGATATTGGGGATGCTTATAAGAAGCCCGTGGGTCCTTGTACAAAGCCCAAGAGGAGGCTATCCGAGGGTCCTTGCATTGTAAGCCCAAGAGGAGGCTATGGGAGGGACAATCCAGGGTCCTTGCATTGTAAGCCCAAGAGGAGGCTATGGGAGGGTCACTCGTTTGTACAAAGCCCAAGGGGAGGCATGGTATAGTTGGTTTGAGCTCTTAGAGCGATTTCACCGGGAAACCATACTCTATGTCCTAGCCTAAACTAGTGGAGATTCTTTGCACGAAGCCCAATAGGAGGCTATGGGGAACCTAGTGTTGTACTAAGTTGAACAAGTATAACACAATCACAAACATGAACAAACATGAACAAATATGAACAAGTACATGAACAAATATGAACAGTTATACATATATATGACAAAGTGTGTGTGTATAATGGAGTTTATGAAGGAAATATACCTGTAAGCATGATCCATTTGTATACACGGGGGCTCGGGACTCATACTCGGGGAGAGGCCCACTTGAGTTTATTCAAAAGCTATGTAAACAGGTATTTACGAAAGGGCTTGGGACTTATACCTACATGGAGGCCCATGGTATTTTTGGGAAGATTTAAAGAAAACCTTCATTTTTGATTTGTTGCTCGAAGTTAAAAAACAAACTGATCGAGATATGTACAAAAAGGTGAATGTACAATGAAATACCTAATTTCATGTACGGGAATGGGACTTATACCTACGTGGAGGCCCCTGTTTTATTTACAAAACATGGTTGATTGTTTATTTACAGACGCGTTGTTTGAAAAACTGTTTGAAAGTTTTTGTTTTTGAAAGAGTTTTCTATATAAAGAAAAACTTGTATAAAAGGAAAAAAGGAGTGGGTCTTATACTCTCTAATATTCGAGAGGCCCCACATCGTTTTGAAAATCAAATGATCAATTAAAAAGATTTAATCAATAGTTTCAAAAAGAAATGGTTTATCGTTTTTGAGAAGAATCACGATCGCTCGTCTTAAAACGATTTGAATTTTGAAAGAAGTTAATTTAATCAAGATAAGCAAAAAGATTATACTTAATTAACACTTAGATGATTAGGGTTTTCTCAAAAGATATTTACAAGTGATTAAGTTTGAAAATCAAATGAAAAACAATATTTTAAAGTATTAAAAAACACTTAAAAACATGTCATTTTAAACCCAATTAAAAATACATTAAATAAATATATTTTTGTGATTTTTTTGGATATTCATAAAATATATGTGTTAAACAAGAAGTGTGTAAAAAATGAATGAAAAATGAATTAATTTGATGTGTTAATTAATTAATTGAAGTTGTAAAAGAAAATGAAAGAAAATAGTGTTAAAAAAGAGGGTTTGGTCTCACAAGGGTTTGAACCCACGACCTGGAGGTTACCAACCAAAACATTTGCCAACTGAGCTGCGCGCGCAGCTTGTAAGTAACACACTTCCATTTAATTATATTTTAAAACGAACCATTTGAATTTCTGAACAAAAAAATGGCGCCAAGAACACATCCCTAACTTGATTTTGAATTTTCTGAAAACTGAGTTGTTTTGATCAATCAAAGGGTCTATCTCACTCGGTTTTTCACGAGGAACATGATGGTGCCCTCATAATTCATTTATTTTCACTCTAAGGGGGTCAATTTTCGCATGAACATGAAGAACCCTAATTCTGAGTTTCAATTTGAAATCGTGTGTGTGCATGATAAGTTGCAATTGATTGAGGGTTAATGATCCATACATATGCAGAAACATGATAGTAAACCAGTTTTTCATTTATGATGCATGTATGATAGAGTTTGAAGTTCAAGAGAGCTTACCTTCTAAAACGGCCACCTGAGAATTGAATTTTGCAATAGGGGTGTGTCGCAGGTGCTTTGTATCAATCTGAATAGCTTCTATGATGATTATGGAAGGTGTCTGGATGCTTGGAGTGAACTGAATTCATCTGAGCATAGCCATGGTACCCGATCTGCAGAAGCTTCAAGAGTGAATCGAATTTGATGATGGAGATGTTTCAGGTCATGTATGAGTGTTTGGATAGTTCACATATGGTATATGGAATGTGTTTGGATGATTAGCTTGGACAGAATTGGCCTGGATTTGATTTTGGCATGATAAGGCTAGTGTTATGCATATTTGGGAAGTGAGGTAGTGATTCTGAGTTTTTGATGTTTTTGGAAGGTTTCAAAGGTTCAAACAACTTCCATATGATATTTGGGAAGTGTTAGAAGCATCACTTTACTTAGAACTTCAAAGATTTAGAGGTTGAGAATTTTACCTCTTTTGAAAACCATGAAACTTGCATTCTAAGAAAGGAAGAGAAAACCTATGTTTATGAGGTTTTGGTGTGAGTTTGAAGATGATTTGAACCTCTATTTATAGGTCAAGGATTCTGAACTCAAAGCTCTTGCAAGTTGATTCAAGAATGATGATTTGGCTTAAGAGATAAAATGGAATCTTTCACATTAAATGCAAATGGTTAAAAGTGACTTAACCATGGTTATTTCTCTAAGCTTCTTATCTCTTCCATTCTGATCTTCAAATCAGAAAATATCATTCAATTATTGCATTGGTGTGTCATCACTTGGATTATAGGTCATGTAGTCTTGAAACTTAGTGAAAAATGGTGAAAATTCAAGTGAAAATGATCACTAATGTCAAAATTCAAAACCATGGCTACACTCCATATTTTTTCATGCTCTTGGTCATTTTCGAAAGCTCATATTACACACTTCAAAACCCTAGTTGAAAGTTTCCTCAAGACCTTTAAGGAAATGGGTGAAAAAGATCCATGAACTTTGAAGAAAATGAGATTTCAAGTGAAGTTTTCAAAAAGTACCAACTTTGAAGCACCATATCTCTTAAATGGTTGATCTTATGGAAAAAATTTATATGTGTCAAAGTTGTTTATTGGATCAAAATCTACAACTTTCATGTTGGAAGTTTTTTTCAGTTTGTAGGTGAAATTTTGAGAAATTCCCTTCCAAAGTTTGGAAAAAACCATTGAAAAACACTTAGAAAATTTTCTAAGTATGAAAAGTCAACCTTTTGACTTTTGATTCTTGATTGATTTTCTTGATTTTCCTTGATCAAATGACTTCTCATATCATATATTGATGATTTAAAACTTCAAAAGTCATGGTTGACCAAAATTCCCCAAAAGTCAATGGTGATCTTGTACAGTTGACTTTTTCAGACGAATCGCGTTTCTGGAGATTTCAAGTGAAACAAGCTATCCTCATCAAATGAATAGTATGAATGGATTATATTGAAGCATTTGAGGATATTGAATCATGATTTGAGTTGTGACACCATGTCCTGATTAAAAAGTCAGTTGTTCAGTGAATTAGGTCAAAAATCCTAATTGTCGACCAGATGAAATTGATGACTGTAGGTCTTGAATTGAGATGTAATTTCCATTGTATATTGTCATAGGGATTATTTGAAGATGATTGAAACCTTTGATTGACTCCCTGGGGATTTTTAGGGTTTCCCAAATGTGATCCCTGATTTCAGTCCCTGATAGTTCAAAAACCTGATCTGAGGATTTGTCTGATCAATCTTTGTGTAAGAAATGTTCTGAGCCAATGAAAAACACTTAGAAATTTTTCTAAGTATGAAAAGTCAAACTTTTGACTTTTGATTCTTGATTGATTTTCTTGATTTTTCTTGATCAAATGACTTCATATATCATATATTGATGATTCAAAACTTCAAAAGTCATGGTTGACCAAAATTCCCCAAAAGTCAATGGTGATCTTGTACAGTTGACTTTTTCAGACGAATCGCGTTTCTGGAGATTTCAAATGAAACAGGCTATCCTCACCAAATGAATGGTATGAATGGATCATATTGAGGCATTAGAGGATATTGAGCCATGATTTGAGTTGTGGCACCATGTCCTGATTAAAAAGGCAGTTGTTCAGTGAATTAGGTCAAAAACCCTAATTGTCGACCTGATGAAATTGATGACTGTGGATCTTGAATTGAGATGTAATTTCCATTGGATGTTGTCATAGGGATTATTTGAAGATGATTGAAACCTTTGATTGACTTCCTAGGGATTTTTAGGGTTTCCCAAATGTGATCCCTGATTTCAGTCCCTGATTGTTCAAAAACCCTGATCTGAGGATTTGTCTGATCAATCTTTGTATAGGAGATGTTTTGAGCCAATAGATTAGGTCAAAATGATGCACTTGGGGTATTGAGATCATGTCCCAAGTCATTAGGTCAAATCCTGAGCAAAAGTCGGGAGTATGCTATCTTCAGTCAAAACCCTAATCTGGTGGACTCAGTGCCTTTGAGCTTGTTGAATTGAATTTCTGAGGACCAAATGTTGATTGTTGATGAAGGGAGAACAAAACCCTAATTGATTGTTACTTGTACTGATGAGTGATTTCCTGATTAAATCCTGCTGAGTCACAAGTAGCAAACACAAGCTATGTAATTTGTTAGAGATGCAAATGATGCATATGCTATGATATGAGGTGGTATCTTAGGTCAAATATTGGGGTATGACAGATGCCCCTATTTAAGTTTCTTCAACCTGAGACATGAAGATTAAAAATCTTCGTTTTGATAGGGTGGAAGAGACTTAAATATCAGAAGACGCAAATTTTGGACCTAAGATACCAAAATTGCGAATGATGCAAGGATATCTTTACCGAGGGGATATCAAGAACTGACTCTGCTGGGGAAAAGAGATCGGGAAGGATGCCTCAATCTGTTTTTAGGAAGAGAATCCGTTTTATCGGGAAAGCAAGTGTATGCTTCACCAGGGAATGATAGCTTTGTAAGAAAAGCTTACCTATCGACATTATCGACTATCAGCATGGGGATAGACTTGTTTAATAATGCGAAGGTGAAAGGTATGAAACTGTATTACCGGCTATCAGCATGGTGATAGACTTGACAAGGTAAAAAGAGTTTCAAAGGTTCGGTTAATATTACCGACTATCAGCCTTGTGATAGACATGTTAAATAATATAACCAGAACAAAAAGGTTACCGACTACCAGCCTCGTGATAGTGGTTTTGAAGACATGATCAATTATCAGCCGAGTGATAAAATGATTCTGGAGACTTTGTTAGGGAAATTACTGGTTATTCAGCCTTGTGAACAGTAATAAGGCCCTGGTTGTCACATGGTCTTCACGATTGATTTCCTAAAGAGGAAAAGTCTTTGAAAGAGACATAAGCTGCTCAGATGATGAGGCTATTGCTTATGGTCTGTTTGTCTTGACTCTGTTTGGAGAATCGGAATTTGAATCTTTGGTAAAGACAGGGTTCTAACCAAGAATGAATTGGAAAGAAACAGTCAAACAAGACTTTGTACCCATGAGGAATGAACTCAACTGGGGATTTCCTCCTTTGTTCTGAGAGGAGAAACTAAAGCAACCTTCTTCCACGAGGAATGATCTCAGTGGGGAACTGGAGAAAGAAGATGTTCTTTCTGCTTATGGGTGACAACCTACTTGGAGAGATGACACGCCCATATTTGTTTTCTTTTCTTCCCTTTTTTTTTTCTCTTCTTCTTTTTTTTCTTCTTCTTTTTTTCTTTTTGAGGATAAATATATCCTAAACAAGTGATTTTAAAGCAAACATTGAAAAATGCAAGAATGCATAAATGATGCAAATATGTATGAATGATGAATGTCATGAATGTAGCATGCATGCTGACGATACTGACAGACAAAAGAGTATATACTGGAGAGGGACCGACGCCGCAATACAACCAGATACTTGGCAAATGTTCTTCAACACGGTGCAGATAACACAGGTGATGAATGGTGTTGCGTGCTTTAAACTTCTCTGGGGAAGATGAGCATCTTTACTGGAATGGAAGAGCTTCTTCACTAGAGATGGAAAATCTTCGTCACTAGGGATAAAAGACCTTCTTCACTGGGGATAGAAGAGCTTTTTTTACCTCGAGGGATAAAAGACCTTCTTCACTGGGGATAGAAGAGCTTTTCCTATCATAATCTTTGATTCATCCTATGGAGATAGCTGTTGATGTTCCTTCTGTTGTTCACAACTCAAAGGAAAGTTTCGCTTTTATTTTGAAAAAGTGAAGTGAAGTAAATTCATTTAAAACTTTTTTTCTTTTTTTTCAAAAGTGAATAACACAATTAAAGCGTCATTTTGCAAGCTAAAAGAAATTAGAGATTGCAAACAAATGGGCACAAGGCTCAAATTTATTTAATAGGATGGTAATCAGCTAAAGGCGTGATTTCACGGAGTATTTACAAAAAGTTGGAAATGGTAATTATGCGGAAAAGGCTACATTGAAAGCAATAACCACTATTCCCCAACAACTTTGAGTTCCAACCGTGCTTGTTGCTTCAGATTGGCGATGATTTGATTGAAGATCCTTCGATGAAAAAGACTCCTTAGGTGACGAAGTATGGACTGATGCAGTTACTTTGTCATAAATCCCTAATTTTTGCCTAGATTGCCCTTTCAGGTTTTCAATCTACCAGGATGAATTCTTTTCTGTTGTTTTTTTTTTTTGTCTCTAATTTTTGCCTGGACCGCCCTTTCCGGTTTTCAGTCCACCGAGACGCTCATTTTTTGCCTAAGTCGCCCTTTGCGGGTTTTCGACTTACTGAGCTGTTCTTTTATTCCTTTTTTAGACAAAGTATTTCTTGACTGCATCAGCATTCACAGGATGTGGGAGTTCATCACCATCCATGGTTGCAAGAGTCATGGCGTCGCCAGAAAATGTTCTTTTGACAACATACGAGCCTTCGTAATTAGGAGACCATTTGCCCCTAGAATCTGGTTGAAAAGACAAGATCTTTTTAAGCACGAGGTCGCCTTCTCGAAATTCACGAGGTCGAACCTTTTTGTTGAAGGCTTGTTTCATCCTTGCTTGGTATAACTGTCCATGGCATAGAGCAGTCATACGTTTTTCTTCGATTAAGTTCAACTGATCGTATCTGCTTTGACACCATTCAGCCTCTGATAACTTAGTCTCCATGAGGACTCTCATTGATGGGATTTCAACTTCTACGGGGAGCACAGCTTCCATGCCGTATACTAGAGAAAAGGGAGTTGCCCCTATTGAAGTACGCACTGAAGTACGGTACCCATGTAAAGCAAATGGCAGCATTTCATGCCAGTCTTTGTAAGTGACGACCATTTTCTGGATGATCTTCTTAATGTTCTTGTTGGCAGCTTCAACGGCGCCGTTCATTTTTGGTCTGTAAGGAGAAGAGTTATGATGCTCAATCTTGAATTCCTCACATAATTCTTTCATCATTTTGTTATTCAAGTTTGAACCATTGTCAGTAATGATCTTGCTGGGAATACCATATCGGCAAATGATGTTGTTCTTGATAAACCTTACAACCACTTGTCTTGTAACATTGGCATAAGATGCTGCTTCGACCCATTTGGTGAAGTAATCAATTGCTACCAAGATGAAACGATGACCGTTTGAAGCTTTTGGTTCGATCATTCCAATCATGTCGATCCCCCACATGGAAAAAGGCCATGGAGATGAGAGAACGTTGAGTAGAGTCGGTGGCACATGGATCTTATCTACGTAGATCTGGCACTTGTGACATCTTTTCACGTGTTTACAACAATCAGATTCCATTGTCAACCAATAGTATCCTGCTCTTAACATTTTCTTGGACATTGCATGCCCATTTGAATGAGTTCCAAAGGACCCTTCATGCACTTCATGCATTAACATGTCTGCTTCGTGTCTGTCCACGCATCTGAGCAAAACCATGTCGAAGTTTCTTTTGTATAGTACATCTCCATTCAGGAAGAAACTGCCAGAAAGCCTCCTTAGAGTTTTCTTATCTTTGTTTGATGCCCCAAGCGGATACTCTTGAGTTTGAAGGAAGCGTTTGATGTCGTAGAACCACGGTTTATCATCGATGACTGCTTCAGTTGCAAACACATAGGTGGGCCTTTCAAGGCGCGTAATTCTGACTGTAGGCATATCGTTCCAATGATTGACTTTGAACATGGAAGATAGAGTAGCCAAGGCGTCTGCCATTCGATTCTGATCTCGAGGTATATGATGCAATTCAACCTTGTTGAAGAAAGTCAACAGACGTCTTGCATAATCTCTGTAAGGAATCAAGCCAGGGTGGTAAGTTTCCCACTTGTCTTTGATTTGGTTGATCACGAGGGCTGAATCTCCATATATATCTAGGATCTTGATCCTTAAGTCAATGGCTTCTTCGAGACCCATGATACAAGCTTCATATTCTGCGATGTTGTTGGTGCAATCAAATAGCAATCTGGCGGATAATGGGATATGAGTACCCTTGGGAGTGATGATGATTGCCCCAATTCCATTGCCAAAAGCGTTTACTGCTCCATCAAAAATTAGGCCCCATCTTGATCCAGGATCAGGACCTTCTTCAGGTAACGGTTCGTCACAATCTTTCATCTTCAAGTATAACACATCTTCATCAGGAAAGTCAAGCTTGAGAGATTGATATTCATTAATTGGTTGATGCGCCAAATGATCGGCGAGAATGCTTCCTTTGACCGCTTTTTGAGCACGGTACTCAATGTCATACTCAGATAACAGCATTTGCCATCGGGCAATCCTTCCTGTTAAGGCAGGCTTTTCAAAGACATACTTGATCGGATCCATTTTGGAGATTAACCAAGTAGTATTGTTGATCATGTACTGGCGGAGACGTTTTGAAGCCCATGCCAAAGCGCAACATGTTTTTTCGAGCATGGAGTAACGAGACTCACAGTCTGTGAATTTCTTACTCAAGTAATAGATGGCATGCTCTTTCTTACCAGTTTCATCTTGCTGTCCAAGCATACAACCCATGGATTCTTCCAACACGGTAAGGTACATGATTAGTGGTCTTCCTTCAACTGGAGGAATCAATATTGGTGGTTCTAACAGGTACTCTTTGATACTGTCGAACGCTTTCTGGCAATCTTCAGTCCATACAACCCCTTGATCTTTGCGGAGAAGCTTGAAAATCGGCCCACAAGTAGCAGTCATTTGAGAGATAAATCTGGAGATATAGTTCAATCGTCCGAGAAATCCTCTTACTTGCTTTTCAGTTTTTGGTGCAGGCATCTCTCGAATAGCTCTGACTTTGTCGGGATCTACTTCAATACCTCTTTGGCTGACAATGAAACCCAAGAGTTTTCCAGATCTAACCCCAAAAGTACATTTGTTAGGATTCAAGCGAAGATGATATTTCCTTAATCGTTGAAACAACTTCAAAAGGTATTCAATATGTTCTTCTTCTGTGCTGGACTTGGCTATCATGTCGTCCACATAAACTTCAATTTCTTTATGCATCATGTCATGAAAGAGAGTAGTCATTGCCCTTTGGTAAGTTGCGCCTGCATTCTTTAATCCAAACGGCATCACTTTGTAGCAAAAGGTACCCCATGGGGTGATGAAAGATGTCTTCTCCATGTCTTCAGGAGCCATCTTGATCTGATTATAACCGGAGAACCCGTCCATGAAGGAAAAGATGTTGAACTTAGCGGTGTTATCAACCAACATGTCGATATGTGGTAATGGTAAGTCATCTTTTGGACTAGCCTTGTTCAAGTCACGGTAGTCAACACACATTCTGACTTTGCCATCTTTCTTCGGAACTGGCACAATGTTGGCCAACCATTGAGGATACTCAGAGGTGACAAGAAAACCTGCGTCGAGTTGCTTCTGAACTTCCACTTTGATCTTGTTAGCCATATCAGGGTGAGTCCTTCGCAATTTCTTCTTAACTGGCGGACATTCTGGCTTCAATGGCAAGTAATGCTGAACAATATTGGTATCCAACCCAGGCATGTCTTGGTAGGACCAGGCAAACACGTCAACATATTCTTTGAGAAGGTCTGTCAACTTACTCTTGATATCAGTATCAAGCAGCGATCCAATGGTCACTTCTTTCTTGTCTTCTTCAGAACCCAAGTTGATCTTTTCTAAAGGCTCTTTGTGAGGCAGAATGGTTCTTTCCTCGTGCTTAAGTAATCGAGAAATCTCGTCCGGGATCTCCTCTTCTTCCTCTTCTTCGGCTTCGAACACAGGAAACTCAAAGTTGGGAGAGGGCATAGGGTTATTGCATTCAATGGGTTTATCAATAGTAAATCTGCACATATGATTTATATTTATTTCAGAAAATTTATGAATGCAGGAGTGTATGCAGATTTTTTGAAAAAGTTTTTTTTTGGTTTTTTAGGATTACCATTTCCAGAAAAAAGCAAAAATAAAACATATAAGGTAGGGAATTCAAAATGACACTTTATTTATGATTCTTTTTTGAAACAAAGCCCTAAACACAAACTCATTTGTCTTGGGCAGGACAAAGAGGGAAACTTTTAAAACAAAGCCCTATACACAAAGTTATTTGGGCGGAACATTTAAAAGCAAAGCCCTATAAAACATCTCTCTGCTTTGGGCAAGGCAGGAGGTCAAAATAACAGCGAGGTGATTACTTTGAGCGGCGAACAACATTCAGAACGTCGACAGCCTTCCAGTAGCAACGAACTCCTCTGTGTATTATGTATTCAGGAAAATTCTCCCCAGAATTATCTTCAGTATTGACATCGTCTGCTGGTCGAGCAGGATTTGAAGGTCCTGGTTTGTCAACCTTGTTCTTTGTAGAGTTGAAACGGTCTTCTTCTACTTCTTGAAGAGCATAAGATGAGTCACAATCTTCAGAATTTTCAGGATGTATTTCCCAGTCTTCAGGATGAAGAGACTCATTGTCAGCGACACTTTCCGAGTCAGTTGCAGGATCATCTTCCCCTTCATCTTCAAAAATGGCATTTATGTGATAATAACCATCTTCAGGATTATCAATCTTGGTAGATGCATTGAATCCGAAATCTTTAGTAATTTCAGGCTGCTGAGAAAATTGACAGGACTGATAAACCTCTCCTGGTTGACTATTATATTCAAAGGAATCTCCCCATCCAGTTGGTTGGATATCCTCAATCGCAATCTTGTAACTTTCAGGTGCAGTGTATTTCACCATGTAATCAAATTTTCCACTTGGTTGTCCCAAGGTGTCCCAGATCTCTGTAGGAACAGGCTTAGTTTCATTGCCATTGGATTTCTCTGACGGAGGATATGGTTCTTCCTGAGATATGTATCCCGAGTCATTGAGATAACATTTCCATTCTTCTTCAGGATCAGGTAGACCTTCTTCGATACATTCTTCGATAAGGGCATTAACCTCTTGAGGAATTGGGTCAAGGAATCCTCCACTAATGAATGTTTCTTTGATAGGCCGAAAGGTTTCATCCTTCTTAGTGCAGTTTGATTCTTGGTAGGAATCACAACTTGCCCCCAGCCAACGGTAGTTCCATCTTTCACTACTTTTACCGCCTCTTTGTAAGAAGATATCGATGCTTTCTTTTTGGAAGATTCGTCTTCTAAAGAGAGACCTTGGAACTGAGTTCCTTCCACATCATCGGCACCAATGAAAGAGAAATTGGATAAATGACTCACCATCAAGGCTTGTTCTCCACTTATCGTTACCAATTTTCCATTTGTTACAAACTTTAACTTTTGATGGAGCGTAGAAGTTACTGCCCCTGCTTCATGGATCCATGGTCGTCCTAACAGACAGCTATAAGCAGCTTGAATGTCCATGACCTGGAAGGTGATTTGGAATGTATGTGGACCAATTTTCATGGGAAGGTTGACTTCGCCGATAACAGATTTTCGCGATCCATCAAATGCTTTGACAACTACACCATTGAACTTCATAGGCATTCCTTGGTAAGACAAGCGAGCAAGAGTCGTCTTTGGCATCACATTCAAGGAAGATCCGGTGTCTACCAACACATTGGACAAAGAGTCTGACTGACAGTTCATAGAAATGTGCAAAGCAAGATTGTGATTTTTACCCTCCTCGGGGAGTTCTTCATCACAGAAGCTTAAATTGTTACAAGTTGTTATGTTGGCTATTATCCCATCAAAATGGTCAACAGTCACATCATGATCGACAAAAGCTTGATCCAAGACTCTCATCAGGGCTTCCCTGTGTGCTTCAGAGTTTAACAGCAATGAAAGTATTGAAATTTTTGAAGGAGTCTGCATAAGCTGATCCACAATCTTGTATTCACTTCTTTTGATAAGTTTCAAAATTTCATCAAAATCAGGATTCACATTGGTTCCACTGGACTGACCAACATCAGTGTTTGTATTACTGACAGGAGTTTCCACAGGATTTCCCACTGGGACATTAACAGGATTTTGTCTGGTAGCAGGAGCAACAGGTTGCTTTGAAGGTAGTGGAGTATACACACGTCCACTTCTTGTTACTCGACTCACATCAGCGATATTCACGACAGATGAAAGAGTAGGTAAAGGAACTTCCTGTCCATTCTTTATCATTGTAGCATTGTAGTTGTATGGAACTGCCTTGTCAGAGTCATAAGGAACAGGTCCAGGTAGACAAATGATCAAAGGAGCAACAGGAACCTTCGGCTTGTTGTAGGTAACTTCTATGCGCTCAGGCATGTTGAAATGAGGAACGATGACGTTAACTGTAGGCATTTTCGAGTTGATATCTGAGACTAAAAGCTCATGTGGATAACATCCTATCATGTTAACTTCATTTTCATTCCTATTTCTGTAGATCTGAATAGTACCATTGTCCAACAGCACTTGGAGATCTCTTCTCACAATCGAACATCCGTGAGGGTCTACACAACATATGCTACAGGAACCATAGTAATGCTGGCGAAAATTATGCCCTCGACAGAGAGTAGCGTGCATTTGTACCAAATCTGCTCTTGAGAAATTGATATTATAGACTCGGTATGGACCAGGACATCCATACACCATGTTTACAACATGCCCTCCATGATTGGGTAGCGGATTTGCTTGCACATTTGGATTCAAATTTCTGAAAGAGAGGAGATTAGATCTTACCAACCTCTGAACTTCATGTTTCAAAGCTATGCAATGCTCGAGATCATGGCCAGGTGCTCCTTGGTGATAAGGGCATGAGACCTCAGCTTTGTACCACCATGGGAGTTTCTCAGGTACTGGTGGTGGTGCTTTAGTTTGAACAAGACCTCTTTCAATCAAAGCAGGGTACAATTCTGTGTAGGTCATTGGAATCGGATCAAACTGTGGAGCTCTTTGTACACAGTTCTGATTATTGTTAAACTGCTGAGCCTGTGGTTGAGGCTGTTGTTGTTGAAACTGCGGAGTAAATCCCGGATTCGGTGCAGTATTAACGGCTGGCGCAATAGCAGCAATCTGTCGTTGACGATTGACATTTCCTCTTGGCCTCCCTTGGGATACCATATCAACACTTTGTTCCTTTTTCTTTGGAAAACCACTTCCGAATTATTTGGTTCCACTCGAAGATCCACCTTCTTTAGTTAGACGTCCGGTTCGGACTCCTTCTTCTAGACGCATCCCCATGTTTACCATTTCGGTGAAATCACTTGGAGCACTAGCAATCATGCGTTCATAGTAAAACGGACTGAGAGTATTCAAGAAGATCTTTGTTATCTCTTTCTCTTTTAACGGTGGATTAATCTGAGCAGCAGTTTCTCTCCATCGTTGGGCATATTCTTTGAAAGTTTCATGGTCTTTCTGAGCCATGGATCGAAGCTGATCTCTGTCCGGAGCCATATCCGAGTTATACTTGTATTGTCGGACAAAGGCCTCACCTAGGTCATTGAAAGTCCGAATGTTAGTGCTATCCAAGCCTGTGTATCACTTCAGTGCGGCACCAGTCAAACTGTCTTGAAAGTAATGGATAAGCAACTGATGATTATCTGCATAAGTAGACATCTTCCTGGCATACATCACAAGATGGCTTTGTGGACAAGAACTACCTTTGTACTTCTCAAAGTCTGGGACCTTGAACTTAGCTGGTATCTGTACACTGGGAACCAAACATAGCTCCTGGGCATTCTTTCCAAACAAATCTTTTCCACGGATAGCTTTAACTTCCAGCCGCATCTTGTTAAACTGCTCTTGGAGATCTCCCACGAGATTACGCTGATTTGTGCTATCACCTTGATCATGATAAATCTCATTGTCTCCGTAAGGAATAGTGTGAACCATAGGAGTCGGAACTGTCATAGTGGGCTGAGAAAGCGCCATAGTGACTTGAGAAAAAGTTACCCCTGAATGTGGAATAAATGCTGAACCTTGCGTAGCAGGCGCTTCAGTTGTAGCTGTTTGAACCCCAGAGAAATTATGGCGGAAACCTGTACCAAAGCTGAAAGGCGTGCCCCAACCTTCTGGCATGGAGAAAGATGGAATACCGAACGCAACTGTAGAAACTGGAGTAGTGACTTCAGATGTTACCGTTGCTTGACTATTGGGTGGTGGCGGCTGATTCTGTGCGGCAATTAAGGAGTCAACCAGAGTAGTGAGACTTTCCAGCTTTTCCTGAAGGGTGGTCACTGTACCACGGAGCTCAATATTCTCTTGTTCAGAGTGTTCCATTACTCTTCTTCTGCTTGAACGAGTATTGTATCTGTGATCTGATTGCGAGCGCGGTCGAGAAACTTTGAGACGCGACAGCTTGACGATCTATTGGAGAAAGATCCAAAAGATGAGACTCTATACAACAGACTCGATATGCAGAATGATGTATGCAAAAAGAGGTTTATGATTTTTCCAAACATTTTTACAGATTATTTCCTTGCAAACATTTGAACACAAACAAATCTTTTATTCATTCATTCATTCATTTTTATTATTTTTTTTTCTTTTTTATTGCAATAATGGGAAATGTTACAACATTGGAGCGTAGCTCCTTACAAAAGCAAAAAATAAATTAAAAAAAGCTAAACAAATCCTAAACACCTTCATCAGACGAAGAACCAAATGCATTGTGCAACTTGAGCTTCATGATTTCTTTCCCATAGCGAGCTTTCAAATCGGCCTTTTCAGCTCTCAGCTTGTTAACCACATTCTTCCAATTGTCAGGTATCGGAGCGTTGCTTGTTGAGCCTTCAAGCTTTTTCTTGCTTTCTTTGATGTATCTTTTGATTGCGGCATCTTTCTGACGAATCTTCTCATCTTTGCTCATGAGCCATCCATCTTGATAATAGAGAGTTTCTTCGTGTTCTTTCACTCTTTTCTTCAACTTTCTATTTTCCACATCAGTGCTACGAAACTTTTCTTCCCAAGCGTCTTTTTCTATCCTCATCTTAGCCAAAGTGTCTTGGTATTCCTCCATAGCGGGAATGTTGGGTCGTTGAGATACTGCAGGAAACATGGGTTTTTCATAAGCATAAGGCATTTGAAACTCTTTTGCTCTTTTCTTTACCCAGCAAGTGTAGGTGTCCATGGCAATGCAATTTCTTTCCTCGCCTTTTTCTTTCCATCGGACGTCGTACCAAGCTCTCACCATTCTCGCTTTCAAACTTTTAGGATTATCCCCTACTCGGTAGAAGTAACCTTCCACTGTAGGACCAATGGGTTTAGCTGAATTTGCATACCCGAGTAGTCGTCGGGCTAGGACCGGATTGTAGTTAATTCCTCCTTGCGTACCAATGAGGGGTACGTTGGCGAACTCTCCACAACTATCAATGGTTTCTATACCACAGCGAGCCAAGGTATACCAACGGATATCATTATTAGTAAGAGACATAAGTCTTCGAGGCCAACGCAAACCTTCTCGGTTTTCCGTGAAAATAGGAGACTGAGGTAAGTGTGAAACAATCCATTTGAACAACAATGGTGCACAACAAACAATGATTCCACCGCCTTGGCGATTCCTATGATGGACAGAGAAATACATGTCACCAAGCAAAGTCGGAACAGGATTTCCAATCAGAAAGATCTTTATGGCATTGATATCAACAAAGTTGTCGACGTTGGGAAACAGAACCAACCCATAGATGAGCAAGGCTAGTATAGCTTCAAAAGCTATCATGCTACCAGTTTCGATGAAGTCAAAGGCTTTCTTTACCAGGAAGTGTGAAGTTAAACCCGGGAGGTTTCCTTTGGTAGTCCAATTACTCTCTACTTCAGACTTTTTCATGTGGATACTTGCTGCAATGACGTGTGACTTAGGAATGGCTTCCAAACCATTGAAGGGTATTTTGTCAGACACAGGAATACCCAAAAGATTGGCATATTCTTCCAAGGTCGGTACCAACTGGTAGTCTGGAAAGGTAAAACAACGGTAGACGGGATCATAGAACTGAACCAGAGTTTTGAGAAGTCCTTCATCAACATGAGTGTTCAAAATAGGCAAAAGCTTTCCATAACTTTTCCTAAAATTACAAGGATCTTGTACAAAAGATGCTAACTCTATTAGTCTTTCTACATCAGGCGCTTTGAAACCGTACTTTTTGGTATACCTTTTTTCCATAACTCAATCCTATAATGTTTGCAAAGAAAATTCTCTAAAATTTTTGGAAAAATCATGTTTTTATGGAAAAAGATGGGTTTTTTAATGAATGTATGAATGCATGGATGCATGGATGCCACATATTCAAACATGGTAAAGCAAACATGGTAGTTCAAACATGGTAACACTAACATGGTACTACAAACGTGGTACACAAACATGGTAACGCAAACATGGTAACAAACATGGTACGCATAGGTTCAAAGGTACAAAGTCATGAGCATGAGGTCAGAGAACCAAAAATGGGATAGTTCTAGTTAATCACCTGCACAACATGTTCTACTGATACGTCAGAGTCTACATTTTTCTTTCGGATATTACCGGCCTTCCACAATTAAACTCATGAGCCAGTAATATTCTCAACAAAAACTCGTCTGAGTGTGGTTCTCCGCATGACAACTAATCCAAGTCTTCACCTGAATAGTTTCTGCACCACAACCTAATAAGGCCAGGATGGGTTGGGGTTCTACGGCCAACTCAGCTTCTACAGTTCAATGAAAGTAACAATGTCTTCGCTACGAAACATGCTAAACATATATTACCAACAAGGAACCTCCACTGAGCGGAAGGATTCTCACGTGCGCCTGCACATGACTATACCCTCCACCTAATTTCTTATGTGTACTTAATCCGGGTTAGGATTTGTCCATAATGTATCACTTGTAACAGAACCACGCAAGTAACAGAACCAGAGAATCACACATATAACAAAAAATGAAATGAAAAATAAAGCAAATAGAATTAACCCTTCCTTTGGAAACAATAAAAAGATGGTCCCCAGTGAAGTCGCCATTTTTTTCTGTCGCGGGGAAAAATCGTTGTCTTTTTTCGGGATGAGACACCTGATGCCTTCTTTGGGCTCGAGTGCTCAAAAAATGATTTTTCTTTTGTACGGACCAAACTTTTTATTGTTTCCAAAAGAGGAAAAGGAAAAAAGTTGCAATAACCTTAAAAGTGGGGGAGAGATCTTGGGTAAGAGGGTTGGTTATACGAAGGGAAGGTATTAGCACCCAACGTATCTATAGTACTCTATAGGTTTCTTTGTTTTGTTTATTCCATTCTTGTTATGGTGGAGGTTCTTGTGAGAAAGAGGTGGGACCTAAGGTGTTTGTTTGATTATGCTCGCAAAGATCATCGCGATCCTCTGCATACATATCCCTTAGAGGGAATCAGAGCATCTGTAGCTCGGGGTCTACGGGTGCTAAGGTTTGAATGGTTTTTTTTGTTTTATTTTGCTCGCCAAGGATCGACCTTGTGCCTACGTATTCTCAAAGGGATGTTGAGAAAGTCAGAGCAATCGTAGTTCCCACTTATGCTAGTGGAAGCAAAGGATAAGAGACAAATGTCATCTAAATGTTCGATGTATCTAATCTATATCATCACATACATCTGTTTGTTTTAGTTTGAAAATCTTTTCATTATAAGCCCTGGGCCATGCCACTTATGGCGCTTAGAATGATAAAGATGTTTTTTGTTGTTTAACCAGCCTTGTGGCAAAAACTTTCAATGAAGTCAGCCTTGTGACAAAAAGTTTTGATTAATCAGCCAGCCTCGTGGCAAAAGTTTCAATGAAGTCAGCCTTGTGACAAAAACTTTGATTAATCAGCCAGTATGGTGGCAAAATGGTTTGATTGATTAGCCAGCCTTGTGGCAAAAAGAAGTTTGATTGATTAGCCAGCCTTGTGGCAAAAAAAAAAGTTTGATTTGATTGATTGTTTGTGATGATATAGAAGAGATACTCCTATCATAGAGATGATAAATGTCTAATCTCCTAGGGTATTTGATTTGGATATTGGGGATGCTTATAAGAAGCTCGTGGGTCCTTGTACGAAGCCCAAGAGGAGGCTATCCGAGGGTCCTTGCATTGTAAGCCCAAGAGGAGGCTATGGGAGGGACAATCCAGGGTCCTTGCATTGTAAGCCCAAGAGGAGGCTATGGGAGGGTCACTCGTTTGTACAAAGCCCAAGGGGAGGCATGGTATAGTTGGTTTGAGCTCTTAGAGCGATTTCACCGGGAAACCATACTCTATGTCCTAGCCTAAACTAGTGGAGATTCTTTGCACGAAGCCCAATAGGAGGCTATGGGGAACCTAGTGTTGTACTAAGTTGAACAAGTATAACACAATCACAAACATGAACAAACATGAACAAATATGAACAAGTACATGAACAAATATGAACAGTTATACATATATATGACAAAGTGTGTGTGTATAATGGAGTTTATGAAGGAAATATACCTGTAAGCATGATCCATTTGTATACACGGGGGCTCGGGACTCATACTCGGGGAGAGGCCCACTTGAGTTTATTCAAAAGCTATGTAAACAGGTATTTACGAAAGGGCTTGGGACTTATACCTACATGGAGGCCCATGGTATTTTTGGGAAGATTTAAAGAAAACCTTCATTTTTGATTTGTTGCTCGAAGTTAAAAAACAGACTGATCGAGATATGTACAAAAAGGTGAATGTACAATGAAATACCTAATTTCATGTACGGGAATGGGACTTATACCTACGTGGAGGCCCCTGTTTTATTTACAAAACATGGTTGATTGTTTATTTACAGACGCGTTGTTTGAAAAACTGTTTGAAAGTTTTTGTTTTTGAAAGAGTTTTCTATATAAAGAAAAACTTGTATAAAAGGAAAAAAGGAGTGGGTCTTATACTCTCTAATATTCGAGAGGCCCCACATCGTTTTGAAAATAAAATGATTAATTAAAAAGATTTAATCAATAGTTTCAAAAAGAAATGGTTTATCGTTTTTGAGAAGAATCACGATCGCTCGTCTTAAAACGATTTGAATTTTGAAAGAAGTTAATTTAATCAAGATAAGCAAAAAGATTATACTTAATTAACACTTATATGATTAGGGTTTGCTCAAAAGATATTTACAAGTGATTAAGTTTGAAAATCAAATGAAAAACAATATTTTAAAGTATTAAAAAACACTTAAAAACATGTCATTTTAAACCCAATTAAAAATACATTAAATAAATATATTTTTGTGATTTTTTTGGATATTCATAAAATATATGTGTTAAACAAGAAGTGTGTAAAAAATGAATGAAAAATGAATTAATTTGATGTGTTAATTAATTAATTGAAGTTGTAAAAGAAAATGAAAGAAAATAGTGTTAAAAAAGAGGGTTTGGTCTCACAAGGGTTTGAATCCACGACCTGGAGGTTACCAACCAAAACACTTGCCAACTGAGCTGCGCGCGCAGCTTGTAAGTAACACACTTCCATTTAATTATATTTTAAAACGAACCATTTGAATTTCTGAACAAAAAAATGGCGCCAAGAACACATCCCTAACTTGATTTTGAATTTTCTAAAAACTGAGTTGTTTTGATCAATCAAAGGGTCTATCTCACTCGGTTTTTCACGAGGAACATGATGGTGCCCTCATAATTCATTTATTTTCACTCTAAGGGGGTCAATTTTTGCATGAACATGAAGAACCCTAATTCTGAGTTTCAATCTGAAATCGTGTGTGTGCATGATAAGTTGCAATTGATTGAGGGTTAATGATCCATACATATGCAGAAACATGATGGTAAACCAGTTTTTCATTTATGATGCATGTATGATAGAGTTTGAAGTTCAAGAGAGCTTACCTTCTAAAACGGCCACCTGAGAATTGAATTTTGCAATAGGGGTGTGTCGCAGGTGCTTTGTATCAATCTGAATAGCTTCTATGATGATTATGGAAGGTGTCTGGATGCTTGGAGTGAACTGAATTCATCTGAGCATAGCCATGGTACCCGATCTGCAGAAGCTTGAAGAGTGAATCGAATTTGATGATGGAGATGTTTCAGGTCATGTATGAGTGTTTGGATAGTTCACATATGGTATATGGAATGTGTTTGGATGATTAGCTTGGACAGAATTGGCCTGGATTTGATTTTGGCATGATAAGGCTAGTGTTATGCATATTTGGGAAGTGAGGTAGTGATTCTGAGTTTTTGATGTTTTTGGAAGGTTTCAAAGGTTCAAACAACTTCCATATGATATTTGGGAAGTGTTAGAAGCATCACTTTACTTAGAACTTCAAAGATTTAGAGGTTGAGAATTTTACCTCTTTTGAAAACCATGAAACTTGCATTCTAAGAAAGGAAGAGAAAACCTATGTTTATGAGGTTTTGGTGTGAGTTTGAAGATGATTTGAACCTCTATTTATAGGCCAAGGATTCTGAACTCAAAGCTCTTGCAAGTTGATTCAAGAATGATGATTTGGCTTAAGAGATAAAATGGAATCTTTCACATTAAATGCAAATGGTTAAAAGTGACTTAACCATGGTTATTTCTCTAAGCTTCTTATATCTTCCATTATGATCTTCAAATCAGAAAATATCATTCAATTATTGCATTGGTGTGTCATCACTTGGATTATAGGTCATGTAGTCTTGAAACTTAGTGAAAAATGGTGAAAATTCAAGTGAAAATGATCACTAATGTCAAAATTCAAAACCATGGCTACACTCCATATTTTTTTCATGCTCTTGGTCATTTTGGAAAGCTCATATTACACACTTCAAAACCCTAGTTGAAAGTTTCCTCAAGACCTTTAAGGAAATGGGTGAAAAAGATCCATGAACTTTGAAGAAAATGAGATTTCAAGTGAAGTTTTCAAAAAGTACCAACTTTGAAGCACCATATCTCTTAAATGGTTGATCTTATGGAAAAAATTTATATGTGTCAAAGTTGTTTATTGGATCAAAATCTACAACTTTCATGTTGGAAGTTTTTTTCAGTTTGTAGGTGAAATTTTGAGAAATTCCCTTCCAAAGTTTGGAAAAAACCATTGAAAAACACTTAGAAATTTTTCTAAGTATGAAAAGTCAAACTTTTGACTTTTGATTCTTGATTGATTTTCTTGATTTTTCTTGATCAAATGACTTCATATATCATATATTGATGATTCAAAACTTCAAAAGTCATGGTTGACCAAAATTCCCCAAAAGTCAATGGTGATCTTGTACAGTTGACTTTTTCAGACGAATCGCGTTTATGGAGATTTCAAATGAAACAGGCTATCCTCACCAAATGAATGGTATGAATGGATCATATTGAGGCATTAGAGGATATGGAGCCATGATTTGAGTTGTGGCACCATGTCCTGATTAAAAAGGCAGTTGTTCAGTGAATTAGGTCAAAAACCCTAATTGTCGACCTGATGAAATTGATGACTGTGGATCATGAATTGAGATGTAATTTCCATTGGATGTTGTCATAGGGATTATTTGAAGATGATTGAAACCTTTGATTGACTTCCTGGGGATTTTTAGGGTTTCCCAAATGTGATCCCTGATTTCAGTCCCTGATAGTTCAAAAACCCTGATCTGAGGATTTGTCTGATCAATCTTTGTATAGAAGATGTTTTGAGCCAATAGATTAGGTCAAAATGATGCACTTGGGGTCTTGAGATCATGTCCCAAGTCATTAGGTCAAATCCTGAGCAAAAGTCAGGAGTATGCTATCTTCAGTCAAAACCCTAATCTGGTGGACTCAGTGCCTTTGAGCTTGTTGAAATGAATTTCTGAGGACCAAATGTTGATTGTTGATGAAGATGATTCATTTGAGATGAAGGGAGAACAAAACCCTAATTGATTGTTACTTGTACTGATGAGTGATTTCCTGATTAAATCCTGCTGAGTCACAAGTAGCAAACACAAGCTATGTAATTTGTTAGAGATGCAAATGATGCATATGCTATGATATGAGGTGGTATCTTAGGTCAAAAATTGGGGTATGACAAGGTACAAACAAGATGTTATATGGAATGTCATAACATCAACTCATGACATCGCGCCTGCAGAACTTGAATGAAGATTCAGTCCAATACTCAACAGATACAGAATATTCTATGGAATATTATGTAATCCTATGTGGCGCATATTTAAAGGTCAATAGAATCAAGTCAGAATATTGAAGAATCAAATAAAAATATTGAAGATTCAACAGTTTCTAATTTAGGAGATAAATTAGGAAACTTGTGATTGAAGACCTTTCTTTTAGCAGACGATATCTGCAGATTTTTAATAGCCAGTAGTGTTGTGATTTGTAAGCCCAAGTCCAATTGGGAATAGGTTATAAATAGAAACCTTTGTAACCTAGTTTCATATAAAAAAAATAGAAAACCGTGTTTATAAAAGATGTAGTCATCAGGGTTTCTATAGGTAGACCACCCAGGCTGTGGGATGGCTGCCATGTCCTTCTCGAAACCTGTAGGTAAGAGAAGTTATTATTCTCACTCAAAACCTATAGGTAAGAGTTGAGTATTATGTTCTTGATTGAAGCTGTGAAGCAAGATTAAGTTAGTGTTCATTGTTAATTGTTTAAATAGCTGTTGCAGAGTTGTAACAGTTAGGTATCACTAGGGAGTGAGCAGAGGTTCTCTTGTCTTAGACGGAGTTCTAAGATAAAGGTTGCATTGGGTAGTGACTAGATAAACCAAAGATTGTTTATCTGTAAACCAGATGTTGTTTACATAAAATAGTACTACTGATAGTGAAATCTTCTTCCTGGCTTGGTAGCCCCCAGAGTAGGTAGTTAAGCCGAACTGGGTTAACAATTCATTGTGTTATTTATCTTTTGCAATGTATTGTCTGTTTAGTCTTGGATGTTGTAACATCGTGTATAAAATCAGGTTCAGGTTTGATAGCTGGTCCGTTTACAGAACCAATGAAGTTTACAATATGGTTATGTTGACTGAACAAACATGATCCCAGTACTCATGGACTCCTTCTTAGGGGTAATTAAAAATTGGGGATCTTTCTGTTCTTCCTTTGCTAAGTTAATAACAAATTAGATGTGTTGACATCGTGAGTGACATCCTGAGTTTGTCATACCAGAATTTCATCTCTCACAACCCAGAGTTGATATTTAGTTCTTGCTTAATCCAGAGTTGATTTTCCTTTTCTCTTTCAACCCAAAGTTGATGGTCAATTTCCTTTCAATCCATAGTTGATTTTTCTTCCTTGTTCAACCTAGAGTTGATGTTTAAGTTCTTTTTCAACCCATAGTGGATATATACGCCAACCTAGAGTTGATATTCTCGTTTGAGAAACCCAGGGCTGTAGATTTCTCCTTGTTACCTTAGAGTTTAGTTTGTTGACATTCAATCCAAAGTTGATGTCTTTATACCATATCCCATCCCTCCGACCCAGAGTTGATATTTTTTTCCTATTTACCTTCAACTTAGAGTTGTTAGTTGTCCCTTTTTCCTAGTGCAATTTGTGATCCTATATCCAACCCAGAATTGGTGTTTATTTCATCTTTAACCCAGAGTTAATCTACTCAACCCTGATTTGATATATTCTTCCCCAGTAGAGTTCATGTTCTTTTTCTCCTCAATCCAAAGTTGATATCCTTTTTTCCCAATAGATCTCATCTTTCTTCAGACAAATTTTCAGGTTCTTTAGTATTTTATTTTCTTCTACTACGAATATTCGAAAGGCTAGCACCAATCTCACCTTCAGGTCTAAGATGATTAAATAGGGGCACTTGTTGCACCCCAAAATTTGCCCTCATGATTTCATTTTTTCCACTAAGTCATAACAGTCATAATCATTCGTCTCATAATCATTCTTTTCAGAAAGATTTTGTGATATGGGTGATTCATTTAGTTACTACACTTGAGTTGAGGCACGTGTTTAAAGTCACATTGTTATACCCCAGAATTGCCCACCCTTTATATGTTTTTAATTGTTAATTTATTTTGAATAATTGAGATAACACAGTTGGTAAGGAAGCACATGTAAGGAATTTAGGCAAAAGGTTGCGAATTCAAATCACATGTTACTACATTTTGTATTTTATTTTATTTTTGTGTGTTTTCAATAAAAAAGGTCAAAAAAATTTATTTAAATAGTATTTTCGTTTTCCTTTATTTAGCATATTTTAAAATATTATTTTTTAATTAAAATCTTGATTTATGCACAAAATAGCAAAAAATCCAAAATAGAAAAAAATATTTCCTCAAAACGGTCTCTTCCCATATCCAATCTTGCACCTAGTCACCAAATCGTCCAGATTCACAGTCTTACTCAGTAAGACTTGGGGCAAATCTCAATCTCTAAAAAACTTGCCTTAAATAGATTGCTACCATTCAATGCCAAACTCTAATTTTCATCTATATAAAGGCCTAGTTTTTTCATTCCTAATCATCCACAATTCAGAAAATCAGTCCTAAAGTTGTTATTTTTCACACCGAAGAATAACAACGAAACCTCAAAAACCCCATTGATTCAGATAAAGATCTCGCACCGAAGAAGGAAGGGGAAAGAAGGAGGAAGCAACTCAAGTGGGTCAAGGCACTCCAGGTCGGTATTATTTTATTTCTGATATGATCATGTGTATACATATTATAACTAATAAAATTCTTCTTGTCTGAGCGTGAATTGTTGCACATGAAAACTCTAATTGTGATTTTTACGTTGTTTGTGGTTCTTTTAATTTTGGCATACTTTTAGTTAAAAAATCATTCGTTGTTTGAATACAAAAATTTAAAATAAAAAAAAAGTTTTCTTTCCTGTTTCTAATTCATACTTTAGGTAATAGTATTTTCATTAGTCTAAAAATACAAAATAAAAAAATATTAATATCTTTTTTTGGCAAATAATAATATTGTAAATCATAAATTTAAAAATGAAATAACATTAGTAGTTAGATATCATAAATTTTAACGTACAATAACTGATATTTTAATTTAACCAGTATGTTTATATATTCTAACATATATAGTACTTCTTGTATATTAACAAAAACTAACACGAGTTATTATAATTTAATCAAATATTTTCTTATATAATTTAATTTTATACAAAAATAATTCTAAGGATAAGCATATGTTAATAATGTTATATATATTATAAACTAAATGGAACTATATAGAGATCAAAAGATAGGAAGAGAAGAGAACAAGCAACATTCTATTATATTCTTCTCAAAGGTAAACTTTACATTGTAACATGAGTCTTATTTATAGGACCCAAGGAAGGTACAAAATTAAGTACATAAAAGTGGAATAGGAAGATGAAGAATAAGAAGAGGGATGGACATCCACTAGTATAAATGTTTATAACACTCCCCCTTGGATGTCCATCGAGGATATGCCTCCTTAAAACCTTACTAGAAAAAACCCAGTGGGAAAAAAATCTAGTGAAGGAAAAAGAGTACAATATCCTTTCATTTCTCCCCCTCAGTTGAACAGTCATTTCTTCGATGAAGACCAATCTTGTGTACCAGTTGATTAAAAATTCTGCTTGGGAGTGACTTTGTGAAAAGGTCTGCAAGGTTATCACATGAACAAATTTGTTGGATGCTTATATCACCATTCTTTTGGAGATCATGAGTAAAGAAGAACTTTGGAGAAATGTGTTTTGTCCGGTCTCCTTTAATGTAACCATCTTTCAATTGAGCGATGCATGCGGTTTTATCTTCATATATGATCGTTGTATTTAATTTTTCAAAAGATAAACCACAAGTATTTTGGATGTGCTGAATTAAGGATCTCAACCAAACGCATTCTCGACTTGCCTCATGTAATGCTAAAAGTTCTGCATGATTAGATGATGTTGCTGCTATGGTTTGTTTCACCGATCTCCAGGAAATAGCTGTACCTCCACATGTAAACAAATAACCAGTTTGTGATCTACCATTATGAGGATCTGACAAGTAACCTGCATCTGCATAACCTGTTAATTTGAATTGGGATACTTTTGTATAAAACAAACCCATGTCTGTTGTACCTCTAAGGTAACAAAGTATATGTTTGACTCCGTTCCAATGTCTTCGTGTAGGTGAAGAACTGTATCTTGCTAATAGATTTACAGCAAATGATATATCAGGACGTGTATAATTCGCAAGGTACATTAGTGCTCCAATTGCACTGAGATATGGTACTTCAGGACCAAGCAATTCTTCATCCTTTTCTCGAGGTCTGAAAGGATCTTTCTCCACATCTAATGATCTAACAACCATTGGAGTAGACAACGGATGACTTTTGTCCATATAGAAGCGTTTTAACACTTTTTCTATATAGCCTTCTTGATGTACAAATATTCCTTTGTCCAAATGTTCAATTTGTAAACCTAGACATAATTTTGTCTTTCCTAGGTCCTTCATCTCAAACTCTTTCTTTAAACAACTCATAGCTTTTGGGAGCTCTTCAGGAGTTCCAATAATATTTATGTCATCCACATAGACAGCTATTATTGCGAATTCCTTTCCTGATCTTTTTATGAAAATACAAGGACAAATGGAGTTATTTGTATATCCTTCTCTAAGCAAATATTCACTGAGGCGATTATACCACATTCGTCCAGACTGTTTCAGCCCATAAAGAGACTTTTTCAATCTTATGGAGTAGCGTTCTCGAGATTCGGAGTTCTGTGCATCTGGTACATTGAACCCTTCAGAGAGTTTCATGTAAATTTCACTATCAAGTGAACCATACAGATAAGCTGTTACAACATCCATCATGTGCAAATTAAGCCCTTCATGTGCTACTAGGCTTATTAGATATCGAAAAGTGCTTGCATCCATTACAGGTGAATATGTTTCATCAAAATCAATTCCAGGTCTTTGGGAAAATCCTTGAGCGACAAGTCGAGCTTTGTATCTCACAATTTCACCTTTTTCATTTCGTTTTCGTACGAAAACCCATCTGTATCCAACTGGCTTCACACCTTTAGGTGTTCGGACTACAGGTCCAAAAACTTGTCTTTTGTAGAGTGAGTTTAATTCTGCTTCAATTGCATCCTTCCATTTTGGCCAGTCCTCACTTTGTCTACAAATTTTGATAGACGTTGGTTCCTCATCCTCTTTGCCATTTATCTCATTTAGCGCTATATTGTATGCAAAAACATCATCAATGTCGACTTCGTTTCGGTTCCATTGTATTCCATTTTGGACATAATTTATCGAGATCTCTTTATTTTCATGAGTTTCAGGTACCTGATCAATCTCTTCTAGAGATGAAATGTCTATTATGTCTGACGATTCTTTTAGATTTCCTATATCCTCACTTGGGCCATCTTTATTCTTAGCTCCCTTTCTTGTTCGAGGATTTTTATCTTTGGAACCGATTGGTCTACCACGCTTCAGGCGTGGTTGAGACTCATTAGATTGTCCAACAGGGATATCAATTTTTATTGGAGCATTTGCAGCTGGTATATATGATTTAGTCACACCTTTTGGATCAGTGAACGCATTTGGCAAATGATTTGCTAAGTTTTGCAGGTGAATTATCTTTTGAACTTCTAGTTCACATTGTTTTGTTCGAGGATCAAGATGAGATAATGATAATTCATTCCAACTGATATCTTTTTCCAGCTTCTTATTCTCTCCCCCTAATGCTGGAAAATTTGATTCATCAAAATGACAATCAGCAAAACGAGCAGTGAATAAATCTCCTGTTGTTGGTTCAAGGTACTTTATAATAGACGGAGATTCATATCCAACATATATTCCCATCCTCCTTTGAGGACCCATCTTATTGCGATGTGGTAGAGAAATTGGAACATACACTGCACATCCAAAAATTCTTAGATGGGAAATATTAGGTTCTTTACCAAAAACTAATTGTAAAGGGGAAGAGGTGTGGTAACTCGTTGGCCTGATGCGAATTAATGTTGCAGCATGCAAAATTGCATGTCCCCAAGCAGAAACTGGGAGCTTGCATCTCATAATCAGTGGTCTTGCAATTAATTTTATTCGTTTAATAAATGATTCTGCAAGTCCATTTTGTGTATGAACATGTGCTACTGGGTGTTCAATGTCAATCCCAATAGACATACAATACTCATTAAATGCTTGAGATGAAAATTCTGCATCATTATCAAGACGAATTTTCTTGACAGGATAATCGGGAAAATGAGCTCTTATTCGAATTAGTTGAGCTAGCAATCTCGCAAACGCCTGGTTACGAGTTGACAACAAAGAAACATGTGACCATCTAGTTGATGCATCAATTAAAACCATAAAATATCTAAATGGTCCACGTGATGGGTGTATTGGCCCACAAATATCACCATGTATACGCTCTAAAAAACTGATAGATTCATTTCCAATTTTTGTTGGTGATGGCCGAATTATCAACTTCCCCTGTGAGCAAGAGCTGCATGAGAACTTATTCGATGGAATAATTTCTCTACTCATTAATTGATGACCGCATGAATTTTCAATTATTTTTCGCATCATTATATAACCGGGATGGCCCAACCGGTCATGCCAAATTAGAAATTTATCATTATTTGTAAACTTCTGGTTTACAGTTGCATGTGCTTCAGTTGTACTAATATAAGTGTAGTACAGGCCAGAGGATAAAACCGATAACTTTTCCATTACACATTTTGTGTCTGAATTGTGTTTTGTAATATACAGATGTTCAATCCCTCCATCATCTCCTGTTTCAATATGGTATCCATTTAGGCGGATATCTTTGAAACTTAATAAATTTCTATGGGACCTGGGGGAATATAATGCATTATCAATGTGCAATATTGTTCCACCACGTAACAACATATGGGCTCTTCCGGAGCCTTCAATTATTTTTGAGGTGCCAGAAATAGTACTGACATCAGTTTTTCGATTCACTAAATTAGAGAAATATCTTTTATGCTTGAGAATTGTGTGAGTTGTTGCACTGTCAGCAAGGCACATATCTTCATTACTGGAGCTAGCGTCCATATTCATTCTAAGAACAATAATAATTTTTTTTAACAATAAGTTATAAGCGCACATTAAAAACACAAATTATTTAAATAGTAAATTATGTAAACAAACAAGTAGAAAACACAGTTTATTATTATTAGAAAATAAAATTCAAAACATCCATAAAACATAAAAAGAAAATTTCCACAAAAATTTTATTTCTTGACGCTTCCATCTCCAATAAGGTGATCAATTTTTCCATCTGGATCAGCAAAGAAGTCACCAATATCTAAATGGGTAACATCCATATTACCATAATCTGGATCATCATCTTCATTAGCAAAGTGAGTCTCAATCTTTTCCTTTTTATTTTTTAGTGATTTTTGATAAAGATCAACAAGGTGTTTTGGAGTACGACAAGTGCGACTCCAATGACCTTTTCCTCCACAACGATAGCAAATATTTTCATTTGTTTTGCTACTCTGACCCTCTTTTTCATTCTTTTCAACATTTTTCCACTTCGGGTGGAAATATGTGTTTTTATGATTCCCATTGCGACCACGATCAAAACCAAGACCATGAGCATAATTACGACCACGACCATGACCACGTGCATATGCACGACCGCGACCACGATTTTTCCTATAGTGGTCGTGCCTTGCCACATTCACTTCTGGGAATGGAGTTGTACCAGTGGGACGGGCCTCGTGATTTTTCATCAATAGTTCATTATTTTGCTCAGCCACAAGAAGACAAGATATTAGGTCAGAATATTTAATAAACCCCTTTTCTCGATACTGCTGCTGCAGGAGCACATTGGATGCATGAAAAGTGGAAAATGTTTTTTCTAGCATATCTTCATCAGTTACTTTTTCTCCACATAATAATAACTTAGAAGTTATTCTAAACATTGCAGAATTATAATCACTTACACTTTTAAAATCCTGCAAACGTAAATGCATCCATTCATATCGAGCTTTTGGTAGGATAACAATTTTTTGATGATCATATCTATCTTTCAAATTTTTCCACAAGACATGTGGGTCAGTTACGGTAAGATACTCATTTTTAAGATCCTCGTGAAGGTGACGACGGAGGAATATCATGGCTTTTGCCTTTTGTTGATCAGATGATTTATTTCCTTCTTTAATAGTATCACCGTGACCTTCTGCGCTTAAATGAATTTGGGCGTCTAGGGCCCATGTCAAATAGTTCTTTCCCGAAATATCAAGAGCCCCAAAATCCAATTTTGTAAGATTTGACATACTTAGTAGTTCTGAGAGCGTCGTGCTGATAACGTATTATAAACTAAATGGAACTATATAGAGATCAAAAGATAGGAAGAGAAGAGAACAAGCAACATTCTATTATATTCTTCTCAAAGGTAAACTTTACATTGTAACATGAGTCTTATTTATAGGACCCAAGGAAGGTAGAAAATTAAGTACATAAAAGTGGAATAGGAAGATGAAGAATAAGAAGAGGGATGGACATCCACTAGTATAAATGTTTATAACAATATAATATTTTTAAGTCTTTTTTTTATAGAATCAATTCCGACCCGAACTTATTAGTTTATCAGTTTAAACTTGTAAATAATTTTTTAACTTAATCAAAAATAAAAAGACAAAAAAACTTATATATATATAATCAAAAATCCTAAAAAACACTATAATTCTATTCAATAAATAAAGGAAAAGTATTCAGATACTCCCACCTTATGAGAGACCATCTGATGTACTCTCTCCTAAATAAAAGTATTCAGATACCCCTACCTTATGAGGGACCATCTGACTTACTAACCTCTAAAAAACACTCAACAAACAATTCTCATCTATGTTGCCTTCCGGGCTTTCTTCCCCTTAATCGGACATGTTACTTCCTTTCGATCGCATAAAGGTAACGCATAAGACTCCACTCAGCGAGCAACTATCCTAATGCTAGAATGCGAATGTAACTTCGTCCACTAAAAAAACAAACAAACCAAAAATATTGAGCCGAACTACGACGCTCTAATTCCTCAAAGGGGATACGTAGGCATTAGGTCGCGGGGCCTAAGCGAGCACAATTTTGTAAATATTCATTCTTTTCCCCGTATTTTCTTCTCTCTCTTTTTGCATGCATTCCCTTCTATAATTAGGCTTTAGACTTTCAGATTACACCCTTAGATTAGAACAAACTTAATTTGATCCTGTTGAGTACCACAGACGTGAAGGGTGTTAATACCTTTCCCTTGCGTAACCGACTTCCTTAGCCGATCTTTGGTCGTAAGACCTTTTCTTATACTTTTTTTCTTTCTGGTTTTCTCGATATGTTTCCTTCCCTTTGGGGATAAATAAAGTTCGGCGGCGACTCTGTTGATTCCGATCATTTTTCACGAGTGTCCGACAATAATGTCCTAAACTTTTTGACTTTGACAAAAATGGGGAGAAACATTATTGATGTTATTTTGATGATATCCCTAAAATATTGCTTGCATAATATATGTATGTGTGTGTGTGTGGGTGCATCTACGGAACGTGGTAGAAACAGAGTGTTCCATAGATGCACCTACGGAACAATCTGCTATATTTTCAAATCATGTTGGTTTCACTACAAAACTCAATTTTTATTGCAAAAATGTAAAATTAAAATAATGCATTTTAAAGACAATAGTAGATAGACCAAAAAACATACATCATATAAATAATGTCGGTCATAATATCGAATACATCATCAAAATAACATAAGTAACATACATACATCATCAAAGAAATACAGACATAAAAATATACCGTAAACATCACTATTGTATGTATCAGACATCATCCTGCCGCTCTCATTTGCCTCTGGCCCCGCCTCCGCCTCTGCGTCCACCATGGCCTCTCTTGGCTTTGCCTCTAGCGTCAAGTGCCCCACCAGTCTTGGCACGATTTCTACGGTATAGAAATGCCTCCTGTGCCATCCTAATCATAACATCCACCATACGCCTCTCCGCAGACCCCCTAGGGAATAAACTATCTGCAATGGCTCCCAGGCCCGTGTCAACTATCTCACGACACCGAGGAAAGAGATCGTGAGTGTGGTCCAACTCAGTCTAATGAGCCTGGATAATCTCCTTGTGGGCTGGTCTGAGCGGATCTCCAGGTGCGGAGGGCAGCATGTACGGGTGTGACACCTTATAGTACCAGGTGATGTACCCCTCGACGCAATTCTAGTCCCTCTCTGCTTTCGTCGCCCAAGCCTCCTCAGGAACCATGTGATGCTCCCAGTTTGCAAAGACCTCATCTGACTGCCGATGGGTCATGGTGAAAGGAGCGGAGACTATAGGGTTCGAGGTATCGTAGATAACATATAACACATAATGCACTCTGGAAAATAACATACAATGATGGTCGAGCTGGCGGCCAACCATCCAGAATACTGTGCTATCTCATCAAAGGGAACCGTCTCCCAGTGCTCAGCATAGCAGTCATAATATACGTTCTCGGAAGCCATGCGATCAAGTCCGCGCCTATAAGGATCCAACACCTAGTTCCCTCTGCAGGGGCTGAATCTACTGGCATGCGGCATGAGCTCAGTGCAGGTCAACACCTCTCCCCAACCAATAATATTTGGGAAGTGCTGTAGTATCCAAGTCTGGAGGAAAACACGGTTATTTTAATTTACTATCACAAATATATAATAAGTAAAAGAGGATAAGATTGTTACCACTAAAAGGGTACAGCTGCCTGCCACCGTCCTTGCCTTCCATAAGCATCCCTCTCCTAGTCTGTAGTAATTGTACGCCAGTACAGCCGCTCCCTAGTTGTACTCATGGATACGTGATGTATATGATAAGTACACCAGTTAGACGACGTCTGTGTACGATGAGCTCGTGTACACAAAGAGCTTAGTGCCTATCAAATATAGGAAGTAACATCTCAATACCCGTTCTCTGTGTATATCTTCCTCCAGCTCGTCGTCAGCAGCCTAATGTGCTGCAAGAAGCTCCGCATTATATAACCTCTGCAAGGTGTGAAACCTTACATGCGCCCCATGGGTCCTCTCCACCTCCTCAAGTGCATTATATAAATATATGTGTGTGTGTGTGCGCAAAAGAATTTAAAATGTATTTCAGGGACATCCGTAAAAAGGAACTAAGAACTTCTAAAGTTTAGAAGGTTCAATTAATCAAGCTATGATAAAGATGTTGTTCAAACTCTGATGAAGGAAATTTTATCGATTAGAATGTTCTGAGAGATCGAGTGCTGAAAACAAAATTCAAACCTTGTGAAGGGTCTGATAGATCAAGCTGTGATGATAAACCTATCTGATGATTAGAAGGTTATTAAGAAGAGAGAATGACTGATAAACTAACTCTGATAAATCGTTTTCACATGCTTAAATCAGAATTCTAATATTTGGTAATCAAGCTAAGAAAATCCTACTTGTCTAGTAAAGTCTCAAGTTTTAGATTCAGGGGAAGCTTATGCTAAACAATGCTCAGATATCCCTTCATTCTAAATTGTAAGTCTTTGACTCAGTGGGAGCTTATGCTAAAACAAGGGAAGTTTTCTTCCATACTCTATTTCGATTATGATATTACCTTGTAAAATTGTTACATCAAAATACATGGTTTTGTCATCATTAAAAAGGGAGAGGATATTAGAACAAGATTTGGTTATGCACTCCATCTCTAAGTTTTGATGATAACAATACATATATTTTATATGTAAAAAAATTTGTTTCTAATGTTTCCTTGAGTGTGGAGATCAGAAGCTCTGTGTGATTCAAGACCGTTGTCTAAAGAATTAACAAATATGGTGTCGTTAGAAAGACTATTCGCTTCAACCTCTGAAGAAACATCGGTAGTTCTGAATGTTGAATGTTAATCAGAATGGGATCTCCTATGTACTTCTCAATAAGCTGCTGCTTCACAAGTCTCAAGTATCTCCAACAGAAATAGGTCTACAAGAAGTTGTTGCTTCATATTAGAAAACAAAGTCTACATCAGATACAAGTTGTTGCTTAAAGATCAGATGTCAAGATATGTTTGTCAGAAGTTTTTTTTTTTGGAAATCTTGGTATCCGGCCTTGCGACCGACTAATCCAAGAGGGACCAATCCCACCGTCCACTAGCGGGGGCCCCGTTTAAAGCCAGAACAAAGTTCTGTACGGACTGGCCCACGCAAGGATTGATAGCACCCAACAAGATTCGAACTCAGGACCTTGAGAGGAGCACACTCTCAAGACCCAAGCCTCCACCGCTAGGCCAATCCATAGGGGTTATGTTTGTCAGAAGAGTTATTGCTCGTTACTCTGATGACATAGTCAAGATCAGCTGATAAAGGTCAAAATCAGATATGTAAATGACAAAATTAGAAATACGAATTAGTTGTCATGACTCAAAGTTTAGATATCAAGACGTGTTCCTCTGATATGTTGTTTCATTAATATCTGAAGACATTGTTCTTTTCTGAAAGACTCTGACACTATTGCACATAATGTGATATGATTTCTTTCTCACTCTTCAAATCAATTATCTTACTTCAGATACGGATTTGTTCAAGGAAGTCCTACGTCGTTCTTCAGAAAGGTTGTTGCTATTATTTTTGAGAGACAAAGTTTTGTTCCTATTGGTTCTTATGTTCCCATGCTATCCTAACAAAGTAGTTTCTAAACTACTCATCAGAAAACTCATCAGAAGACCAAAGAAAGGAAAGTGATCTCTTCCAAACTTACTACTTCAGAATCAGAAGTACATCATTTGAAGATAAGATCAATAAACTTTCTCAAGAAGATTTAGTACAACGGTATGCTTGAACTACTCCACTATTACCAAGACGTTCATATTATTCAAAAGTTGTCTTCCACATCATCATGTCAAAGCTGCCAGCTACAGGTTAAGGAAGTAACACGGTGCTCTATCCAACATCTACACTTGATTCTATTTGTTGGAAAGTAAACGCTGGCTTTTAGAAAAGACTCTTCTATCCTCAAAACTTCTCTTTCTCTAAAGGCTATAAATGAAGATCAAGACTTCAGAAGAAATGCTGTTGATTGCCACTGCAATAGCCAAAGATGCTGCTAGTTGCAAATGTCAAAGCAAAAGATTTTGTTCATCTCAAATGCTAAAGCTGCAATGCTACTACTTGCGAAGAAGCTAGAGCTAAATCCAAGCAAAGCAAAAGCTGTTGCAACATCATGAAAGCTGAAGCTCAAAGGAAAAAAAGAAGAAAAAGAAGATTACTACAAGATGCTACCCAACATTTATTATATACATCTTTGTAGAATTATGTAAAAGCAAAGAGTTGTTGCTCAGATCTTGCTCAACACTTTTGTTTTGTATTTCTACTTAAACATTTGTGTAATCTACTTATTAGAAGCATGCATGTAAACACAATGTTAATCAATTCATATTGATTGTTCCTTGAGTGACTAGTCTTAGTCTGTATACTCAAGAAGACGGTGACAGTTTGTCATCGTGGGAAATTTTCTTTAGGGGACCAGTTGGGTCGAAATTCTTAAAGAAGTCGTTGATCATTATCTTAGGGGACCAGTTGAGTCCAAATTCTTAAGAGATCACTAGCAGAATTAATCAATATTTTGGTTGTTAGCCACCAGCAGTTGCCCCGTGCATTTGTAATCATTTCTATGATTAGTGGATTAAGTCCTTTTCTAAAGAAATCACCTTGGTAGGTGGACACGACTAACCTTTTTTAAGGGGAACGTGAATAAATGAATGTGTCATCTTTCTCTTTATTGCATTCGATATTGTTTATCGCATACGAACGATCTTTCTAAAAAGAAGAGTTTTGAAAACTCAATTCAACTCCTTTTTTTCTCTAACTTCAAAAAATCCACCTTAAAATAATGTTATAGTTGAATAAATGGTTAATTCAATTTAAAATTTACATTATGATTAATTCAACTTATAATTAATCATTTTCGAAAAGTCAATAGTTGAACCTAAAATCTAAGAAGATATCCAATTTCTTCTTTTTGCATGTGCTTCATCTAAATATAACATTTTAATTTTATTAAACATGAAAGTTAGTTATGAAATGATAAGAAGGATGGATGGTCAAACTAAAAAAATCATGAGAATAAAAAGGAAGAAGTGGAGAATTTGAGAAAGCTAGTAGTGGGGGACCATTGACAGAGTGGGATGGAGGAGAATTTTGGAATGGCATACATTGTTGAGAGACACGCTTGAACTATGGTGGGGTCATTACAGCTCAACTCTTTTGTTTTTTCTTTCCTTTTTATTATGTTTCATTTTCTCATCTTTAACTTCAATTTAATATCAGCCGTGCGATCGTTTTTGCGACAAGTTGCCGCATTCAACTCATTTTTCTTCAAGTACCATTGTCATTGATAAGTCTTTTCAACTATTTATTGCGTTGCAAAAATATTTTTATATTATCTTAATTCAAACCAAAGTTTAAATTATGATATTTGATGATGTGTATGAATTTTTAATTGTTATTATTATTCATCTATAAAAAAAAGTTAAATATTATTTTTTGAAAAAATTAAAATTAAATAAATATTTATAATTAAAACGATTCACTCAGGTATAAGATATTCTGAAAATGATAAGAAAGAGTTTAAAATTTCAATTCAAATTTTGAAAAAATAGCAAATAGTAAATTATATAACACAAACAAGATAAAAGATTTAACTTCTAGATCGGATAATCATAAACCAAAGAAATAAATTTTGACTTTAATCACCAAAAAAGTGAAGCTTTACTCTTTAAGATAACTCTTGCAACTACTCCGTTTTATTTTGGAAAATACATTTATTTTGCTATTTCTAAATAATTCAAACCACAGTGAATCAAATAGTGTTAAAAGTCAACCGACTAACCCATAAAGACCACCAAACTGCAAACAATGGTACGAAATCTTTCCTTGAGATATCGTTGAGATACCTAACCAATTAAGAATAGTAGTCCATAGTCCACCAAAAAAATTACATGTTACAAACAAATTATCTATGTCTTCAGCCACGCCAAATTTGCCACGCTTCTATGATCATCTGTAACAAGAATATGCCGCCTAACCAAATTGTTCTCCGTCGAAATATAATTTAGTAACAACCGCTAGACAAAAATAGATATCTTAAGCGGCACAGTTTTTCAAACATAAAAATTGATAATTAGCCTGATTGTCCATAACGTCAACTTCAGACAAATATTTATAAGCACTGCTAACCGAGTAGCAAGAAGAGCAATGTAAAGTCCACACCCAACGTTATTCTACTTCCACCTGTAAAACAACTGAGGTTAATTGCTCACTACACTCTCTCACTAACTCCTCCTCCTAAGCAAACAACCTCCTACGCCACTTTCGCGTCTCTTCACTCTCCTCCACTCCAATTCGTTCATTTCTGCTATTGATTGTCGCACGTTTAATCTATATGCTAAATCTAATAGTCTACTAAATCCCTCCTTCAAAGGCATATCATCCAGCCAAGGATCTATCTAAAACAGAGTAGAATACTCATCTCATATCTTTGATCAATGTTGTCAATCAACCACCCTCCATCAACCAAATTGACACCCTTCCGTATGTTTTTCAAATTCCTCCATGAAACAACAGATCCACTGCTACCCCTAAAAAATAATCGCCCCTTCCTCTCCATACCGAGCACTCAAAACCCTATACCATAGACTTCCTGTCTCATTTAGAATCCTCCAATACCATTTACCAAGTAAGGCTAAGTTAAACTCCTTCAACCTCTTAACCCCCAAACCTCCATTTTCTTTTTTCAAACAAATAATATCCCAATTGATCACTGCAATTTTTCTCACCCCTCACCCCAAGCATTAAAAATAGATTCAAGATAAGATATGATACTTGAAGACGCCTTGAAGAAAGAACGTGGATCGAAATAGAAAACAAGACAGATTTTATAAGAATCTGACGACCCCCATAGAGAGAAAGTGACTTTTCCACCCCGACAGTCTTCTTTTGATACAATCAATCAATGGATACTTAAAATTAAGCTTCCTAGAATCTTCATGAATAGGCAACCCTAAATACAAAAAAGGTAGACAGTCGTGCTTACTGTTCATAACACTCGCTACCTCTTGCAACCATGATTTTGAGACGTTGACCCCAAACAACGTGCTTTTATGAAGGTTATTTTTTAAAACCGAAATAGCTTAAAAAAGAATCAACACCACCTTCAAAGCTCGGACACTAGCCCAACTTTTAATTCCCACCAATAACGTATCATCGGCGAATTATAAATGAGAAATTTAGCAGCATTTTGCGCTTCCGTCCATATATATTCTTTTTTTCACTAAAGCATTTATCAAAACATGTAATCCTTCATTCGCTATCATAAAAATAAAAGGGGAAAAGTAATATTATATTATGTTTTTAATCCCTATAAATTTACCAAATTTTATTTTTTGGTACTGTATGTTTTAGTTATTACAAATTTATTATGTACTTAGTTTTAGTCATTGCTTTTAAAGCAATTTGTATTTTTGAACGAATATTTTGCATTCATGTTTAGAATGTTATAAAATATTTCTTGAAAAAAAGAGAAATGAAAATTTAATTTTTAAGTCGAAATTTTCACTACTTTTATCATTATCTTTTGAAGCGTAAAAAAATCATATTTAATTTTTCACATTATAAAAAGTTATAAAATTTGGTAAAGAAATTTTTTATAAAATTATAAACATGTTTGAACAAAATTTATTTAAAAATTTAAAAGTTTAAAGATAAGTAAATAATTTTGAAAACTTTAAAAAGTAGAGCAGATAAAAATTACATACAGAAAATTTTTGTAAGAACTAAAACATGTTATTTTTATAAAAATTTAAAATAAAATTTAAAATATTTATAAAAACAAAAAAACATATTTCATCTTTTTTTATATAAAAAGTATTTATATCCTTATAGAAAATTCGGATAGGCTGGGGACATATTCCAATTGTCAACTTTTTTTTTATTAGTAAAATTAATGCTTGAGTGAATTTGCCATATATGGATATGATATCAATACAGT
Source organism: Vicia villosa (assembly GCF_029867415.1). Lineage (NCBI taxonomy): Eukaryota > Viridiplantae > Streptophyta > Magnoliopsida > Fabales > Fabaceae > Vicia > Vicia villosa. The sequence continues at coordinate 176,468 of NW_026706045.1, forward strand.
TTTTTTTTACTAAATCGGTACAGTTTGTTTGACAAGAGATTTTGTGAAACTATTTATAAATAGTCATAAGCTATTTATAAATAGTCATAAGCTATTATTTGTCTCTAAAAAATAGTGATGACTTTGGGTTTCTTATTCTTTTTTATATTTTAATTTAAACAGCAATATTTTAGACTAATTCATGAAACCTCGGTGTATTTTCCAAAAGCGAATTCATAATACGACAATATTACCTCGATGTATTTTGCATTACTTACAATGCTTTTGTGATGGCAACAGAGCACATTAGGGTTAATTTTTGCCTCTCTAATTCAAATCTGAATTTTCAAATAATTTTTGTTATTCGTTCCAAACTCAAACGAGAATAAAAAATTAAAACTCAAACAGGTTTGAGTATCTCTCTCGTCACCATCTATTTAATAAAATTAATTAATTTAATAAAAATGTTTATTTTTTTTAAAAATTAAATTAAATTATAAATGATAAAATAAAATAATCTCACAAAATTATATAGATACATTTCAAATATTTTAAATAATAAATACAAATTAAATTATTAAACCACATATTTAATATTCTAATTCATCAAAAATAAATAATAATATACATAATAAAATAAACATGGCGGGTTCGGGATGGATACTAGTGTCTCTATTACCCGACTCGTTTCCATATTTTATAATCAAGAAAAACTCAAACCCGAATTCAAATCCAACTAAAGCGAGTCTTCCCCGTTAACTTTGGGACGAGTTCAGGTGGATACCTGCGGGTATGAATTTTGTTGCCATGTCTAATGGGAACGACTTATATCTATAGAAGAATGATAACACGGGTAATTAGTAAGATCTTTTAGTAGTGTTTTTGTTAAAAAAATGTCTTGACACCATTTTTTAACACAATATTGTACGGTGTTTATGAATACATGAGCAGTATTTTTGTATTATTTTGATTTTTTTATATATTTTTTTAAAAAATTATTTTGATTAATGAAATATTATAACTTGGTTAATACAATTTAGAATTTGGTTGATATATATTCTGACATAAAAAAATAGTCTTATGTAATAAATTAACTTTTGTTAATATTATGTATAAAGTTTATTAATAGAGTTCATAACTTAGTTAATAAATTCTTAAATATAAAAAATATATATTAAACAGTAAAATGAAGCTGGTTAATGTAATGTAAAAGTTGGTTAATACAATTTTAAATTAGTGTAAGAATATGGTTAATAGTGTGTATTTTATTGATTAATGAAATAGAGAAATTGATTAATAAATCATAAGTAAAATAATTGGTTAATAAGTTAATACAATTGTAAAGTTGATTAATGACACAACCTTATATTTATGTTATAAAATAAATTTTAAAAATAATTTTATAAAAAAAATTTTTTAAAAATAATATTATTGTTAAATACGGTGAACAATATATACGGTGAACAATATATACGGTGCAAGTATGGGTGTAGGAAAGGGAAGTCAAGATAACAAACATGTTTTGTTAAATATGACTCAGAAAATTCCAAGAGGTTTTAAGTTCACCTTGTTATTGTAGATAGACAATTAGGATGCGGAGGTTTTAGATATTATTGAAAATTGAGTTTTATTATTATATACTGACTCGTGCATGTGATTCGTCACTCGTGCATGTTAGATAATTATATCATTTTTTCTATTTTAAATAAAATATAATTAATTTTAATTTGTCGTGAGTAGGGAATTATATAAATTTTGTTTACTAAAATAATTAAAATTATTTTAATTTTAATAAATATTATATTTATAATAGTTATACTCTATCCGATTTGTTATTATTAATATGATTTGTTTTGTTCAATATACTTGTGATTTATGATTATGTAAATTATAGTTCGAATACCCTATCGATATTAGAATTTTGGTGACATGATATTTGTACATTGTTATCCAATTTTCTTTTAAAGACATGTAATATTTTAATTTTATAAAATCCAATCATTTATTTTAAATATTTTTTCATTAAAATGGATTCCAATTTTCTATGTATTATGTAAGTGATGACATATCTTATCCGTGTGACGTTACTTGACATGATCATTATGTGATAGAGAAAACAATTGGATATTTGTTTAAATATTTTCAATTTTTAATTTAATAATTCAACTATTATCCTCTATCAAATGAGAGAATTTAGCATGTCAATTGTATAGAAAGAAAAAACAAATAGTATTATTTTATAGAGACTTATATTGATGATATTATAGTCTTATGTTATTAATAAAAATTCATGACTATTTGTGGTATATTCTCAAGAATAGTTAAAATTAAGTCTCATATTTTTTTCTCTGCGTGTGATATGTTTTTCAAATGTGTGTGATTATAATTGTAGCATTTGAGTTATGAGTGAGTTATTAAAATGTTGTATATAATCCTATATTTAAAACTTATAATTATAGGAATTTGATCTCACTCAAATGATGACAAGCCTCTTTTATATGACCGTCATACTCTTTCACGTGAAACTATGTAAATAATGATATACTCTATTTATGTGCAAAATATGTGGTTGAGTTTGTAAAACTATAATGATTATATATTATACAACCACTTCTCTATATAGTTTTGCACTAAAATTAAATCACATTAATATCTCATTGTTTAAATATAATCAGAGTATTTAATACTAGTGGACTCTGATAAATCATTATCCTATTTATAAATATCGGATAAATGGAAGTGCATGTGTACACAATTATATATCTGATATTGTCATGTATTCTTGCGTGCACTATAAAGTATGATACATTCTAAGAAGGCTTCAAAATACACAATAACTCTAAAAAGTCTTATTCTACTTTACCAAGATATATATTATTCTCTTAATCTCGAAAAGCATCATAACATTATGTTTATGTCACTCTTGTTGGAAAATGCACAATAATTCTTTTTTTTTTTGGCTTTATACCACCGGTTTAGTCCGGTTCGGGGGGCGAGTTCTGGCATCAAGTGGTTCCATCCCCCTCCCGATCGCAGTTGCGGGGGATCGAACCGTGGTTCTCCCTACCAAGTGCACAATAATTCTTTTAGCAGATACAATAATTCTTTACTACATTTAATAGCTAATAGGTTTGGGAATGTGAAAAGGAGTTGGGTTAATTACATTATTGTGTTATTTTTTTTATTGTTTCCAAATTAATTGAATCAACACGTTTATATCAAAAATTTCAATTATATAATAATATTTTAATAGTTTAGTAATTATACTTTCTTATTTTACAAAACGGGATTGCACTCTTTATTTTTATATAATTATCATATTTAACTTTGATCATTAATTTTATATAATTATATAATTTCACTCTTTATCTTTTACATAATTACTACTATTATATTTAGCTTCCATCATTAACTTTGATTACTAATAAAATTTATATTTATTCTTAGAAATTTAGAATACCATTTAATAATATCATTTAGTATAAAAATTTAAAATATTTTAATGATTAACTATCATTTAGCATAGAAATTTGAGATATAGAGAATATATATCATCTCTATATATATACCCAACGCATACAACGCATACCTCTATGCATTCTAAGATTTTAAAACAAATGTCAATTAATTCAGTCATTAGCTATAATTTGAATCCTTAATAATTTGAATCTGGTGAGGATTTTCTCAATATTAATTCTTTTAAATAATACCTTTATTATATTTAACTGAAAAAAGGAAGGATTTGATTTCACTGTACATGAATAAAGTGTACTTCCTCATCATTAATTCTTTTAAAAAATACCTTTATTTTATTTTTGATTCGGTATAACTTCGGTTTAGTTTTAAATATCTCTATACCAAACACGTTTTTAATCAATTTGTCCTAAAATTGATATTCTTTTTTGTTATTAAGTTTCAGTATTATTTTTTTAATTTTTTTTAAAATCAAGAAAAATAATAATATTTATTTTTATTATTCTTTGACATATAATTATGCTGATAATTTAAATTTTGAAATTTACTTTAAAAATTAAATTTTATTCTTATCTTTTAATTTTTATGAAAAGACGCTAAAAAATAATACTTAATTATTTTATAGTTATATGATTTACATATACTAAAAAATGAAAATACATTTCATAAAATTTTATATTAAATAAATTATATGAATATATTGATTTTATTGACATAAATTAAAAGAAATTCTAATTTATATATATGTATATATATATATATATATATATATATATATATATATATATATATATATATATATATATATATATATATATATATATATATATCTATATATATATATGTATAAAAGTTTACTTATTTATTACTATTAAATTATTAATTAAAATAATTAATATTTTTAGTTTATGAAAGGATTTTAATATTAATTTGTACCCTTTATATTTGAAAATAACTTATAAAAATAAAAATAGATTTCACAAACTTTTATATTATATAAATTATATGAGTATATTGATATTATTGACATAAATTTAAACGAATTCTAATATATAACATAAATTATATGAGTATATTGATATTATTGACATAAATTGATTTATGAGTGAATAATAAAAATTAATATCAATTATGAATCAATTAATTATATAAATTTTTGGTTTTGTATCAATTATTACCAATTATTAATTCCATACCAATTATAACACATATTCTCAAATATTTTAGATTAAATGTAATAAGTTGTTTTTTTTCAAATATGCAAAACATGAAAAACATAAAATTGTTGAGACCCTAAACATATAATCACTCAATAAATTTTAAGCGCTAATTAATTATTGTAATTCAATTTTAATTTATTTTATAAAATTAGTTGTAACATAACATAAAAAAACACCAAAAAATAATTATTTTTTATTATAATTAATACACACAAAATTTTAATAATGCATGAAAACAAATTTAGTCACATTAAATAAAAATATAGAAAATATTATATAATAATTATATATCTATCAATTTTATTTTATATCTGATGTACTTTTTAATTTATATATATATATATATATATATATATATATATATATATATATATATATATATATATATATATATATATATATATATATTTGTTACATTACCAACAGTAGATTTATATTAGTAAAAACTTATATTAAAGGATGCACAGTAATAAGTTTAAATCACTAAATTATATAATTATTAAATTAGATTAGTCAATATAAATGAAAATGTAATGCGTTATAATTCATATTTTTTAAAAAATTAATACAAGTCATTTGATTTTTGATATTATGAATAAATTTGATTTCGAGTGAATAATGAAAATTAATGTGAATTATGATTCAGAATTGGTTAAAAGTCATAGGTTCAATTCCATATAAAAAATAATTTTGGCTTGTTTGATATTATTAATTCAGAATTGTTTAAAAATGAAATTATAATTAAAAATTAATTTAGTATTAAAAAATGAAAAATAAAAAATAAAAGTCAACGTGGGATTATTTTGTGAGGAACCAAAATATATATATATATATATATATATATATATATATATATATATATATATATATATATATATATATATATATATATATATATATATATATATATATATATATATATATATATATATATATATATATATATATATATATATATATGACGGGTTCGAAGATCAATTAATATGGATGGATAATAAAGATGAATACTATAGTGTAAAAAAATATTGGTTATTAAATTTAAAAAATGCAATAATATTCTCGAGAAAATTGTGTTTTCCATACATCATAATTTTTATAAGTTGGAAAATTATGATGTATGGAAAATACAATTTTCTTATGAAAAACTCAAATTTATCATTTTTTTATTTAATTTATATTATTATTATTTAATATTTATAAAAAAGATGGATATATTCATACAATATTTTTACATATTTAAATTCATATATATATATATATATATATATATATATATATATATATATATATATATATATATATATATATATATATATATATATATATATATGAAATTTATATTCCTATGATATTTTTTACAATTTTCTTATCACATTCATTAAAGATCATATGTTTAATGACTTATGAATTAATTGAATCAAATTATTAATTGAATCATAATATTATTTATTATTAAAGATACAATTTTCTAAATTACTACACAAATTTAACAAACATAATATTATTCAATTTATTAAATCTAATCAAATTATTAAACTAATATATTTTTTGGTGTATAATATATTTTATTTTATAATATTTGTTAATAGAAATTGTAAACTTAAAATTATAAACAATTATCAAAATTATAGGCATGTCTGACGGGCCAAACCTATTTTTCCATCATATATTTGGTTTAATAACAATTACGAAATCTATGTATATCCTGACAACTACTACAACTTGATAAATTAAATTAATATTTGTATGACAATCAACATTGAATTTTTTTCCTGTTAATTGGTATAAATTAATATACGTATTTAAGTGCTTCTCAAATTAAATAATTATAATGTATACTAAGATTCGACAATACGAAGGCTAGGAAGAAAATGACATATATAAAGTTATAAGTCATGAGTATATAAATCCAATCCAAAAATTATAACAGAGTCGATAATACAATACAGAAGAATTTAAAAATTATAGGCATGCCCGACGATCCGAACCATTTAGAAATTATAGGCATGCCCGACGATTCGAACCTATTTTTTTGACGGGCCGACAAAATATTTACTTAAATTGAACAGATATTACAGATCATATGTTTAATGACTTCTGAATTATTATAGCATAAAACTTTTAAATTACTACATAAATTTAACAAACATAATATTATTCAAATCATTAAATCTAAGCAGATTATTAAACCAATATATATTTTTGGTGTATAATATGTTTTATTTTATAATAATTGTTAATAGAAATTGTAAAATTAAAATTATAAACAATTATAAAAATTATAGGCATTCCCGACAGGCCAAACCTGTTTTTCCACCATATATTTGGTTTAATAGCAATTACAAAATATATGTATATCCTGACAACTATTACAACTTGATAAATTAAATCAATATTTGTATGACACTCAACATTGAATTTTTTTCTGTTAATTCGTATAAATTAATATATATTTTTTAACCATAACTATATAATATTTATTTAATATTTATATCGACTTTACGCGACCCGTGCGAACGCACGGGTCCTTTACTAGTTATATCAATAAAAAAAGAATTTTTATTGATGCATATATTAGTGTTAAAGACATTTACTTATGTGATTACATGTACGATCATATTATGGAACTTCCAAACAAGCAACAATGATGCAACATAAATTTATCATCTTCTCCTGACTCAAATCATCCAATAAAAATAATTAAATAGAAATTTAGAATAGTAGATAGATAAAAGTTATATCAATATCGAAAGAAAAAAAACTTATATCAATATAAAAAAATTTAAATATTTACAATATAATAATTTGAGTCTACTTTGCCACAAAAACCAATATCAAAGAATATAGGTTAAGAGAAACTAAATTTTTTATTATACAAAATTGAAGAACACCACACTACTACAAAACATACCCTGGGACGGACTCACATATGATTAAGGGGGTTCAAGTGCACCCCATCTGTTAGAACAAGATTTGTTCTGATCAATATTCTTAGTTTTGATGATAACAAGCATATGAATTTTGTATGAGATAATGTGGTACTCTAATACTATGCAATTTCCATTTCAGGAATTATATAAAGAGTATGCACAAAATCAGCGCAAGAAGCACTGACTCAGAAGGTTCAGCATGCAACATCAGAACATGGTCTGGCAAGACATCAGAAGATGGTCAAGCAGAATTAGAACATGGGTCTATGGAAGCATCAGAAGAACTTGAGATCAGAAGCAGAAGCACTGAAGTTCTCATGGTATCACGCTCAGAAGCACTTCAAGGTCAGAACACAAGAAGATGCTCTGCACCAAGCTGTTTGACTCTGATGACATTCAAACGTTATTTACACAAACATCAGATCAGAAGCAAGTACTAGACTGGCAGGCTACTCTGACTAACAAAAGGAACGTTAGAAGCTATTAAAGGCAACGTCAGTAGACACAGCGAAAACAAGGCTCGAGGTAGTTGACAAAAGAGTGAAACATTAAATGCAATGTTGTATGGAATACGCAAAGCATTAAATGCTCCCAACGGTCATCTTCTCAAGTGCCTATAAATATGAAGTTCTGATGAGAAGCAAGGTTACAACTTACGAATTACAACACTTGCGCAATATACAGAAACGCTGTCAAATTCAAAAGCTCTCAAACTTCATCATCAAACTCACTACATTGCTGTTGTAATATCTTAGTGAGATTTAAGCTTAAACTTAAGAGAAAATCACAGTTGTAATAATAGCTTTATAAGAAGCATTATAACTCTTAAAAGAATTTGTTTACATTAAGTTGTAAGTACTAGAGTGATCAGGTTGTTGATCAGTATACTCTAGCAAGTCTTAGAAGTTGTCTAAGCAGATTGTTCCTAGAGTGATCAAGTTGTGATCAAGATACTCTAGAAGACTTAGAGTGTTTCTAAGTGGAAAACCATTGTAATCTCGTGTGATTAGTGGATTAAATCCTCAGGTGAGGTAAATCACTCCATAGGGATGTACTGGAGTAGTTTAGTTAACAACGAACCAGGATAAAAATCATTGTGCAAATTGTTTTTATCTTACAAGTTTTAAAGCTACACTTATTCAAACCCCCCCCCTTTCTAAGTGTTTTTCTATCCTTCAATTGGCATCAGAGCGCCAGTTCTAAGGTGCAAGCACTTAATCGTGTTTAGAAAAGATTCAGGAAGAGAAAAACACTAAGTCAAGATGGTTGAGACTCCAACACCTACATCTACATCTACATCTGGCTCAGCTGAGCAATACAATGGAAATGGTAACAATGGTTACACTAGACCGCCAGTATTTGATGATGAAAACTTTGAATACTGGAAAGATAAACTTGAAAGTTACTTCCTTGGTCTAGATTGTGACTTATGGGATCTTCTGGTGGATGGTTACAAACATCCAGTGAACGCTACTGGCGTAAGGCTTACAAGATATGAAATGAATGATGATCAAAAGAAGCTTTTCAAAAATCATCATAAATGTAGGACTGTTTTGCTGAATGCTATCTCTCATGCTGAGTATGAGAAGATATCTAACAGGGAAACTGCCTATGATATATATGAGTCATTGAAAATGACCCATGAAGGAAATGCTCAAGCCAAGGAGACCAAAGCTCTTGCTCTAATCCAGAAATATGAAGCCTTCAAGATGGAGGACGATGAAGATATTGAGAAGATGTTCTCAAGATTTCAAACGCTAACTGCTGGATTAAGAGTTCTGGACAAAGGCTGCACCAAGGCTGATCATGTAAAGAAGATCATCAGAAGCTTACCCAGAAGATGGGGTCCAATGGTGACTGCATTCAAGATTGCAAAGAATCTGAATGAGGTTTCTTTGGAAGAGCTAATCAGTGCCTTGAGAAGCCATGAAATAGAGCTGGATGCAAATGAGCCTCAGAAGAAAGGTAAGTCTATTGCATTAAAATCTAATATTAAAAAATGCACTAACGCTTTTCAGGCTGAAGAAGTAGATTCTAAAGAATCAGAATCAGAAGAAGAAGATGAACTGTCCATGATCTCCAGAAGGGTAAACCAACTCTGGAAGAGCAAACAAAGGAAGTTCAAAAGCTTCAGAAGTTCATAGAAGTTTGAACGAGGAGAATCTTCTGGTGGCAGAAGATCTGACAAGAAGAAGGTCGTCTGCTATGAGTGCAATGAGCCTGGACACTTCAAGAATGAATGTCCAAAACTTCAGAAGGAGAATCCCAAGAAGAACTTTCATAAGAAGAAAGGTCTTATGGCAACATGGGATGATTCTGAATCAGAATCAGAATCAGACTCTGAAGGAGAGCAAGCCAACTTTGCACTGATGGCTATAGTGGATGATGGATCAGAATCAACATCAGAATCAGATTCTGAAGAGGTATTTTCTGAACTATCTAGAGAAGAGTTAGTTTCCAGTTTAACTGAACTTCTGGAACTCAAGGCTCATCTTAGTATCAAATACAAAAAGCTGAAAAAGCAATTTGAATTTGAAACTAAGAAGCTGGAAGTGGAAAATTCTGAACTGAAGGAAAAAGTTTTAAAATTATCCAAAGATAGTGGATCTCCTTCTGAATCAGAAAAATCCATTCCTAGTCTCAATCATATTCTGAAAGAATATGACTCGAGCTTCAGAAAGTTCCTATCTAGAAGTATTGGCAGAAGTCATCTTGCTTCTATGATATATGGTGTTTTTGGAAACAAAAGGTTTGGCTTTGGCTATGAGGGTGATACCTCACATAAATTTGAACCTGTTGATGATTTGAAAATCACATACAAGCCATTGTATGATCAGTTCAAATATGGCCACTCACATGATATCAAGCTCACATCACATGCATAGAGTTTTAACACAACACACACCAAGAAGCATGTGACACAACGTAAAAGATATCATGCTGACAAACCCAAAAGAATATCATGTTTTTCCTCCTGTTACTTATCATGCTAAACCCAAGTTCAATCAGAACTTGAGGAAAACTAACAAGAAAGGACCCAAGAAATTGTGGGTACCTAAGGAGAAGATAATTTTTGTTGCAGATATCCTTAGAAGCAAAGAAGGCAAAGCACAAAATGTCATGGTACCTGGACTCTGGGTGCTCGCAACACATGACGGGAAGAAGGTCTATGTTCCAAGACCTGGTGCTTAAGTCTGGCGGAGAAGTCAAGTTTGGAGGAGATCAGAAGGGCAAGATTATTGGCTCTAGAACCATAAGTATTGGTAACTCTCCTTCCATAACTAGTGTACTTCTTGTAGAAGGATTAGCACATAACTTATTGTCCATAAGTCAATTAAGTGACAATGGTTATGACATAATCTTCAATCAAAAGTCTTGCAAGGCTGTAAGTCAGAAGGATGGCTCAATCCTATTTACAGGCAAGAGAAAGAACAACATTTATAAGATTGATCTTTCTGATCTTGAGAAGCAGAAGGTGACTTGTCTTATGTCTGTTTCTGAATAGCAATGGGTCTGGCACAGAAGATTAGGACATGCGAGTTTGAGAAAGATTTCTCAGATTAACAAACTAAATCTGGTCAGAGGTCTCCCAAATCTGAAATACAAATCAGATGATCTTTGTGAAGCATGTCAGAAGGGCAATTTCTCCAGACCCGCATTCAAATCTAAGAATGTTGTCTCTTCCTCAAGGCTGTTAGAACTTCTGCACATTGATCTGTTTGGACCAGTCAAAACAGCATCTGTCAGAGGGAAGAAATATGGATTAGTCATCGTAGATGATTATAGCTGTTGGACATGGGTAAAGTTCTTAAAACACAAGGATGAGTCTCATTCAGTGTTCTTTGAATTCTGCACTCAGATCCAATCTGAGAAGGAGTGCAAAATCATAAAGGTCAGAAGTGATCATGGTGGCGAATTTGAGAACAGATTCTTTGAGGAGTTCTTCAAAGAAAATGGTATTGCCCATGATTTCTCTTGCCCTAGAACTCCACAGCAAAATGGAGTTGTAGAGCGAAAGAATAGGACTCTGCAAGAAATGGCCAGAACCATGATCAATGAGACCAATATGGCTAAGCACTTCTGGGCAGAAGCAATAAACACTGCATGTTATATTCAGAATAGAATCTCTATAAGACCTATTCTAAATAAGACTCCTTATGAATTGTGGAAGAACAGAAAGCCCAACATTTCATATTTTCATCCTTTTGGATGTGTGTGCTTTATTCTGAATACTAAATATCATCTTGGTAAGTTTGATTCTAAGGCACAAAAATGTTTTCTTCTTGGATATTCTGAACGCTCTAAAGGCTACAGAGTATACAATACTGAAACATTGATTGTAGAAGAATCAATCAATATCAGATTTGATGATAAGCTTGGTCTTGAAAAGCCAAAGCAGTTTGAGAATTTTGCAGATATAGATATTGACATATCAGAAGTTGGAGAACCAAGAAGCAAAGCTCCAGAAGCTGAAAGTCTCAGAAGCAAAGAATCAGAAGATCAAGTTGTTGCATCTTTAGAGAATTTCACAATTTCTGAAGAGCCAACAGTCAGAAGATCTTCTAGACTTACTTCAGCTCACTCAGAAGATGTGATCCTTGGAAAGAAAGATGATCCTATCAGAACAAGAGCATTCCTTAAGAACAATGCAGAGTGTCAATTAGGTCTTGTTTCTTTGATCGAGCCAACTTCTGTTGATCAAGCTCTAGAAGATCCAGACTGGATAATTGCCATGCAAGAAGAACTAAATCAGTTTACAAGGAATGATGTATGGGATTTGGTTCCTAGACCAAAAGGATTCAACATCATTGGTACAAAGTGGGTGTTCAGAAACAAGCTCAGTGAGAAGGGAGAAGTGGTAAGAAACAAAGCCAGACTGGTGGCTCAGGGATATAGTCAGCAAGAAGGGATTGACTATACAGAAACCTTTGCACCAGTGGCCAGGTTAGAATCTATTCGCTTATTGATTTATTTTGCCACTCAGCATAACATCACTCTGTATCAGATGGATGTTAAGGGTGCATTCTTAAATGGTTATATAGATGAGGAAGTCTATGTCCACCAACCTCCTGGTTTTGAAGACTTTAAGTCTCCAGAACATGTTTTTAAACTTAAGAAATCATTGTATGGATTGAAGCAAGCTCCCAGAGCTTGGTATGAAAGATTAAGTTCTTTCCTTCTGAACAATGGTTTCACTAGAGGACAAGTGGACACGACTCTTTTCTGTAAAACGTCTAAGAAGGACATTTTAATTTGTCAAATTTATGTTGATGATATTATCTTTGGAACATCTAATGCTTCACTTGGAAAGGAGTTTGCTAAGTCTATGCAGGCTGAATTTGAAATGAGTATGATGGGTGAACTCAAGTATTTCCTTGGGATTCAAATCAACCAAACTTCTGATAGAACTTATGTTCATCAAACGAAGTATGTGAAAGAACTTCTGAAGAAGTTTAATCTTTCTGAAAGCAAAGAAGCCAAAACTCCTATGCATCCAACGTGTGTTCTAGGTAAGGATGAGGTAAGTAAGAAGGTAGATCAGAAGTTGTACAGAGGTATGATTGGATCTCTTCTATATTTAACTGCTTCTAGACCTGACATTCTATTCAGTATTTGTTTGTGTGCTAGATTCCAATCAGATCCTAGAGAATCTCACTTAACTGCTATTAAGATAATTTTGAGATATTTGAAAGGTACTACTAATGTTGGTTTAGTCTACAGAAGATCTAAAGAATACAACTTAGTAGGATTCTGTGATGCTGACTATGCTGGAGATAGAATTGAAAGGAAGAGTACTTCTGGAAGTTGTCAATTTCTTGGAAGTCATTTGATCTCCTGGTACAGCAAGAAGCAAGCTACCATAGCACTATCAACAACAAAAGCAGAATATGTTGCTGCTGCTGGGTGTAGCACACAAATGCTCTGGATGAAGAGTCGGCTAGAAGATTATCAGATATATGAGAGTAACATTCCTATTTTCTGTGATAATACTTCTGCTATATGTTTATCTAAGAATCCTATCTTACATTCCAAAGCTAAACATATTGAGATTAAACATCATTTTATGAGGGACTATGTTCAGAAGGGTGTTCTCTCTTTGAACTTTGTGGATACAGACCATTAATGGGCTGATATCTTTACAAAACCCCTTGCTGAAGATAGGTTTAAGTTCATTCTGAAGAATATCAGTATGGGTTTATGCCCAGAATGAGAAGATGAGAAGATCTTATGTATGGGTATCTTCTGAAATGCGTTAGGATTTCTTTGTTTGTAAGAAGTTCTGATAATGATCATTTAGAAGTTCTGATTCTGTTACTTCTAACGTTTCATTATCTAAGTTGATTCAGAAGCTCTTTTAAAGCAAAACAGCTTTCACCAGTCTTTCCTGAAAAATGAACACGTGCTCACTATTTTTGGACAAGCATGCGTGCAGTTGAGGAGACGTCGCCCTAGGTAACTGTGCAAATCAGTTCATTTTGTCACTTTATCTCTCCTAAAGTCATTTCTCATTAAATGCATATTAATGTCATGTTTTTTCTGTAATCATTTCTTTTTATTTTTTATGTTACTTTCTTTTATTCAAACCGTTTAAATAACCCGCTTCACTTTCATTTCTTCTTTTTTCGCTCTCTTTCTCTATTCTTGTGTCTCTCTCTCTTTGCATTTCTCTCTCAAACCCTAGTTTTTGATCTGTAACCAAGCAATCGTCATGAATTCTTCATCAAGTTCCTCTAGCCCAGCAGAAAGACTCACTTCCACTCAAATACTTCTCAGAAAGCATGGGTATGCTCCGTTGAAGACATGCACTATACCCACTGAAGATTTGGAAGTTCTGTGTGAGTCTGCTGTGGACTTTGAAAACCTAAGAGCAAATGGTTTTCAACCTGATGCAAGGATCTTAGAACAAGGATGGTCAAACTATCTTGATAGATTGGTTGGACCAATTTATCCAGACCTGGTGAAGGACTTCTGGGTTCATGCAACGGTTACTCCAACTGCAATCATCTCCTTCGTGCTAGGGCATGAAGTTGTAGTTACTGAAAAGTTGATAAGGAAGTTATACAACCTGGAGGATGAAGAAGGCTGCACTAGTCCTCTTCCTGGAAGAGTTAACTGGTTTCAGGTTGAACATCAAATCTCTCATGCTACTGGTATTGAATCTCATAAAACTGGTACTTTGAGGGCATTTTATCAAGTGTGTGCTGAAATTATTCTGGGCTCTCTTCATCACAGAAAGAAGTTATTCTCCTCCTCCGCCTACATCAGTCCTGATCACAAATACACTCTCTTCTGCATTGGAAGAAGATTGGAACTCAACATTTCTCACATTCTGTTTGAGAATCTGAAGACTTCTATTGTTGAGTCTAGAGATGAAGAACGTGCGAAGTGTCCTCACATTCCAAGAAATACTATTCCTTATGCCAGAATGATCTCTGATATTCTGATAGTGTCATACCCCAATTTTTGACCTAAGATACCACCTCATATCATAACATATGCATCATTTGCATCTCTAACAAACTGCATAGTTTGTGTTTGTTACTTGTGACTCAGCAGGATTTAATCAGGAAATCACTCATCAGTACAAGTAACAATCAATTAGGGTTTTGTTCTCCCTTCATCTCAAAAGAACTATCTTCATCAACAATCAACATTTGGTCCTCAGAGATTCATTTCAACAAGCTCAAAGACTTTGAATCAACCAAATTAGGGTTTTGACTGAAGACAACATACTCTTGACTTTTTTAATCAGGACATGGTGCCACAACTCAAACCATGGCTCAATATCCTCTAATGCTTCAATGTAATCCATTCATACTATTCATTTGGCGAGGATAGCCTTTTTCATTTGAAATCTCCAGAAACGCGATTCGTCCGAAAAAGTCCACTGTACAAGATCACCATTGACTTTTGGGGAATTTTGGTCAACCATGACTTTTGAAGTTTTAAATCATCAATATATGATATGAGAAGTCATTTGATCAAGGAAAATCAAGAAAATCAATCAAGAATCAAAAGTCAAAAGTTTGACTTTTCATACTTAGAAAATTTTCTAAGTGTTTTTCAATGGTTTTTTCCAAACTTTGGAAGGGAATAACTCAAAATTTCACCTACAAACTGAAAAAAACTTCCAACATGAAAGTTGTAGATTTTGGTCCAATAAACAACTTTGACACATATAAATTTTTCCATAAGATCAACCATTTAAGAGATATGGTGCTTCAAAGTTGGTACTTTTTGAAAATTTCACTTAAAACTTCATTTTCTTCAAAGTTCATGGATCTTTTTCACCCATTTCCTTAAAGGTCTTGAAGAAACTTTCAACTAGGGTTTTGAAGTGTGTAATATGAGCTTTCCAAAATGACCAAGAGCATGAAAAAATATGGAGTGTAGCCATGGTTTTGAATTTTGACATTAGTGATCATTTTCACTTGAATTTTCACCATTTTTCACTAAGTTTCAAGACTACATGACCTATAATCCAAGTGATGACACACCAATGCAATAATTGAATGATATTTTCTGATTTGAAGATCAGAATGGAAGAGATAAGAAGCTTAGAGAAATAACCATGGTTAAGTCACTTTTAACCATTTGCATTTAATGTGAAAGATTCCATTTTATCTCTTAAGCCAAATCATCATTCTTGAATCAACTTGCAAGAGCTTTGAGTTCAGAATCCTTGGCCTATAAATAGAGGTTCAAATCATCTTCAAACTCACACCAAAACCTCATAAACATAGGTTTTCTCTTCCTTTCTTAGAATGCAAGTTTCATGGTTTTCAAAAGAGGTAAAATTCTCAACCTCTAAATCTTTGAAGTTCTAAGTAAAGTGATGCTTCTAACACTTCCCAAATATCATATGGAAGTTGTTTGAACCTTTGAAACCTTCCAAAAACATCAAAAACTCAGAATCACTACCTCACTTCCCAAATATGCATAACACTAGCCTTATCATGCCAAAATCAAATCCAGGCCAATTCTGTCCAAGCTAATCATCCAAACACATTCCATATACCATATGTGAACTATCCAAACACTCATACATGACCTGAAACATCTCCATCATCAAATTCGATTCACTCTTGAAGCTTCTGCAGATCGGGTACCATGGCTATGCTAAGATGAATTCAGTTCACTCCAAGCATCCAGACACCTTCCATAATCATCATAGAAGCTATTCAGATTGATACAAAGCACCTGTAACACCTCCAGATCAAAATTCAATTCTCAGTTTGGCCGTTTTTGAGGTAAGTACACATGAACTTCAAACTCTATCATTCATGCATCATAAATGAAAAACTGGTTTACCATCATGTTTCTGCATACATATGGATCATTAACCCTCAATCAATTGCATCATAACTTGCACATACACGATTTCAGATTGAATCATAGAATTAGGGTTCTTCGTGTTCATCAGAAAATTAACCATCTTAGAGCAAAAATAAATGAAATTAAATGGTACCATCATGTTCCTGGTGAAAAATCGAGCAAGATAGGCTATTCACTCAATCCAAACAATTCAGTTTTCAGAATTTTCAAATTTGAATTGGGTTTGTGTTCTTGGCGCCAGATTTTGAAACTGAAGTTAGAAATTGATTCAAAAATATAACTGATTCGTTGCAAATGTTAAACAGACCACGCGCGTGGTCCAGTTGGCAATGTTTTTGAGTGGTAAACACAAGGGCGTGGGTTCAAGCCCTTTGGAAGACAAAACCTAATTTTTTATCACTATTTTTCTCTATTTTCTTCACAACTTTAACCCATTAATTAACCAATCAAACTAACTTATTTTTTCTTCATTTTTTAAACACTTCTTATTTAATATACATATTTTGACAATATCAAAAAAAATAACAAAAAAAGATTTATTTAATGTGTTTTTAATTAGGTTTAAAATGATACATTTTTAAGTGTTTTTAAATACTTTAAATATTTGTTTTTCATTTAATTTTCAAACCTAATCACTTGTGAATATTTTTTTTATCAAACCCTAATCACTTAGGTCTTAATTGAGTATTAAAACTTGTTTTAACTTAATTAAGTTGACTTTTGTCAAATTCAAATCGTTTTAAAACAAGCGATCGCATTTCTTTTCAAAGACGATAAACCATTTCTTTTTGAAACTATTGATTAAACCTTTTTAATTGATCAATTAATTTTCAAAACGAAGTGGGGCCTCTCGAATATTAGAGAGTGTAAGTCCCATTTCTTTTCTTTTTGTACAGTTTTCAAAACAATAAAACTTCTTTCAAAACAAATCTTTTCAAATTTCAAAACAAACTTCAAAAACAACAATCAACCATGTTTTATAAAATAAAACACGGGCCTCCACGTAGGTATAAGTCCCAAGCCCTTTTGTACATACCCATTCCTGTACATGAAATTAGGTATTTCATTGTACACAAACCGTTTTGTACATATCTCGATCAATTTGATTTTTAACTTTGAATAACAAATCAAAAATGAAGGTTTTCTTTAAATCTTCCCAAAAAATACCATGGGCCTCCATGTAGGTATAAGTCCCAAGCCCCTTTGTAAATACCTGTTTACATAGCTTTGAATAAATTCAAGTGGACCTCTCCTCGAGTATAAGTCCCGAGCCCCGTGTATACAAATGGATCATGCTTACAGGTATATTTCCTTCATAAACTCCATTATATACACACACTTTGTCATATATATGTGCTTGTTCATACTTGTTCATATTTGTTCATGTACTTGTTCATATTTGTTCGCACTTGTTCATATTTGTGATTGTGTTATATACCTGTTCAACTTAGTACAACACTAGGTTCCCCATAGCCTCCTATTGGGCTTCGTGCAAAGAATCTCCACTAGTTTAGGTTAGGACATAGAGTATGGTTTCCCGGTGAAATCGCTCTAAGAGCTCAGACCAACTATACCATGCCTCCCCTTGGGCTTTGTACAAACGAGTGACCCTCCCATAGCCTCCTCTTGGGCTTACAATGCAAGGACCCTGGATTGTCCCTCCCATAGCCTCCTCTTGGGCTTACAATGCAAGGACCCTCGGATAGCCTCCTCTTGGGCTTCGTACAAGGACCCACAGGCTTCTTATAAGCATCCCCAATATCCAAATCAAAAAACCCTAGGAGATTAGACATTTATCATCTCTATGATAGGAGTATCTCTTCTATATCATCACAAACAATCAATCAATCAAACTTTTTTTGCCACAAGGCTGGCTAATCAATCAAACTTTTTTGCCACAAGACTGGCTAATCAATCAAACCGTTTCGCCACCGTACTGGCTGATTAATCAAAGTTTTTGTCACAAGGCTGACTTCATTGAATCTTTTGCCACAAGGCTGGCTGATTAATCAAAGTTTTTGTCACAAGGCTGACTTCATTGAAACTTTTGCCACAAGGCTGGCTAAAAAACATCTTTATCATTCTAAGCACCATAAGCGGCATGGCCCCGGGCTTATAATGAAAAGATTTTCAAACAAGAATCAAACAGATGTATGTGATGATATAGATTAGATACATCGAACATTTAGATGACATTTGTCTCTTTTCCTTTGCTTCCACTAGCATAAGTGGGAACTACGATTGCTCTGACTTTCTCAACATCCCTTTGAGAATACGTAGGCACAAGGTCTTATTCCTTGGCGAGCAAAACTTCTCCCTCAAACCACTCAAACCTTAGCACCCGTAGACCCCGAGCTACAGATGCTCTGATTCCCTCTAAGGGATATGTATGCAGAGGATCGCGATGATCTTTGCGAGCATAATCAAACAAACACCTTAGGTCCCACCTATTTCACAAGAACCTCTCAATAACATGGAATGAAAAACAAAGCAAAGAAACCTATAGAGTACTATAGATACGTTGGGTGCTAATACCTTCCCTTCGTATAACCAACCCTCTTACCCAAAGATCTCTCCCCCACTTTTAAGGTTATTGCAGCTTTTTTCCTTTTCCTCCTTTGGAAATAATAAAAAGTTTGGTCCGTACAAAAGAAAAATCATTTTATGAGCACTCGAGCCCAAAGAAGGCATCAGGTGTCTCATCCCGAAAAAAGGATAACGATTTTTCCCCGCGACAGAAAAATGGCGACTTCACTGGGGACCATCTTTTTATTGTTTCCAAAGGAAGGGTTAATTTTATTTGCTTTATTTTTCATTTCATTTTTTGTTATATGTGTGGTTCTGGTTCTGTTACTTGCGTGGTTCTGTTACAAGTGATACATTATAGACAAATCCTAACCCGGATTAAGTACACATAAGAAATTAGGTGGAGGGTATAGTCATGTGCAGGCGCACTTGAGAATCCTTCCGCTCAGTGGAGGTTCCTTGTTGGTAATATATGTTTAGCATGTTTCGTAGCGAAGACATTATTACTTTCATTGAACTGTAGAAGCTGAGTTGGCCGTAGAACCCCAACCCATCATGGCCTTATTAGGTTGTGGTGCAGAAACTATTCAGGTGAAGACTTGGATTAGTTGTCATGCGGAGAACCACACTCAGACGAGTTTTTCTTGAGAATATTGCTGGCTCATGAGTTTAATTGTGGAAGGCCGGTAATATCCGAAAGAAAAATGTAGACTCTGACGTATCAGTAGAACATGTTGTGCAGGTGATTAACTAGAACTATCCCATTTTTGGTTTTCTGACCTCATGCTCGTGACTTTGGACCTTTGAACTTATGCGTTACCATGTTTGCGTTACCATGTTTGTAGTACCATGTATGTGTTACCATGTTTGAACTACCATGTTTGCTTTACCATGTTTGAATATGTGGCATCCATGCATCCATGCATTCATACATTCATTAAAAAAAAACCATCTTTTTCCATAAAAACATGATTTTTCCAAAAATTTAGAGAATTTTCTTTGCAAACATTATAGGATTAAGTTATGGAAAAAAGGTATACCAAAAAGTACGGTTTCAAAGCGCCTGATGTAGAAAGACTGATAGAGTTAGCATCTTTTGTACAAGATCCTTGTAATTTTAGGAAAAGTTATGGAAAGCTTTTGCCTATTTTGAACACTCATGTGGATGAAGGACTTCTCAAGACTCTGGTTCAGTTCTATGATCCCGTCTACCGTTGTTTTACCTTTCCAGACTACCAGTTGGTACCGACCTTGGAAGAATATGCCAATCTTTTAGGTATTCCTGTGTCTGACAAAATACCTTTCAATGGTTTGGAAGCCATTCCTAAGTCACCAGTCATTGCAACAGGAACCCACTTGAAGAAATCTGAAATAGAGAGTAATTGGACTACCAAAGGAAACCTTCCAGGTTTGCCTTCACAATTTCTAATAAAGAAAGCCTTTGACTTCATTGAGACTGGTAGCATGATAGCTTTTGAAGCTACACTAGCCTTGCTCATCTATGGGTTGGTTCTATTTCCCTATATCGACGACTTTGTTGATATCAATGCCATAAAGGTCTTTTTGAATGGAAATCCCGTTCCGACTCTGCTTGGTGACATGTATTTCTCTGTCCATCATAGGAATCACCAAGGTGGTGGAATTATTGTATGTTGTGCACCTCTGTTGTTTAAATGGATTGTTTCACACTTACCTAAGTCTCCCATTTTCACGGAAAACCGGGAAGGTTTACGATGGTCTCAAAGACTTATGTCTCTTACTAATAATGATATTCAGTGGTACACATTGGCTCGCTGCGGTACAGAAACCATTGAAAGCTGTGGAGAATTCGCCAACGTACCCCTCATTGGTACACAAGGAGGAATTAACTACAATCCGATCCTAGCCCGAAGACAACTCGGGTATGCAAATTCAGCTAAACCCATTGGTCCCTCAGTGGAAGGTTACTTCTACCGAGAAGGGGATAATCCTAAAAGGTTGAAAGGAAGAATGGTGAAAGCTTGGTACGACGTCCGATGGAAAGAAAAAGGCGAGGAAAGAAATTGCATTGCCATGGACACCTACACTTGCTGGGTAAAGAAAAGAGCAAAGGAGTTTCAAATGCCTTATGCTTACGAAAAACCCATGTTTCCTGCAGTATCTCAACGACCCAACATTCCCGCTATGGAGGAATACCAAGACACTTTGGCTAAGATGAGGATAGAAAAAGATGCTTGGGAAGAAAAGTTTCGTAGAACTAATGTGGAAAATAGAAAGTTGAAGAAAAGAGTGAAAGATCACGAAGAAACTCTCTATTATCAAGATGGATGGCTCATGAGCAAAGATGAGAAGATTCGTCAGAAAGACGCTGCAATCAAAAGGTACATCAAAGAAAGCAAGAAAAATCTGGAAGGCTCGACAAGCAACGCTCCGACTCCTGATGATTGGAAGAATATTGTTAACAAGCTGAGGACTGAAAAGGCCGAATTGAAAGCTCACTATGGGAAAGAAATCATGAAGCTCAAGCTGCACAATGCATTTGGTTCTTCGTCTGATGAAGATGCTTAGGATTGTTTAGCTTTTTTATTTATCATTTGCTTTTGTAAGGAGCTACGCTCCAATGTTGTAACATTTCCCATTATTGCAATAAAAAAAATGAATAAAAGATTTGTTTGTGTTCAAATGTTTGCAAGGAAATAATCTTTAAAATGTTTGAAAAAATCATAAAATTTCTTTTTGCATACATCATTCTGCATATCGAGTCCGTTGTATAGAGTCTCATCTTTTGGATCTTTCTCCAATAGATCGTCAAGCTGTCGCGTCTCAAAGTTTCTCGACCGCGCTCGCAATCAGATCACAGATACAATACTCGTTCGAACAGAAGAAGAGTAATGGAACACTCTGAACAAGAGAATATTGAGCTCCGTGGTACAGTGACCACTCTTCAGGAAAAATTGGAAAGTCTCACTACTCTGGTTGACTCCTTAATGGCCGCACAGAATCAGCCGCCGCCACCCAACAGTCAAGCGACGGTAACATCTGAAGTCACTACTCCAGTTTCTACAGTTGCGTTCGGTATTCCATCTTTCTCCATGCCAGAAGGTTGGGGCACGCCTTTCAGCTTTGGTACAGGTTTCCGCCATAATGTTTCTGGGGTTCAAACATCCACAACTGAAGCGCCTGCTGCACAAAGTTCACAATTTATTCCACATTCAGGGGTAACTTTTTCCCAAGTCACTATGGCACTTTCTCAACCCACTATGACAGTTCTGACTCCTACGGTTCACACTGTTCCTTATGATGGCAATGAGATTTATCATGATCAAGGTGATAGCACAAATCAGCGTAATCTTGTAGGAGATCTCCAAGAGCAGTTTAACAAGATGCAGCTGGAAGTTAAAGCTATCCGTGGAAAAGATTTGTTTGGAAAGAATGCCCAGGAGCTATGTTTGGTTCCCAGTGTTCAGATACCTGCTAAATTCAAGGTCCCTGACTTTGAGAAGTACAAAGGAAGTTCTTGTCCACAAAGTCATCTTGTGATGTATGCCAGGAAGATGTCTACTTATGCAGATAATCATCAGTTGCTTATCCACTACTTTCAAGACAGTTTGACCGGTGCCGCACTGAAGTGGTACACAGGTTTGGATAGCACCAATATTCGAACATTCAATGACCTAGGTGAGGCCTTTGTCCGACAATACAAGTATAACTCGGATATGGCTCCGGACAGAGATCAGCTTCGATCCATGGCTCAGAAAGACCATGAAGCTTTCAAAGAATATGCCCAACGATGGAGAGAAACTGCTGCTCAGATTAATCCACCGTTAAAAGAGAAAGAGATGACAAAGATCTTCCTGAATACTCTCAGTCCGTTTTACTATGAACGCATGATTGCTAGTGCTCCAAGTGATTTCACCGAAATGGTAAACATGGGGATGCGTCTAGAAGAAGGAGTCCGAACCGGACGTCTGACTAAAGAAGGTGGATCTTCAAGCGGAACCAAAAGTTCGGAAGTGGTTTCCAAAAGAAGAAAGAACAAAGTGTTGACATGGTATCCCAAGGAAATCCAAGAGGAAATGTCAATCGTCAACGACAGGTAGCTGCTATTGCACCAGTCGTTAATACCGCACCGAATCCGGGATTCACTCCTCAGTTTCAGCAACAACAGCCTCGACCACAGGTTCAGCAGTTTAACAATAATCAGAATCGTGTACAAAGAGCTCCACAGTTTGATCCGATTCCAATGACCTACACAGAATTGTACCCTGCTTTGATTGAAAGAGGTCTTGTTCAAACTAAAGCACCACCACCAGTACCTGAGAAACTACCATGGTGGTACAAAGCTGAGGTCTCATGCCCTTATCATCAAGGAGCACCTGGCCATGATCTCGAGCATTGCATAGCTTTGAAACATGAAGTTCAGAGGTTGGTTAGATCTAATCTCCTCTCTTTCAGAAATTTGAATCCAAATGTGCAAGCAAATCCGCTGCCCAATCATGGAGGGCATGTTGTAAACATGGTGTATGGATGTCCTGGTCCATATCGAGTCTATAATATCAATCACTCAAGAGCCGATTTGGTACAAATGCACGCCACTCTCTGTCGAGGGCAGAATTTTCGCCAGCATTACTATGGTTCCTGTAGCATATGTTGTGTAGATCCTTACGGATGTTCGATTGTGAGAAGAGATCTCCAAGTACTGTTGGATAATGGTACTATTCAGATCTACGGAAATAGGAATGAGAATGAAGTTAACATGATAGGATGTTATCCGCATGAGCTTTTAGTCTCAGATATCAACTCGGAAATGCCTACAATTAACGTCATCGTTCCTCATTTCAACATGCCTGAGCGCATGGAAGTTACTTACAACAAGCCGAAGGTTCCTGTTGCTCCTTTGATCATTTGTCTACCTGGACCTGTTCCTTATAACTCTGACAAGGCAGTTCCATACAACTACAATGCTACAATGATAAAGAATGGACAAGAAGTTCCTTTACCTAATTTTTCATCTGTCGTGAATATCGCTGATGTGAGTCGAGTAACAAGAAGTGGACGTGTGTATACTCCACTACCTTCAAAGCAGCCTGTTGCTCCTGCAACCGGGCAAAATCCTGTCAATACACCAGTAGGGAATCCTGTGGAAATTCCTGTCAGTAATACAAACACTGATGTTGGTCAGTCCAGTGGAACCAATGTCAATCCTGATTTTGATGAAATTTTGAAGCTTATCAAAAGAAGTGAATACAAGATTGTGGATCAGCTTATGCAGACTCCTTCAAAAATCTCAATACTTTCATTGCTCTGAAGCACACAGGGAAGCCCTAATGAGAGTTTTGGATCAAGCTTTTGTAGATCATGATGTGACTGTTGACCACTTTGATGGGATAATAGCCAACATAACAGCTTGCAACAATTTAAGCTTCTGTGATGAAGAACTCCCCGAGGAGGGTAGAAATCATAACCTTGCTCTACATATTTCTATGAACTGTCAGTCAGACTCTTTGTCCAATGTACTGGTAGACACCGGATCTTCCTTGAATGTGATGCCAAAGACGACTCTTGCTCGCTTGTCTTACCAAGGAATGCCTATGAAGTTCAGTGGTGTAGTAGTCAAAGCATTTGATGGTTCGCGAAAATCTGTTATCGGCAAAGTCAACCTTCCCATGACAATTGGTCCACATACATTCCAAATCACTTTCCAGGTCATGGACATTCAAGCTGCTTATAGCTGTCTGTTAGGACGACCATGGATCCATGAAGCAGGGGCAGTAACTTCTACGCTCCATCAAAAGTTAAAATTTGTAACAAATGGAAAATTGGTAATAATAAGTGGAGAACAAGCCTTGATGGTGAGTCATTTATCCAATTTCTCTTTTATCAGTGCCGATGATGTGGAAGGAACTCAGTTCCAAGGTCTCTCTTTAGAAGACGAATCTTCCAAAAAGAAAGCATCAATCTCTTCTTACAAAGAGGCAGTGAAAGTAGTGAAAGATGGAACTACCGTTGGCTGGGGGCAAGTAGTGATTCCTACCAAGAATGAAACTAGAGCGGGTCTCGGATGTTCACCAATGTTCTCAAACTGCACCAAGAAGGATGAAACCCTTCGTCCGATCAAAGAAACATTCATTAGTGGAGGGTTCCTTAATCCAATCCCTCAAGAGGTTAATGTCCTTATCGAAGAATGTATCGAAGAAGGTCTACCTGATCCTGAAGAAGAATGGAAATGTTATCTCAATGACTCGGGATACATATCTCCGGAAGAACCATATCCTCCTTCAGAGAAATCCAAAGGCAAAGAAACTGAGCCTATTCCAGCAGAAATGTGGGATACCTTGGGACAACCAAGTGGAAAATTTGATTACATGGTGAAATATTCTGCGCCTGAAAGTTCAAAGATTGCGATTGAGGATATCCAACCAACTGGATGGGGAGATTCCTTTGAATATAATAGTCAACCAGAAGAGGCTTATCAGCCCTGTCAATTCTCTCAGCAGCCTGAAATTACTGAAGATTTCGGATTCAATGCATCTACCAAGGTTTATAATCCTGAAGATGGTTATTATCACATAAATGCCGTTTTTGAAGATGAAGGGGAAGATGGTCCCGCAACTGACTCGGAAAGTGTCGCTGACAATGAGTCTCTTCATCCTGAAGACTGGGAAATACATCCTGAAAATTCTGAAGATTGTGACTCATCTTATGCTCTTCAAGAAGTAGAAGAAGACCGTTTCAACTCTACAAAGAACAAGGTTGACAAACCAGGACCTTCAAATCCTGCTCGACCAGCGGTCAATGTCAATACTGAAGATAATTCTGGGGAGAATTTTCCTGAATACATAATACACAGAGGAGTTCGTTGCTACTGGAAAGCTGTCGACGTTCCAAATGTTGTTCGCCGCTCAAAGTAATCACCTCGTTGTTATTTTGACCTCCTGCCTTGCCCAAAGCAGAGAGATGTTTTATAGGGCTTTGCTTTTAAATGTTCCGCCCAAATAACTTTGTGTATAGGGCTTTGTTTAAAAAGTTTCCCTCTTTGTCCTGCCCAAGACAAATGAGTTTGTGTTTAGGGCTTTGTTTCAAAAATGAATCATAAATAAAGTGTCATTTTGAATTCCCTACATTATATGTTTTATTTTTGCTTTTTTTTTTCTGGAAATGGTAATCCTAAAAAACCAAAATAAAAAAAAAACTTTCAAAAAAATCTGCATACACTCTTGCATTCATAAAATTTCTGAAATAAATATAAAACATATGTGCAGATTAACTATTGATAAACCCATTGAATGCAATAACCCTATGCCCTCTCCCAACTTTGAGTTTCCTGTGTTCGAAGCCGAAGAAGAGGAAGAAGAGGAGATCCCGGACGAGATTTCTCGATTACTTAAGCACGAGGAAAGAGCCATTCTGCCTCACAAAGAGCCTTTAGAAAAGATCAACTTGGGTTCCGAAGAAGACAAAAAAGAAGTGACCATTGGATCGCTGCTTGATGCTGATATCAAGAGTAAGTTGACAGACCTTCTCAAAGAATATGTTGACGTGTTTGCCTGGTCCTACCAAGACATGCCTGGGTTGGATACCAATATTGTTCAGCATTACTTGCCATTGAAGCCAGAATGTCCGCCAGTTAAGCAGAAATTGCGAAGGACTCACCCTGATATGGCTAACAAGATCAAAGTGGAAGTTCAAAAGCAACTCGACGCAGGTTTTCTTGTCACCTCTGAGTATCCTCAATGGTTGGCCAACATTGTGCCAGTTCCGAAGAAAGATGGCAAAGTCAGAATGTGTGTTGACTACCGTGACTTGAACAAGGCCAGTCCAAAAGATGACTTTCCATTACCACATATTGACATGTTGGTTGATAACACCGCTAAGTTCATTGTCTTTTCCTTCATGGACGGGTTCTCCGGTTATAATCAGATCAAGATGGCTCCTGAAGACATGGAGAAGACATCTTTCATCACCCCATGGGGTACCTTTTGCTACAAAGTGATGCCGTTTGGATTAAAAAAATGCAGGAGCAACTTACCAAAGGGCAATGACTACTCTCTTCCATGACATGATGCATAAAGAAATTGAAGTTTATGTGGACGACATGATAGCCAAGTCCAGCACAGAAGAAGAACATATTGAATATCTTTTGAAGTTGTTTCAACGATTAAGGAAATATCAGCTTCGCTTGAATCCGAACAAATGTACTTTTGGGGTTAGATCTGGAAAACTCTTGGGTTTCATTGTCAGCCAAAGAGGTATTGAAGTAGATCCCGACAAAGTCAGAGCTATTCAAGAGATGCCTGTACCAAAAACTGAAAAGCAAGTAAGAGGATTTCTCGGACGATTGAACTATATCTCCAGATTTATCTCTCAAATGACTTCTACTTGTGAGCCAATTTTCAAGCTTCTCCGCAAAGATCAAGGGGTTGTATGGACTGAAGATTGCCAGAAAGTGTTTGACAGTATCAAGGAATACCTGTTAGAACCACCAATTTTGATTCCTCCAGTTGAAGGAAGACCACTAATCATGTACCTTACCGTGTTGGAAGAATCCATGGGTTGTATGCTTGGACAACAAGATGAAACCGGTAAGAAGGAGCATGCCATCTATTACCTGAGTAAGAAATTCACAGACTGTGAGTCTCGTTACTCCATGCTCGAAAAAACGTGTTGTGCTTTGGCTTGGGCTTCAAAACGTCTCCGCCAATACATGATCAACAATACTACTTGGTTAATCTCCAAAATGGATCCGATCAAGTATGTCTTTGAAAAGCCTGCCTTAACAGGAAGGATTGCCCGATGGCAAATGCTGTTATCTGAGTATGACATTGAGTACCGTGCTCAAAAAGCGGTCAAAGGAAGCATTCTCGCCGATCATTTGGCGCATCAACCAATTAATGAATATCAATCTCTCAAGCTTGACTTTCCTGATGAAGATGTCTTATACTTGAAGATGAAAGATTGTGACGAACCGTTACCTGAAGAAGGTCCTGAACCTGGATCAAGATGGAGCCTAATTTTCGATGGAGCAGTAAACGCTTTTGGCAATGGAATTGGGGCAATCATCATCACTCCCAAGGGTACTCATATCCCATTCTCCGCCAGATTGCTATTTGATTGCACCAACAACATCGCAGAATATGAAGCTTGTATCATGGGTCTCGAAGAAGCCATTGACTTAAGGATCAAGATCCTCGACATATATGGAGATTCAGCCCTCGTGATCAACCAAATCAAAGACAAGTGGGAAACTTACCACCCTGGCTTGATTCCTTACAGAGATTATGCAAGACGTCTGTTGACTTTCTTCAACAAGGTTGAATTGCATCATATACTTCGAGATCAGAATCGAATGGCAGACGCCTTGGCTACTCTATCTTCCATGTTCAAAGTCAGTCATTGGAACGATATGCCTAAAGTCAGAATTATGCGCCTTGAAAGGCCCGCCTATGTGTTTGCAACTGAAGCAGTCATCGATGATAAACCGTGGTTTCACGATATCAAACGCTTCAATCAAACAAAGATAAGAAAACCCTAAGGAGGCTTTCTGGCAGTTTCTTCCTGAACGGAGATGTGCTATACAAAAGAAACTTCGATATGGTTTTGCTCAGATGTGTGGACAGACACGAAGCAGACATGTTAATGCATGAAGTGCATGAAGGGTCCTTTGGAACTCATTCAAATGGGCATGCAATGTCCAAGAAGATCTTAAGAGCAGGATACTATTGGTTGACAATGGAATCAGATTGTTGTAAACACGTGAAGAGATGTCACAAGTGCCAGATCTACGCAGATAAGATCCATGTGCCACCGACTCTACTCAACGTTCTCTCATCTCCGTGACCTTTTTCCATGTGGGGTATCGATATGATTGGAATGATTGAACTGAAAGCTTCAAACAGTCATCGTTTCATCTTGGTAGCAATTGATTACTTCACCAAATGGGTCGAAGCAGCGTCTTACGCCAATGTTACAAGACAAGTGGTTGTGAGGTTTATCAAGAACAACATCATTTGCCGATATGGTATTCCCAGCAAGATCATTACTGACAATGGTTCAAACTTGAACAACAAAATGATGAAAGAACTCTGTGAGGAATTCAAGATTGAGCATCATAACTCTTCTCCTTACAGACCAAAAATGAACGGCGCCGTCGAAGCCGCTAACAAGAACATTAAGAAGATCGTCCAGAAAATGGTCGTCACTTACAAAGACTGGCATGAAATGCTGCCATTTGCTTTACATGGATACCGTACTTCAGTGCGTACTTCAACAGGGGCAACTCCCTTTTCTCTAGTATACGGCATGGAAGCTGTGCTCCCCGTAGAAGTTGAAATACCATCAATGAGAGTCCTCATGGAGACTAAATTATCAGAAGCTGAATGGTGTCAAAGCAGATATGATCAGTTGAACTTAATCGAAGAAAAACGTATGACTGCTTTATGCCATGGACAGTTATACCAAGCAAGGATGAAACTAGCTTTCAACAAAAAGGTTCGACCTCGTGAATTTCGAGAAGGCGACCTCGTGCTTAAAAAGATCTTGTCTTTTCAACCAGATTCTAGGGGCAAATGGTCTCCTAATTACGAAGGCCCGTATGTTGTCAAAAGAACATTTTCTGGCGGCGCCATGACTCTTGCAACCATGGATGGTGATGAACTCCCACATCCTGTGAATGCTGATTGTCATACCCCAAAATTTGCCCACCACATTTTCAAACTCAAGCTCATTTGAATGCCAGAAGCTCGAGACTCAACTGACTGTACACTCTCCTAAACGACAACCCTCCAATTAGGGTTTTGACTCTCTCAAAGCAAAATCAACTTCTGATACCCCAAGTGGACTTCATGGCCTCTCATATGCTTCGCAATATCCTCATGACAAGTTTCAAGCTCTGATCCCTCAGAATGTTCAGTCAACTGCTCAAACGATCAATAATCGACTATTTACCCTAAAAAGTCAAACTATGGTCAAATCACACTCAAAGTTCCTGATTTTTGGTCAACATCCTCATTATGGAGTATCATTCATCATTTGATCAAGAATTGATCATGATTCATCAAGAAAATCTCCAAAAATCATCAAAAACCTGAGTTTCTAAATTAGGGTTCTTAAGGAGAAAGTCAACCCAACTTTGACCAGCCATAACTTTCACATGGAACATCAAAAATTTCCCATGCAAAGCTCATTTTGAAGGAAATTGAATTATCTACAACTTTGTCTCTCACATGCCAAGTCTGAAAATGCTTCATTTGAGAGATATAAGCCAAAACATTACAGGTCCCTCTAAAGGATCGCAAAAAGTCATCTTTTCTCAAAGCTCATAACTAGAGCATGGAATCTTCAATTGAGACGAAACCAAAAAGGTCATTTAGAGGATCCTTTGAGCTTTCCAAAAAGCCATAGAACACCTTCATATGACAAAAATTGAAAGAATTATAGCTTGATGAAGTTGGCAAGTTTTGAGGAAATACACAAAGGTTATATTGAGCAAACTTGGATTTTTCACTAAATGGGTCTAGGTTTTTGTTTCTAAACATGCTTGTGACAATTTTTAGGGCCCATAAATTTATCCCTTCATTCCCCATGATTTTTATTCATTTTATTTTGAATTTAATTCAATTTAAAATAATTAAATCATAAAAATTATTTAAGAGAGGCATGACCAT
Source organism: Vicia villosa (assembly GCF_029867415.1). Classification (NCBI taxonomy): domain Eukaryota; kingdom Viridiplantae; phylum Streptophyta; class Magnoliopsida; order Fabales; family Fabaceae; genus Vicia; species Vicia villosa. The sequence continues at coordinate 207,575 of NW_026706045.1, forward strand.
GATTTGCTATGAGATTGGCATCACAAAATAACTCATCAATCCTTCAAATTTCGTGGAAAGAGAGTTATAGAAGATTGAATCAAAGATAGAAAGATTTCATATAAATTTCAATCAAATATTGTCAATATTTTTCTCTCATCAAAAACTTGAAGCCCAAGCCTACTATTAACCCTAATTCAGTCCTTATATAAATACTAACATCTACAGCTAGCAAGGGGACGATTTTTCTGGCTCAAGAAACCCTAACCAAAGTCTCAAAATTTGGCAAGTTTAGGGCAAGACCGAAATCAACTTTCCAGGTGCTTTCAATCGAATTCAAAGACCTATTCGCTCTCCTGAGGTTGCCAGCAGCTGGAACAAGTCTGTAGCTAATCCCAATAGTGCCCAGAATGTGCTAACCAAGTCGTACGAATTTGGTAAAAGTTTCGAAACTCAAAACTTTCAATTCATGTCGTTTAAACTGTTTCAATTCATATACTCATGTTCACATTGATGTTTATGACCGTTTTGAGCAATCGTATGCAAGGTTTGAGGTCGGAAACATGTTTCACCATTAGTAACGTAAACAAGTTGTGGAGCTTCGAAACCCTAGATACACGCAGATTCAGGCTAAAATAATGTCACCATTGAATTTATGAGGCTCGATTTAGGGGGAAAGGGATGTTATTTTGCTTTCATTCGCGTTATATTGCAGGTTCTATGTGTCTAGGTCATCGGAGAAGATGACCGGTGCAATCTCCGGCGCCCCTGACTGTGTGTTGACCGGCGGGACGTGTGGCTCGTGTCCATTGGACGATTTTGAATTCACGGACATGGAACTGCGCGCGCATTTGTCTGATTGGCCAGTCAAAATTTCCAGAGGCTCTCTCTCCGTCTCATTGGTGGTTCAATGTGTGACTGGGGCCCACGTTTGACTTGTTTTGTTCTGAATTTCACTAACCAATATATGTTTCAATTTATTAGTTTGGTTGAATATTACTAACACTTAAAAGGGCGTGGATGGATGGAAGTGAATGACCGTTGGTAGCCCCCATACCTGGGTTCGAGTCCAGGAGAAGTATTATATTTTTATAAACTGTTTGATTTATAGATCTAATGCCATACGTTCCAGCATGCACACAATGCATCCTCAGGCTACGACCATCAGATTGTTAGCATTCCAGATCCAACGTGCCAGGAGTGGAAGGACTACCATGAATACCCAGCAACATATCACACCAGATCAGCGCCCCAGTCAGCTAAGTCCCTGTTTCTTTTTTTATTTTATTTTGATGTTATATACGTGTTTTTGTTTTGTTTTTAACTAAAAATTCTTTTCTTTTCAAACTAAATTCTTTATTTAAGTGATAAACTTTTTTCCTTAATTGATTTTTTTTTATTATTTAAATTAAATTTAGTTAATGATTTTAATTTAGTAATAATTGTAATTTAATCTTTTCTTTAATTTAGATTTTAATTAAGTTAAATAATTAAAATTAATTTAGAATAATTAATTTTTAGGTTTGTTAACTTCTATTCATTTAGAACCTCCAGTAGCCTTAGCCTTAGGTTTATTGGTAGGTGTTATCCATTAACGCACTTTTAAGCTTTATAAACCTTGTGGGTCACAACAGTTTTCTTTTTAGGGTTTATACAATTAATGTTTGTAGATCATTCATACAATAAATTTTCTTTTCCTTATGCAATTTTTTCAGGGTTACCGCCAGAATCCTCTGATTACGCGTCACGCCAATCAAAAAAGCTAAGTTTTGATCCTTTTTTTTTTTATTTAAATTGTTTTTACCTTTTATTGTAATGGTTTGAATTATGATTGTTACAACTGTCAATGAATTACTCATACACTTACCCCTATTATTTTCATCTTAATTTTCAGGGTCGATCAAGGGTTTGAGGAAGATCAAGGCATCAAGATAAAATTAATTATTGATTTCTCTTATTCTTCTGTCTGTTAATTTCCCCCATCCCCGCAGGTGTTTATTGTAATAGCGTAGGAAATTCTATTTCTGCTTTTATTTTATTTTAATAATTGCGTGGTTAGTAATTTAGGGAGTGATAACCATGAATTGAACGTAGCATCACTAATTATAAGATAAATATCTGAATTGAACCACGTGATTGTGCACTCACACACCTTTAGGGTAATCCCTCTGGTTGCCTTGTTGCCTTATATTGTTGCCTTATTGTTGCCTGTTGCCTCTAAAAGTGTTAATAGTCAAAGTCCCTCGATTCCGAGGATACCTATAGCAATATTGCCTGTTGCCTTCAGAGTTATTGAAACTCCCTCGATGCTGCCTTATAAGATGATTGTCCCAAATTGCTAAGGTATACTCGCATGATGCCTAACAGATAAAATGACTATTATATCCTTCCCTTAGACTACCTGCCCTCTTTATGGCATGGGACAGTCTTATGGCGAACGATTACTCGATGACCCTTAAACATCCAATTGAAAGACTTCCTACCTTCTTATGGTATGGATAGATCCTTTCGCCTGAAAAGCTAAAAGAACGAATTTTTAAACTTAGGGTAGTTGCTATTAATTGCTTGCTCTAAAATTCAAAACTCTTTTCCCACTCTTTTCAAATCAAAATTTAAAAAGACTACGCTTATTTACAAGCTAAAGTTCTTTTTTCAAAGTTTTTACTTTTCACACCTCCTTTTCAAACATTTCAATCAATACAAAAAGTGAGCTAAGCAATTAAGAGCCCATGGATAACCATGGATGCAAAGGGTGCCTTACACCTTCCCTTTGCATAACTTACCCCCCGAACTCAAAATCTTTTCAAAAGGTCTTTTCCTGTTCTTTTAGCCTTTCCAATTGGATAAAATAAAAGTCGGTGGCGACTCTTGCTTACCGCAACATTTTCATATAAAAGTCAGTTCACCGTATTACAGAACTGGCGACTCTGCTGGGGATGCTTTCGATTAAAAAGAGGGGTTACCTTAGAGTTTAGGATTCACTTTAATTGTTTGATTTGTTTGCTTTATATTCTAAAGGGTGTTTTGGGTATTCTGCTGTGTGAAAGATCCTACACCCGGATCTAGTGTACCTTAGGTATGTGGCATGAGACCAGGGAGGCTGTACGACATGTATCGTTATGGTTGAACTGGTGGCCACCGTTAGTGCGATGCTTTGGTTTGTCCTGATGGCCCTTGAATATGATCGAGGAGACATTTGGCTACCGCGTGGTGTCACAAACACTAATTCTCCCTTAGAACCTTAGTTGAACTTGACATTGGCCTATAGGAAGTAGCGAGATGGCTGGCTTTGGATTCCTGACTGAAGCTGGTTGATACTCGATGCTACACTCATTGAGATTGGACTCAAGGGATGCTTTTGGCTGGCCGATTGTGCGCTATGTTGAGACAATTCCCACGAGAAAGATCAGGGATATGAGCACCGTAGAACCCGATCTTTATCTAGGACAGGTTGAACCAACTAAACTTCAGTGGGGAGTGTACTTACCTACGAACTTCACGCAAGCCTTTAAACCTAAGGGCACTTGTGTGACTTGTTTGTGGTGGCTACTAACCCTTTGATTTTCTTGCAGGTTTTGTTAAAGACTTGTTTGCCCTCACTATTCCATGTTGTTCCTAATAAGTTGCATAACATACTAACCTTTGTTTCCTTGCAGGATTCGCTTGTAGGACATTTCATCCTCATTACCTTATGCTCTAACCCTTTTATTTCCTTGCAGGGATTGTCTGTAGGACACCTAGTCCTTATGACCTTATGCTTTACTTAATGCATTGCATCTGCATTACATCATGACATCATAACATAGCATGTTAGCTAACCCTTTCAAGGATCTTAGGGATTTAGGACACACAATTTCAGGTACTCTTATCAAGGACTAAATTCCTTTCAAGGGGCAAGAGGATTTATTTTCCTCTAGCCACATACCTTCCGATTCAAAGGTTTAGCACCTGACAAGGGGCAAGAGGATTTACTTTCCTCTGGCCATGTATCTTCAAATTCAGAAGTATCCCGAATCAGAGGCGATGACCCACTCGATATGGTGAGCTCGATTCTCAAAGAAGGATGTTCAAAAACGGAATTCAGAATTCTTCAGACGAAAATGCAACCAATCTAAATTTCCTATAGATCCTTGAAAACATTACATTTGCATTCATAACATCGCATAACATGTCTCTCGTCCTTCCTCGCTGTTTATTTCAGCACAAATGGATCTCGAGCAATCAGTCATAAATCTTCAGGCTCAGAATAACCAGTTCCGAGGGATGATCCTTAACCCGGCCAAGGGGAAAGAAGAATTAAAGGCGCCCCTATTCTTGGGGGTACGATTACAAGGCGAGATGTGCTTACTATTCGAACAAGCCTGAGCATGATGTAAAGGATGGTAAACCGTTGAATTGTGCCATTAAAGACTTAACCATGACACTCAAATCAGGAAAGACCACGACAACCGAGTCACGACAACCGAGTCACGACAACTGAGTCACGACAACTGAGCCACGACAATTGAGTCACGACAACCGAGTCACGACAACTGAGTCACGACAACTGAGTCACGACAACCGAATCACGACAACTGAGTCACGACAACTGAGTCACGACAACCGAGTCACGACAACTGAGTCACGACAACTGAGCCACGATAATGGAATCACGACAATTGAGTCACGATAATGGAATCATGACAATTGAGTCACGATAATGGAATCATGACAATTGGGTCACGACAAACAATTCACTCATATGATCCATACGCTCAGGGCAATCGAACCAACAAATTCTACTCCTACTATAAATCTCAATACAAGGTGCGTGTACCATTCCAACATTCCTGGACATTACACAAACAATTGCTGGACATTAAAGAATAAGATTTAAGATCTGATCAATAACGGAGAAATCAAGTTCAACCCTCCTGGAACTCCAGTGGTGATCACCGCTCTTATGCCTAGTCATGACAAGACTGATTGACGTCTAGACGGACGAACTTTGGATCATTAGATCTACTCTCATTTGCATGTTTCTTTTCTGTTTGTTTAAACATTCGAATTATGATAGACATTATCTGTTCTAATAGTCATCATCAGTGCATTGTATATGTTTGTCTTGAATAAATTACTTCGCTATCACTCATCTAAACTGCATCTTTACTTTACATATGTTTTGTGATATTTAACTCCTGCCAAACTGTAAACCTTTTGAGGGAGGATGACGAAAGCGATACCGCAACCTCATACAATATGCTTTTGAGCGGACTACGCTGACGATGTACAGGCATTGTTTCAATTCCCAAACAGTGGAGATATAAGGATGTTAATCCCTCGTCAACCCCCTTGAGCCAAAGAAGTAGACGTTTCTTTTTCTTACTAAAATCCTTGATCATAACCTGGGGCAGGGTAGTTCTCAGTTAATTTGGCTGTGCATTCTATTTTAAGAGAATCACTCAGTACACCTTTCAACAAAGGTTTTAATCACAAGCGTTCATCCGCACACTTCAAAGAAGTGTTGAAGATGTCAATCAAAAGCCAATGATGGTTCATCAATCATTAAGCAAGGCAGTCAATATCTTAAAAAAAAAAAAATGAAAAACGTATATACAAAGAAAAGCCTGCTAAGCCCAAAATCAAAAGACGACCTAAGCGGAAAAAAAAATCAAGGCATCCCGCTGACTGTAAGCTCAAAATAGACAGTTCAGGCAAAAGTTAGGGATATCAAAAGATGAAAAAAAAGAGTCAATAAATTCTTGAATAACTCGAAGTTGTGACTACCAAAAGGAAGAAGTGACTGCCATCTCAAAAGTTCTCTTTGCTTGTGAACCATCGTTATTATCAAAAGTGCAAATCCAAAAGTCTCTTGGAACCTGAATGCACAAGTTGAATTAACTGGGCCTAGGACTGAAGATCATCACGAAGAGGGGTGGGTACAAATAAACGTTGAGCCTTTATCCTTTGTTTCTTAAACCGCGAACCAAGCCACGTTACAACCCTTGAAAGTCCTAACTGAAGCATGGTTAGTTCGAAAGCATACTGTCACAACAAAGGTATCCCGACTCCTTAAGGTTTACTACAAATGTTAAGTTGATATCCTGTTTTTACAAACATCACGTTGTTACAAATATCATGTTTTTTTACGAACATCACACTTTTACATCTCTTGTCTTAAATGCTTTTTCAAAAACTCAAGACAGACTTATGCATTGCATCTCATGAATTCATTATTAAACATATTCTGCTACATAATTTCAAATGTTAGCATCAGAAAGAACTTGCACAGGGTATAACTAATGACTGGAAGTCATCCCGATAGACAAGATTACTCCGAGAAGCAACGTCTCCTACGTATACAAGGGGAATGGTACGTTCGCTCAATCAATCAGGGGCAATCAAGTCAAGATTCGAAGAATCTCTCAAATGCCAAAAAGTCAAAGGCATACATCCCAAACGGATTTCAAACTATTTCCCGATCAATCTGGGGCAATCAAGTCAAGATTCCGAGAATCTCTCAAGGATGCCAAAAATAATCAGGGGCATGCATCCAAGTAAATCTGAATCTATTTCCAATCAACATGGGGCATTGTCATGGGCCTATGATTACGAGGGGCATGACGCCCAGAGTGCACATCTCATAAAGTCCTCGCGAGGCGAATCTTTCCAAGCTCCTACTAGCAGGGGCAAACCTATGCAAGTCCAGTTTGACACTTCGATCAGTATTTATTGGGGGTGTCCTGATCAATACAAATCCAGGAATGGTAATTGCTATAATACTGGGGGCAATATCCAAGACACCCATGTCTCCCTACAAAGCTGATTGTGCAAGATCATATCCCCACAGAGTAATCACCAAGAAGATATCTTCAAATACTCCGGTCCCTACAGAGACATGGCTCCCCAACAGAGTTTACACCTTCAACGCTGCATGTTCTCCGACACTTGGTTCTTTTCCAACATGGCTTACTAATATCTTTCTCCCCAGTCAGGGTATATCAAGTTACTGATCATCCCCAAGCAGAAATCATAAACCCCCCAGCTGAGCATCTTCAAAACAAGATCAGACATCAAAATCACAAGGACACAGAGATTTATTTTCTCAATCAAGACAACATGAATCATACTCACATATCATATGACATAAACACATTCATACATTACATTACCTCGCAATAAATTCATCCATAAACATACAAAGTTTCTCATTTATTTTGAGAATCCCGTCACATAAACGCATTACATGCATCATGACATTGCATAAAGATTAAACTTACCCTTTTTCAGAATACAGGTACAGACGAATGAACGAAATTCCCAATTTTCGAAGATCTAATTCATTTACCACGAACGGTAATGACACGGTCAACACTCCAAGATCTAATTCGGTTACTACGAACGGTACTGACACGGTCAACTCTCAGATATCTAATTCTATCATCACGAACGATGTAGACACGATTATCTCTCCAAGATCTAATTCAGATACTACGAACGATACTGACACGATCAAATCTCAAAGATCTAATTCCATCATAACGAACAGTGTGGACACGATCAACTGCTTCTACAGTTTAATTCAGCTACTACGAACGGTGCTGACACGACAAGAGAATCTAATTCTATCATCACGAACGATGTAGACACGATTATCTCTCCAAAGATCTAATTCATTTACTACGAACGGTAATGACACGATCAACACGCAAACAACATTTCTCAAACTTCAACTACCGGATGGCATCTTTAAAGCCCATCTCCGACAAAAGTCCCTACTTCAGCTAGGGCAAATTTCTTGGTATTCTAGTGTTCAATCATCTTCCACCTTCAGATACCGACTGGCGTACAAACCACTCTACATCTTCAGGTGTAAGAAAATTGAACAGGGGCAGCTGTCATACCCCAAAATTTGCCCACCACATTTTCAAACTCAAGCTCATTTGAATGCCAGAAGCTCGAGACTCAACTGACTGTACACTCTCCTAAACGACAACCCTCCAATTAGGGTTTTGACTCTCTCAAAGCAAAATCAACTTCTGATACCCCAAGTGGACTTCATGGCCTCTCATATGCTTCGCAATATCCTCATGACAAGTTTCAAGCTCTGATCCCTCAGAATGTTCAGTCAACTGCTCAAACGATCAATAATCGACTATTTACCCTAAAAAGTCAAACTATGGTCAAATCACAGTCAAAGTTCCTGATTTTTGGTCAACATCCTCATTATGGAGTATCATTCATCATTTGATCAAGAATTGATCATGATTCATCAAGAAAATCTCCAAAAATCATCAAAAACCTGAGTTTCTAAATTAGGGTTCTTAAGGAGAAAGTCAACCCAACTTTGACCAGCCATAACTTTCACATGGAACATCAAAAATTTCCCATGCAAAGCTCATTTTGAAGGAAATTGAATTATCTACAACTTTGTCTCTCACATGCCAAGTCTGAAAATGCTTCATTTGAGAGATATAAGCCAAAACATTACAGGTCCCTCTAAAGGATCGCAAAAAGTCATCTTTTCTCAAAGCTCATAACTAGAGCATGGAATCTTCAATTGAGACGAAACCAAAAAGGTCATTTAGAGGATCCTTTGAGCTTTCCAAAAAGCCATAGAACACCTTCATATGACAAAAATTGAAAGAATTATAGCTTGATGAAGTTGGCAAGTTTTGAGGAAATACACAAAGGTTATATTGAGCAAACTTGGATTTTTCACTAAATGGGTCTAGGTTTTTGTTTCTAAACATGCTTGTGACAATTTTTAGGGCCCATAAATTTATCCCTTCATTCCCCATGATTTTTATTCATTTTATTTTGAATTTAATTCAATTTAAAATAATTAAATCATAAAAATTATTTAAGAGAGGCATGACCATGATTTGCTATGAGATTGGCATCACAAAATAACTCATCAATCCTTCAAATTTCGTGGAAAGAGAGTTATAGAAGATTGAATCAAAGATAGAAAGATTTCATATAAATTTCAATCAAATATTGTCAATATTTTTCTCTCATCAAAAACTTGAAGCCCAAGCCTACTATTAACCCTAATTCAGTCCTTATATAAATACTAACATCTACAGCTAGCAAGGGGACAATTTTTCTGGCTCAAGAAACCCTAACCAAAGTCTCAAAATTTGGCAAGTTTAGGGCAAGACCGAAATCAACTTTCCAGGTGCTTTCAATCGAATTCAAAGACCTATTCGCTCTCCTGAGGTTGCCAGCAGCTGGAACAAGTCTGTAGCTAATCCCAATAGTGCCCAGAATGTGCTAACCAAGTCGTACCAATTTGGTAAAAGTTTCGAAACTCAAAACTTTCAATTCATGTCGTTTAAACTGTTTCAATTCATATACTCATGTTCACATTGATGTTTATGACCGTTTTGAGCAATCGTATGCAAGGTTTGAGGTCGGAAACATGTTTCACCATTAGTAACGTAAACAAGTTGTGGAGCTTCGAAACCCTAGATACACGCAGATTCAGGCTAAAATAATGTCACCATTGAATTTATGAGGCTCGATTTAGGGGGAAAGGGATGTTATTTTGCTTTCATTCGCGTTATATTGCAGGTTCTATGTGTCTAGGTCATCGGAGAAGATGACCGGTGCAATCTCCGGCGCCCCTGACTGTGTGTTGACCGGCGGGACGTGTGGCTCGTGTCCATTGGACGATTTTGAATTCACGGACATGGAACTGCGCGCGCATTTGTCTGATTGGCCAGTCAAAATTTCCAGACGCTCTCTCTCCGTCTCATTGGTGGTTCAATGTGTGACTGGGGCCCACGTTTGACTTGTTTTGTTCTGAATTTCACTAACCAATATATGTTTCAATTTATTAGTTTGGTTGAATATTACTAACACTTAAAAGGGCGTGGATGGATGGAAGTGAATGACCGTTGGTAGCCCCCATACCTGGGTTCGAGTCCAGGAGAAGTATTATATTTTTATAAACTGTTTGATTTATAGATCTAATGCCATACGTTCCAGCATGCACACAATGCACCCTCAGGCTACGACCATCAGATTGTTAGCATTCCAGATCCAACGTGCCAGGAGTGGAAGGACTACCATGAATACCCAGCAACATATCACACCAGATCAGCGCCCCAGTCAGCTAAGTCCCTGTTTCTTTTTTTATTTTATTTTGATGTTATATACGTGTTTTTGTTTTGTTTTTAACTAAAAATTCTTTTCTTTTCAAACTAAATTCTTTATTTAAGTGATAAACTTTTTTCCTTAATTGATTTTTTTTTTATTATTTAAATTAAATTTAGTTAATGATTTTAATTTAGTAATAACTGTAATTTAATCTTTTCTTTAATTTAGATTTTAATTAAGTTAAATAATTATAATTAATTTAGAATAATTAATTTTTAGGTTTGTTAACTTCTATTCATTTAGAACCTCCAGTAGCCTTAGCCTTAGGTTTATTGGTAGGTGTTATCCATTAACGCACTTTTAAGCTTTATAAACCTTGTGGGTCACAACAGTTTTCTTTTTAGGGTTTATACAATTAATGTTTGTAGATCATTCATACAATAAATTTTCTTTTCCTTATGCAATTTTTTCAGGGTTACCGCCAGAATCCTCTGATTACGCGTCACGCCAATCAAAAAAGCTAAGTTTTGATCCTTTTTTTTTTATTTAAATTGTTTTTACCTTTTATTGTAATGGTTTGAATTATGATTGTTACAACTGTCAATGAATTACTCATACACTTACCCCTATTATTTTCATCTTAATTTTCAGGGTCGATCAAGGGTTTGAGGAAGATCAAGGCATCAAGATAAAATTAATTATTGATTTCTCTTATTCTTCTGTCTGTTAATTTCCCCCATCCCCGCAGGTGTTTATTGTAATAGCGTAGGAAATTCTATTTCTGCTTTTATTTTATTTTAATAATTGCGTGGTTAGTAATTTAGGGAGTGATAACCATGAATTGAACGTAGCATCACTAATTATAAGATAAATATCTGAATTGAACCACGTGATTGTGCACTAACACACCTTTAGGGTAATCCCTCTGGTTGCCTTGTTGCCTTATATTGTTGCCTTATTGTTGCCTGTTGCCTCTAAAAGTGTTAATAGTCAAAGTCCCTCGATTCCGAGGATACCTATAGCAATATTGCCTGTCGCCTTCAGAGTTATTGAAACTCCCTCGATGCTGCCTTATAAGATGATTGTCCCAAATTGCTAAGGTATACTCGCATGATGCCTAACAGATAAAATGACTATTATATCCTTCCCTTAGACTACCTGCCCTCTTTATGGCATGGGACAGTCTTATGGCGAACGATTACTCGATGACCCTTAAACATCCAATTGAAAGACTTCCTACCTTCTTATGGTATGGATAGATCCTTTCGCCTGAAAAGCTAAAAGAACGAATTTTTAAACTTAGGGTAGTTGCTATTAATTGCTTGCTCTAAAATTCAAAACTCTTTTCCCACTCTTTTCAAATCAAAATTTAAAAAGACTACGCTTATTTACAAGCTAAAGTTCTTTTTTCAAAGTTTTTACTTTTCACACCTCCTTTTCAAACATTTCAATCAATACAAAAAGTGAGCTAAGCAATTAAGAGCCCATGGATAACCATGGATGCAAAGGGTGCCTTACACCTTCCCTTTGCATAACTTACCCCCCGAACTCAAAATCTTTTCAAAAGGTCTTTTCCTGTTCTTTTAGCCTTTCCAATTGGATAAAATAAAAGTCGGTGGCGACTCTTGCTTACCGCAACATTTTCATATAAAAGTCAGTTCACCGTATTACACTGATGCAGTCAAGAAATACTTTGTCTAAAAAAGGAATAAAAGAACAGCTCGGTAAGTCGAAAACCCGCAAAGGGCGACTTAGGAAAAAATGAGCGTCTCGGTGGACTGAAAACCCGAAAGGGCGGTCCAGGCAAAAATTAGAGACAATAAACAGAAAAAATTCATCCTGGTAGATTGAAAACCTGAAAGGGCAATCTAGGCAAAAATTAGGGATTAATGACAAAGTAACTGCATCAGTCCATACTTCGTCACCTGAGGAGTCTTTTTTCATCAAAGGATCTTCAATCAAATCATCGCTAATCTGAAGCAACAAGCACAGTTGGAACTCAAAGTTGTTAGGGGGAATAGTAGTTATTGCTTTCAATGTAGCCTTTTCCGCATAATTACCATTTCCAACTTTTGTAAATACTCTATGGAATCATGCCTTTAGCTGATTACCATTCTATTAAATAAATTTGAGCCTTGTGCCCATTTGTTTGCAATCTTTAATTTCTTTCAGCTTGCAAAATGACGCTTTAATTGTGTTATTTGCTTTTGAAACAAAAAAAAAGAGAAAAAAAAAGTTTTAAATGAATTTACTTCACTTTTCTTTTTCAAAATAAAAGCGAAATTTTCCTTTGAATTGTGAACAACGGAAGGAACATCAGCAGTCGTCTCCATAGGATAAACAAAAGGATTCTCCCTGAAAAATTGTTGAGACAACGGTATTCTTGTCCCAGAAAAGAATTCTTGAAGCAATTACCCCTCGAGGTAAAGAAGCTCTTCTATCCCCAGTGAATAAGGTCTTTTATCCCTAGTGACGAAGATTTCCAATCTCCAGTAAAAGGGTTCTTTCATCTCAATAAGAAAAGATGCTCATCTTCCCCAGAGAAGTCTAAAGCACGCAGCACCATCACCCGTGTTATCTACACCGTGTTTGAAGAACATTTGCCAAGTATCTGGTTGTATTGCGACGTCGGTCCTTCTCCAGTACATACTTCTTTGTCTGTCAGTATTGTCAGCATGCATGCTACATTCATGACATTCATCATTCATACATATTTGCATCATTTATGCATTCTTGCATTTTTCAATGTTTGATTTAAAATCACTCGTTTAGGATATATCCATCCTCAAGAAGAAAAGAAAAAGAAACAAGTATGGGCGTGTCATCTCTCCAGTAGGTTGTCATCCATAAGCAGAAATAACATCCTTTCTTTCTCCAGTTCCCCACTGAGATCATTCCTCGTGGAAGAAGGTTGCTTTAGTTTCTCCTCTCAAAACGAAGGAGGAAATCCCCAGTTGAGTTCATTCCTCATGGGTACAAAGTCTTGTTTGACTATTTCTTTCCAATTCATTCGTGGATAGAACCTTGTCTTTACCAAAAATTCAAATTCTGATTCCTCAAACAGAGTCGTGAAAAACAGACAATAAGCAATAACCTCATCATCCGAGCAGCTTATTTCTCTTTCAAAATATTTTTTCCTCTCAAGGAAATCAATCATGAAGACCATTTGATAATCAGGGCCTTATTACTGTTCACAAGGCTGAATAACCAGTAATTTCCCTAGCAAAGTCTCCAGAATCATTTTATCACTCGGCTGATAATTGATCATGTCTTCAAAACCGCTATCACGAGGCTGGTAGTCGGTAACCTTTTGTTCTGGTTATATTATTAACATGTCTATCACAAGGCTGATAGTCGGTAATATTAACCGAACCTTTGAAACTATTTTTACCTTGTCAAGTCTATCACTATGCTGGTAGTCGGTAACACAGTTTCATACCTTTCACCTTCGCATTATTAAACAAGTCTATCCCTTTGTTGATAGTCGATAATGTCGATAGGTAAGCTTTTCTTACAAAGCTATCATTCCCCGGTGAAGCATACACTTGCTTCCCCGAAAAGAAAGAAAACGGATTCTCTTCCTAAAACGGATTGAGACATCCTTCCCGATCTCTTTTCCCCAGTGGAGTCAGTTCTTGATATTCCCTCGGTAGAGATATCCTTGCATCATTCGCAATTTGGGTATCTTAGGTCCAAAATTCGCGTCTTCTGATATTTAAGTCTCTTCCACCCTATCAAAACGAAGATTTTCAATCTTCATATCTCAGGTTGAAGAAACTTAAATAGGGGCATCTGTCATACCCCAATTTTTGACCTAAGATACCACCTCATATCATAACATATGCATCATTTGCATCTCTAACAAACTGCATAGTTTGTGTTTGTTACTTGTGACTCAGCAGGATTTAATCAGGAAATCACTCATCAGTACAAGTAACAATCAATTAGGGTTTTGTTCTCCCTTCATCTCAAAAGAACTATCTTCATCAACAATCAACATTTGGTCCTCAGAGATTCATTTCAACAAGCTCAAAGACTTTGAATCAACCAAATTAGGGTTTTGACTGAAGACAGCATACTCTTGACTTTTGCTCAGAATTTGACCTAATGACTTGGGACATGACCTCAAGACCCCAAGTGCATCATTTTGACCTAATCCATTGACTCAGAACATCTCTTACACAAAGATTGATCAGACAAATCCTCAGAATTAGGGTTTTGAACTATCAGGGACTGAAATCAGGGATCACATTTGGGAAGCCCTAAAAATCCCCAGGAAGTCAATCAAAGGTTTCAATCATCTTCAAATAATCCCTATGACAATATACAATGGAAATTACATCTCAATTCAAGATCCACAGTCATCAATTTCATCAGGTCGACAATTAGGGTTTTTTGACCTAATTCACTAAACAATTGACTTTTTAATCAGGACATGGTGCCACAACTCAAACCATGGCTCAATATCCTCTAATGCTTCAATGTAATCCATTCATACTATTCATTTGGTGAGGATAGCCTTTTTCATTTGAAATCTCCAGAAACGCGATTCGTCTGAAAAAGTCCACTGTACAAGATCACCATTGACTTTTGGGGAATTTTGGTCAACCATGACTTTTGAAGTTTTAAATCATCAATATATGATATGAGAAGTCATTTGATCAAGGAAAATCAAGAAAATCAATCAAGAATCAAAAGTCAAAAGTTTGACTTTTCATACTTAGAAAAATTTCTAAGTGTTTTTCAATGGTTTTTTCCAAACTTTGGAAGGGAATAACTCAAAATTTCACCTACAAAATGAAAAAAACTTCCAACATGAAAGTTGTAGATTTTGGTCCAATAAACAACTTTGACACATATAAATTTTTCCATAAGATCAACCATTTAAGAGATATGGTGCTTCAAAGTTGGTACTTTTTGAAAATTTCACTTAAAACTTCATTTTCTTCAAAGTTCATGGATCTTTTTCACCCATTTCCTTAAAGGTCTTGAAGAAACTTTCAACTAGGGTTTTGAAGTGTGTAATATGAGCTTTCCAAAATGACCAAGAGCATGAAAAAATATGGAGTGTAGCCATGGTTTTGAATTTTGACATTAGTGATCATTTTCACTTGAATTTTCACCATTTTTCACTAAGTTTCAAGACTACATGACCTATAATCCAAGTGATGACACACCAATGCAATAATTGAATGATATTTTCTGATTTGAAGATCAGAATGGAAGAGATAAGAAGCTTAGAGAAATAACCATGGTTAAGTCACTTTTAACCATTTGCATTTAATGTGAAAGATTCCATTTTATCTCTTAAGCCAAATCATCATTCTTGAATCAACTTGCAAGAGCTTTGAGTTCAGAATCCTTGGCCTATAAATAGAGGTTCAAATCATCTTCAAACTCACACCAAAACCTCATAAACATAGGTTTTCTCTTCCTTTCTTAGAATGCAAGTTTCATGGTTTTCAAAAGAGGTAAAATTCTCAACCTCTAAATCTTTGAAGTTCTAAGTAAAGTGATGCTTCTAACACTTCCCAAATATCATATGGAAGTTGTTTGAACCTTTGAAACCTTCCAAAAACATCAAAAACTCAGAATCACTACCTCACTTCCCAAATATGCATAACACTAGCCTTATCATGCCAAAATCAAATCCAGGCCAATTCTGTCCAAGCTAATCATCCAAACACATTCCATATACCATATGTGAACTATCCAAACACTCATACATGACCTGAAACATCTCCATCATCAAATTCGATTCACTCTTGAAGCTTCTGCAGATCGGGTACCATGGCTATGCTCAGATGAATTCAGTTCACTCCAAGCATCCAGACACCTTCCATAATCATCATAGAAGCTATTCAGATTGATACAAAGCACCTGTAACACCTCCAGATCAAAATTCAATTCTCAGTTTGGCCGTTTTTGAGGTAAGTACACATGAACTTCAAACTCTATCATTCATGCATCATAAATGAAAAACTGGTTTACCATCATGTTTCTGCATACATATGGATCATTAACCCTCAATCAATTGCATCATAACTTGCACATACACGATTTCAGATTGAGTCATAGAATTAGGGTTCTTCGTGTTCATCAGAAAATTAACCATCTTAGAGCAAAAATAAATGAAATTAAATGGTACCATCATGTTCCTGGTGAAAAATCGAGCAAGATAGGCTATTCACTCGATCCAAACAATTTAGTTTTCAGAATTTTCAAATTTGAATTGGGTTTGTGTTCTTGGCGCCAGATTTTGAAACTGAAGTTAGAAATTGATTCAAAAATATAACTGATTCGTTGCAAATGTTAAACAGACCACGCGCGTGGTCCAGTTGGCAATGTTTTTGAGTGGTAAACACAAGGGCGTGGGTTCAAGCCCTTTGGAAGACAAAACCTAATTTTTTATCACTATTTTTCTCTATTTTCTTCACAACTTTAACCCATTAATTAACCAATCAAACTAACTTATTTTTTCTTCATTTTTTAAACACTTCTTATTTAATATACATATTTTGACAATATAAAAAAAAAAATAACAAAAAAAGATTTATTTAATGTGTTTTTAATTAGGTTTAAAATGATACATTTTTAAGTGTTTTTAAATACTTTAAATATTTGTTTTTCATTTAATTTTCAAACCTAATCACTTGTGAATATTTTTTTTATCAAACCCTAATCACTTAGGTCCTAATTGAGTATTAAAACTTGTTTTAACTTAATTAAGTTGACTTTTGTCAAATTCAAATCGTTTTAAAACAAGCGATCACATTTCTTTTCAAAGACGATAAACCATTTCTTTTTGAAACTATTGATTAAACCTTTTTAATTGATCAATTGATTTTCAAAACGAAGTGGGGCCTCTCGAATATTAGAGAGTGTAAGTCCCATTTCTTTTCTTTTTGTACAGTTTTCAAAACAATAAAACTTCTTTCAAAACAAATCTTTTCAAATTTCAAAACAAACTTCAAAAACAACAATCAACCATGTTTTATAAAATAAAACACGGGCCTCCACGTAGGTATAAGTCCCAAGCCCTTTTGTACATACCCATTCCTGTACATGAAATTAGGTATTTCATTGTACACACACCGTTTTGTACATATCTCGATCAATTTGATTTTTAACTTTGAATAACAAATCAAAAATGAAGGTTTTCTTTAAATCTTCCCAAAAAATACCATGGGCCTCCATGTAGGTATAAGTCCCAAGCCCCTTTGTAAATACCTGTTTACATAGCTTTGAATAAATTCAAGTGGACCTCTCCTCGAGTATAAGTCCCGAGCCCCGTGTATACAAATGGATCATGCTTACAGGTATATTTCCTTCATAAACTCCATTATATACACACACTTTGTCATATATATATGTGCTTGTTCATACTTGTTCATATTTGTTCATGTACTTGTTCATATTTGTTCGCACTTGTTCATATTTGTGATTGTGTTATATACCTGTTCAACTTAGTACAACACTAGGTTCCCCATAGCCTCCTATTGGGCTTCGTGCAAAGAATCTCCACTAGTTTAGGTTAGGACATAGAGTATGGTTTCCCGGTGAAATCGCTCTAAGAGCTCAGACCAACTATACCATGCCTCCCCTTGGGCTTTGTACAAACGAGTGACCCTCCCATAGTCTCCTCTTGGGCTTACAATGCAAGGACCCTGGATTGTCCCTCCCATAGCCTCCTCTTGGGCTTACAATGCAAGGACCCTCGGATAGCCTCCTCTTGGGCTTCGTACAAGGACCCACGGGCTTCTTATAAGCATCCCCAATATCCAAATCAAAAAACCCTAGGAGATTAGACATTTATCATCTCTATGATAGGAGTATCTCTTCTATATCATCACAAACAATCAATCAATCAAACTTTTTTTGCCACAAGGCTGGCTAATCAATCAAACTTTTTTGCCACAAGGCTGGCTAATCAATCAAACCGTTTCGCCACCGTACTGGCTGATTAATCAAAGTTTTTGTCACAAGGCTGACTTCATTGAAACTTTTGCCACAAGGCTGGCTGATTAATCAAAGTTTTTGTCACAAGGCTGACTTCATTGAAACTTTTGCCACAAGGCTGGCTAAAAAACATCTTTATCATTCTAAGCACCATAAGCGGCATGGCCCCGGGCTTATAATGAAAAGATTTTCAAACAAGAATCAAACAGATGTATGTGATGATATAGATTAGATACATCGAACATTTAGATGACATTTGTCTCTTTTCCTTTGCTTCCACTAGCATAAGTGGGAACTACGATTGCTCTGACTTTCTCAACATCCCTTTGAGAATACGTAGGCACAAGGTCTTATTCCTTGGCGAGCAAAACTTCTCCCTCAAACCACTCAAACCTTAGCACCCGTAGAGCCCGAGCTACAGATGCTCTGATTCCCTCTAAGGGATATGTATGCAGAGGATCGCGATGATCTTTGCGAGCATAATCAAACAAACACCTTAGGTCCCACCTATTTCACAAGAACCTCTCAATAACATGGAATGAAAAACAAAGCAAAGAAACCTATAGAGTACTATAGATACGTTGGGTGCTAATACCTTCCCTTCGTATAACCAACCCTCTTACCCAAAGATCTCTCCCCCACTTTTAAGGTTATTGCAGCTTTTTTCCTTTTCCTCCTTTGGAAATAATAAAAAGTTTGGTCCGTACAAAAGAAAAATCATTTTATGAGCACTCGAGCCCAAAGAAGGCATCAGGTGTCTCATCCCGAAAAAAGGATAACGATTTTTCCCCGCGACAGAAAAATGGCGACTTCACTGGGGACCATCTTTTTATTGTTTCCAAAGGAAGGGTTAATTTTATTTGCTTTATTTTTCATTTCATTTTTTGTTATATGTGTGGTTCTGGTTCTGTTACTTGCGTGGTTCTGTTACAAGTGATACATTATGGACAAATCCTAACCCGGATTAAGCACACATAAGAAATTAGGTGGAGGGTATAGTCATGTGCTGGCGCACTTGAGAATCCTTCCGCTCAGTGGAGGTTCCTTGTTGGTAATATATGTTTAGCATGTTTCGTAGCGAAGACATTATTACTTTCATTGAACTGTAGAAGCTGAGTTGGCCGTAGAACCCCAACCCATCCTGGCCTTATTAGGTTGTGGTGCAGAAACTATTCAGGTGAAGACTTGGATTAGTTGTCATGCGGATAACCATACTCAGACGAGTTTTTCTTGAGAATATTGCTGGCTCATGAGTTTAATTGTGGAAGGCCGGTAATATCCGAAAGAAAAATGTAGACTCTGACGTATCAGTAGAACATGTTGTGCAGGTGATTAACTAGAACTATCCCATTTTT
This sequence comes from Vicia villosa, assembly GCF_029867415.1. NCBI lineage: Eukaryota > Viridiplantae > Streptophyta > Magnoliopsida > Fabales > Fabaceae > Vicia > Vicia villosa. The sequence continues at coordinate 226,951 of NW_026706045.1, forward strand.
GGTTCTCTGACCTCATGCTCGTGACTTTGGACCTTTGAACTTATGCGTTACCATGTTTGCGTTACCATGTTTGTAGTACCATGTATGTGTTACCATGTTTGAACTACCATGTTTGCTTTACCATGTTTGAATATGTGGCATCCATGCATCCATGCATTCATACATTCATTAAAGAAAAAACCATCTTTTTCCATAAAAACATGATTTTTCCAAAAATTTAGAGAATTTTCTTTGCAAACATTATAGGATTAAGTTATGGAAAAAAGGTATACCAAAAAGTACGGTTTCAAAGCGCCTGATGTAGAAAGACTGATAGAGTTAGCATCTTTTGTACAAGATCCTTGTAATTTTAGGAAAAGTTATGGAAAGCTTTTGCCTATTTTGAACACTCATGTGGATGAAGGACTTCTCAAGACTCTGGTTCAGTTCTATGATCCCGTCTACCGTTGTTTTACCTTTCCAGACTACCAGTTGGTACCGACCTTGGAAGAATATGCCAATCTTTTAGGTATTCCTGTGTCTGACAAAATACCTTTCAATGGTTTGGAAGCCATTCCTAAGTCACCAGTCATTGCAACAGCAACCCACTTGAAGAAATCTGAAATAGAGAGTAATTGGACTACCAAAGGAAACCTTCCAGGTTTGCCTTCACAGTTTCTAATAAAGAAAGCCTTTGACTTCATTGAGACTGGTAGCATGATAGCTTTTGAAGCTACACTAGCCTTGCTCATCTATGGGTTGGTTCTATTTCCCAATATCGACGACTTTGTTGATATCAATGCCATAAAGGTCTTTTTGAATGGAAATCCCGTTCCGACTCTGCTTGGTGACATGTATTTCTCTGTCCATCATAGGAATCACCAAGGTGGTGGAATTATTGTATGTTGTGCACCTCTGTTGTTTAAATGGATTGTTTCACACTTACCTAAGTCTCCCATTTTCACGGAAAACCGGGAAGGTTTACGATGGTCTCAAAGACTTATGTCTCTTACTAATAATGATATTCAGTGGTACACATTGGCTCGCTGCGGTACATAAACCATTGAAAGCTGTGGAGAATTCGCCAACGTACCCCTCATTGGTACACAAGGAGGAATTAACTACAATCCGGTCCTAGCCCGACGACAACTCGGGTATGCAAATTCAGCTAAACCCATTGGTCCCTCAGTGGAAGGTTACTTCTACCGAGAAGGGGATAATCCTAAAAGGTTGAAAGCAAGAATGGTGAAAGCTTGGTACGACGTCCGATGGAAAGAAAAAGGCGAGGAAAGAAATTGCATTGCCATGGACACCTACACTTGCTGGGTAAAGAAAAGAGCAAAGGAGTTTCAAATGCCTTATGCTTACGAAAAACCCATGTTTCCTGCAGTATCTCAACGACCCAACATTCCCGCTATGGAGGAATACCAAGACACTTTGGCTAAGATGAGGATAGAAAAAGATGCTTGGGAAGAAAAGTTTCGTAGAACTAATGTGGAAAATAGAAAGTTGAAGAAAAGAGTGAAAGATCACGAAGAAACTCTCTATTATCAAGATGGATGGCTCATGAGCAAAGATGAGAAGATTCGTCAGAAAGACGCTGCAATCAAAAGGTACATCAAAGAAAGCAAGAAAAATCTGGAAGGCTCGACAAGCAACGCTCCGACTCCTGATGATTGGAAGAATATTGTTAACAAGCTGAGGACTGAAAAGGCCGAATTGAAAGCTCACTATGGGAAAGAAATCATGAAGCTCAAGCTGCACAATGCATTTGGTTCTTCGTCTGATGAAGATGCTTAGGATTGTTTAGCTTTTTGATTTATCATTTGCTTTTGTAAGGAGCTACGCTCCAATGTTGTAACATTTCTCATTATTGCAATAAAAAAAATGAATAAAAGATTTGTTTGTGTTCAAATGTTTGCAAGGAAATAATCTTTAAAATGTTTGGAAAAATCATAAAATTTCTTTTTGCATACATCATTCTGCATATCGAGTCCGTTGTATAGAGTCTCATCTTTTGGATCTTTCTCCAATAGATCGTCAAGCTGTCGCGTCTCAAAGTTTCTCGACCGCGCTCGCAATCAGATCACAGATACAATACTCGTTCGAACAGAAGAAGAGTAATGGAACACTCTGAACAAGAGAATATTGAGCTCCGTGGTACAGTGACCACTCTTCAGGAAAAATTGGAAAGTCTCACTACTCTGGTTGACTCCTTAATGGCCGCACAGAATCAGCCGCCGCCACCCAACAGTCAAGCGACGGTAACATCTGAAGTCACTACTCCAGTTTCTACAGTTGCGTTCGGTATTCCATCTTTCTCCATGCTAGAAGGTTGGGGCACGCCTTTCAGCTTTGGTACAGGTTTCCGCCATAATGTTTCTGGGGTTCAAACATCCACAACTGAAGCGCCTGCTGCACAAAGTTCACAATTTATTCCACATTCAGGGGTAACTTTTTCCCAAGTCACTATGGCACTTTCTCAACCCACTATGACAGTTCCGACCCCTACGGTTCACACTGTTCCTTATGATGGCAATGAGATTTATCATGATCAAGGTGATAGCACAAATCAGCGTAATCTTGTAGGAGATCTCCAAGAGCAGTTTAACAAGATGCAGCTGGAAGTTAAAGCTATCCGTGGAAAAGATTTGTTTGGAAAGAATGCCCAGGAGCTATGTTTGGTTCCCAGTGTTCAGATACCTGCTAAATTCAAGGTCCCTGACTTTGAGAAGTACAAAGGAAGTTCTTGTCCACAAAGTCATCTTGTGATGTATGCCAGGAAGATGTCTACTTATGCAGATAATCATCAGTTGCTTATCCACAACTTTCAAGACAGTTTGACCGGTGCCGCACTGAAGTGGTACACAGGTTTGGATAGCACCAATATTCGAACATTCAATGACCTAGGTGAGGCCTTTGTCCGACAATACAAGTATAACTCGGATATGGCTCCGGACAGAGATCAGCTTCGATCCATGGCTCAGAAAGACCATGAAGCTTTCAAAGAATATGCCCAACGATGGAGAGAAACTGCTGCTCAGATTAATCCACCGTTTAAAGAGAAAGAGATGACAAAGATCTTCCTGAATACTCTCAGTCTGTTTTACTATGAACGCATGATTGCTAGTGCTCCAAGTGATTTCACCGAAATGGTAAACATGGGGATGCGTCTAGAAGAAGGAGTCCGAACCGGACGTCTAACTAAAGAAGGTGGATCTTCAAGAGGAACCAAAAGTTCGGAAGTGGTTTCCAAAAGAAGAAAGAACAAAGTGTTGACATGGTATCCCAAGGAAAGCCAAGAGGAAATGTCAATCGTCAACGACAGGTAGCTGCTATTGCACCAGTCGTTAATACCGCACCGAATCCGGGATTCACTCCTCAGTTTCAGCAACAACAGCCTCGACCACAGGTTCAGCAGTTTAACAATAATCATAATCGTGTACAGATAGCTCCACAGTTTGATCCGATTCCAATGACCTACACAGAATTGTACCCTGCTTTGATTGAAAGAGGTCTTGTTCAAACTAAAGCACCACCACCAGTACTTGAGAAACTACCATGGTGGTACAAAGCTGAGGTCTCATGCCCTTATCATCAAGGAGCACCTGGCCATGATCTCGAGCATTGCATAGCTTTGAAACATGAAGTTCAGAGGTTGGTTAGATCTAATCTCCTCTCTTTCAGAAATTTGAATCCAAATGTGCAAGCAAATCCGCTGCCCAATCATGGAGGGCATGTTGTAAACATGGTGTATGGATGTCCTGGTCCATATCGAGTCTATAATATCAATCACTCAAGAGCCGATTTGGTACAAATGCACGCCACTCTCTGTCGAGGGCAGAATTTTTGCCAACATTACTATGGTTCCTGTAGCATATGTTGTGTAGATCCTTACGGATGTTCGATTGTGAGAAGAGATCTCCAAGTACTGTTGGATAATGGTACTATTCAGATCTACAAAAATAGGAATGAGAATGAAGTTAACATGATAGGATGTTATCCGCATGAGCTTTTAGTCTCAGATATCAACTCGGAAATGCCTACAGTTAACGTCATCGTTCCTCATTTCAACATGCCTGAGCGCATGGAAGTTACTTACAACAAGCCGAAGGTTCCTGTTGCTCCTTTGATCATTTGTCTACCTGGACCTGTTCCTTATAACTCTGACAAGGCAGTTCCATACAACTACAATGCTACAATGATAAAGAATGGACAAGAAGTTCCTTTACCTACTTTTTCATCTGTCGTGAATATCGCTGATGTGAGTCGAGTAACAAGAAGTGGACGTGTGTATACTCCACTACCTTCAAAGCAGCCTGTTGCTCCTGCAACCGGGCAAAATCCTGTCAATACACCAGTAGGGAATCCTGTGGAAATTCCTGTCAGTAATACAAACACTGATGTTGGTCAGTCCAGTGGAACCAATGTCAATCCTGATTTTGATGAAATTTTGAAGCTTATCAAAAGAAGTGAATACAAGATTGTGGATCAGCTTATGCAGACTCCTTCAAAAATCTCAATACTTTCATTGCTCTGAAGCACACAGGGAAGCCCTAATGAGAGTTTTGGATCAAGCTTTTGTAGATCATGATGTGACTGTTGACCACTTTGATGGGATAATAGCCAACATAACAGCTTGCAACAATTTAAGCTTCTGTGATGAAGAACTCCCCGAGGAGGGTAGAAATCATAACCTTGCTCTACATATTTCTATGAACTATCAGTCAGACTCTTTGTCCAATGTACTGGTAGACACCGGATCTTCCTTGAATGTGATGCCAAAGACGACTCTTGCTCGCTTGTCTTACCAAGGAATGCCTATGAAGTTCAGTGGTGTAGTAGTCAAAGCATTTGATGGTTCGCGAAAATCTGTTATCGGCGAAGTCAACCTTCCCATGACAATTGGTCCACATACATTCCAAATCACTTTCCAGGTCATGGACATTCAAGCTGCTTATAGCTGTCTGTTAGGACGACCATGGATCCATGAAGCAGGGGCAGTAACTTCTACGCTCCATCAAAAGTTAAAATTTGTAACAAATGGAAAATTGGTAACAATAAGTGGAGAACAAGCCTTGATGGTGAGTCATTTATCCAATTTCTCTTTTATCAGTGCCGATGATGTGGAAGGAACTCAGTTCCAAGGTCTCTCTTTAGAAGACGAATCTTCCAAAAAGAAAGCATCAATCTCTTCTTACAAAGAGGCAGTGAAAGTAGTGAAAGATGGAACTACCGTTGGCTGGGGGCTGTTAGGAGTAAATTAATGGTAAATTCATGTGTTAATAGAAGTGATTTAGTCTCCAAACCAATGCAAAATGTGATGAATCCATAGGTTTTTATGAAGAAGTGAACTGAATAAGTTTAGTTCATGTATAAAGCAAATCGAATCACTTGTGGGTGTTATTGTTGCAGGTTTTGAGCTGAATTGGAACTTAAGAAGAACATGAGGAGGATAGAGAGCTTGAAGTCTCAAAGGCAAAGGAAAAAGTTGGTTTTTGCAAAGGTCGCGCCGCGAGAGTTCTTCCTTACGCCGCGAAAATATCTCTGTTTGAGGGGCGCGCCGCGCCAGCCCGTTGCCGCGCCGCGGCCTCGGCGTTAAAAGCCCAAAAATTCTGTTTAAAAGCCCTAGCTTCCAAGAGAAAAAGTGTGGTTAGAGAACTTTGGCAAGAGCGAAATTAGGAGAGCAATCTGAAGGTGCAGCCACAATCATCAATAGAAGACCAATTCTCTATCAAGCGAAGACATTCCTTTGATGAAGATGAATTCTTCCATTAATCTTTGTGTGTTCTTCATGTCTATGGAGAGCTAAATCCCTCTTGTTGAGTCTAAGGTAGTAGTTAACCTATGAATATACAATACCATTGATTAATTCCTGTGAACAATTATTTGAATTCATTATCAATAAGAAACCTTGTTTTTATTCTTAAATTATCGTTGAATCTTTGATCGAAAGAAAGGATTTAACTTTTGCCCTAGGTTACTATATTGATTCAATTGCAATTTGCAGAGATGGAATTGTAATTGGGTTTTCATAATTATCGTTCTTAATTACTATTATCGTTATTGATATTTGGAGAGATCGAATCTCATACCGGTAAAAGTTATCTAATTTGATTTGCAGACATGGAATCTTATTTGAGGATAAGTGAAGATAATGATTCAAAGGATTGTTCTATTGTGAATAATTAATAATTGTATAGGATTAGGTTGATGAACCCTAAAGGCTCAACATCTTTCTTTAATTGTTAACACAAAGTCCTTTACTTGCTTTTATTTTATTATTTGCTTTTGATATTAGAAGTATAAAACAAACCAAACTCAATTTTCCTAACTCAAAATAAACAACTATAGAACGGCAGTGATATTAACCAATCCCTGTGGATACGATATATTACCGAAAATATTTACCCAAAAATACTTTCAACAAATTGGCGCCGTTGCCGGGGATTGGTGTCAATATTGCACGCATTGCAATAGTTCTTATTTTGAGTTTTAAGTTTTATTTTCTCTATTTTGTTGTTTCACGTGTTTGCTAGTTTTTGCAAAAGATCGTGTATGCGCAGCAAAGTTTCTAGCGATCAACTTCTTTTTGATCCTGAGATCGAAAGGACCGCTAGGAGGTTAAATAGCAAAGCACGAAGAAGAGCGAACATAGCAAAATCAAGAGACAACGCAACCGCGACATCGTCACAACAACTTGAAACCATTGACGAGTCGCAAGAAGGATTCTTCTTTCACAAACTATTCACGGAGGAAGAACCGGAAGTTTTTATACAACCTACTGTTGTCAACATGGCTGCTAATGGTCCATGTGCTAATAGTCCAAGACTCAATCCTCAGTTCGCTAGAACTGCCGCCAACGGGCGACCGACAGAACTGAAGACCGGTATCATACAATTGATTTGTGCAAGTCCTTTCGCCGGATAGGACCATGAAGACCCGTACACGCATCTTACTCGATTCTATGAGTTAGCAGGTACTACGGGTGTCGCTCAAGCTGATGAGGAAGCATTATTTAAGAGGTTGTTCCCACACTCTTTGCTATCTAAGGCAAAAGATTGGTATCTGGATCAACCCGAAGCAGTGATGACTAATTGGAACACATTGGAAGAAAAATTTCTGGAAAGGTTTTACTCTCAAAACCGATTCTTCGAAGCAAAAACAGCAATAGCAGTATTTTCTCAAGGTAGTAATGAATCTTTAAATGAAGCATGGGAAAGGTATAAAGCTATGTTGAGAAAGTGCAAAGGACACGGATTTACAGACGTCGATCAAATCCATATGTTCCGTAACGGTCTCACAGCTACAAACAAGACACTTTTGGACGCCACAGCTGGTGGTTCTCTCATGTCCAAAACACATGAAGAAGCTACTCAGATAATAGAGCGAATGGCCCTAAATGATCGTCAAGGCAACCATGATCGAACGGTAAGAGATAAGAAACCCGGAGTGTTGGAGCTGAACAACAGTGATGCTCTACTTGCCCAGAATAAATTGCTAACTTCACAGGTGGAAATTTTGACACAACAAATGTCCAAACTACCACAACAACTTAAGGAGCTGAACGGGATATCCAATTCTTATCAGGTTGCGAAGTGTGAATTATGCAAGGGAAATCATCAAACAGGATTCTGTCCACCAGTCCTAGAAGAAGAAGTAAACTACATGAACAACACTCAAGGACCAAGGCAGAATCAATACCAAAATCAGCCATATCAACAGAATTATCCTCCGAGGAATAACAACCAAGGGTATCAACAAAGACCCAACAATCAAGGGTACCAGCAGCAAACTTTTCAACCATACAATCAACCGCCGCCACAACAACAAGGAGGACAATCTAAGTTGGAAGAGACCATGAATCAATTCATGCAAATGTCAATGACAAATCAGAAGAACCAGGAAGCTGCAATTAAAAATCTGGAAACTCAAGTAGGGCAACTGGCTAAACAAATTGCAGCTACTCAGTCAAATGCAACATTCTCCGCCAACACTCAAGATAATCCTAAAGAGCATTGTAAAGCAGTGACGACTAGAACCGGTCAGAAAGGTGCTGAGAAAGAAGTTGAAATCAATGATACCGAGAAAGAGGATAATAATCAGGGTGCGGAAGATGAGGAGAATGAAATCATAGTGAGCACCATGAGCAAAGATGCTGAAAGAGAAATAGATGAGACCAAGAAAGAAAGAGGGATGACGGAGAAAAGAAAAAGTTCTAAGAAAAAGAAGGTAGATCCTGTGATACCAAGCCAACATCTACCATACCCCCACGCTCCGTCAAAGTCAGACAATGCCAGGCAATATAACAGGTTTATGAGTATCTTCAAGCAACTCCATATAAACATACCATTTGCCGAAGCATTAGAGCAAATGCCCAAATATGCTAAATTTATGAAGAAAATGCTCACAAAGAAAAAGGGATGCATAGATGAAGAAACTGTGGTGCTTGATGCTCAATGTAGTGCTATAATCCAAAGAACTACTCCAAGAAAGGAATCCGATCCGGGGCGAGTAACCTTACCATTAAATATTGGAGGTAATTTCACTGGCGATGGGTTAATTGATCTGGGGTCGAGCATCAACCTAATCCCTTTATCTATTGTTAAGAAGCTAGGGAATATTGTGATGAAGCCCACTAGCATGACTTTACAATTGGCCGACAAGTCTATCACTTCACCCTATGGAGTGATTCAGGATCTGCTCATTAAAGTAGACAAATTCTTTTTCCCGGTAGACTTTGTGGTTGTTGACATGGAAGAAGATCATGAGGTACCTGTGATTCTAGGAAGGCCATTCATGAAAACCGCTCGAATGATGATTGATCCGGATGAAGGGATCATGAAAATAAGGGTGCAAGATGAAGAGGTAAAATTTAATCTGTTCAAGGCCAAGAAGCATCTTAAGAACAAGAATGATATCTTCCAAATCGATACAACTGAGGGAACAACCAAGGAAGACAAAAATCAACCTCCGAGCTACTTCCAAGTTGGACAAGAGGTACTCCTGTGCAACTCAAAACTAAGATGTCTCTCGGGTAAAGCAACAACAAAATGGTCTGGACCATTGATAGTAAAAGATATATGCGACCACGGTGCCATTATGGTAGAGAATCCACTGACAAAAGAGAGGAGAACCGTTAATGGAAAACGGTTAAAATATTTCTTCGGGGGAGTGGAGCAACATGCACAATTTTTAGTTCCTTGAAAGCATGAACCGTCGAGCCATGCGACGTTAAACGAAGCACTTTGTGGGAGGTAACCCACACTTCTAATGTTTTGTTTTGTTTAGTTTTTATTTCAGGAAATAATCAGGGAACCCGTCTGGTGAAAGCTAGGAGGCAGCAATTGATATTGCGTTACTCTCTGTAAGTCACCCTCTCGGATTTGTTACGAAACATTGAGGTCAATGTTTAGTTGAAGTTTGGGGGGTGGAGCTATTTATTTTTGAATTGTTCAAATTTTCTGTTTTTATTTAATTATGTACTCCCAGTTAGAGTAAGTAGTCCCATAACAAAACGAGAATCTCAAGCAAAGTATCAACAATGAAGCAACATGTATGAAAGTGGTAGGAAGTGAATGTTCAAAAATTTTCAGTTTCACTCTCTTTTTCAATAAGTGACAAGGCAGGTATGAATTTTTGAACTCAAACTCCTAATGTGTGCAATGAAACTTAAGGTGTTAGTAAATACTGTCAGAAGTTCTTTATGGTACATTGTTTATTGGATCAGCTTAGCCTTAACCACTGTGAGGAAAGCTTTCCATTGTTTACTATATGCAGGAGACCATCAATTATTTTGACTTGTTCGTATCATGCTAAACCGGTTGTTGCATCGTCTGTGGAAATCTGTGGAAGTGATTTAGGCAATTGTTTGAATTTGAGAGTTCTTTGAGCCGACTCCACCGTAAAAATTATTTTCTTCTGTGAGAGTGTGATCCTTTGCTAACCATTCTTTGAGCCTGAGGTCAAGGTAAGTATCATAATATGCACCAAGAAAATAGCTGGTGAGGTTTGATCTCAATAAAAAGTTTTGTTCAGGACCATCAACCATAAAATTTGGTGATGTGTTTTCTCTTTGACCTTTTTAGAAAGTAGGGGAGCATTCATATAATCTGAATACAGGTTGATCTCCAAGTTGGGGAGAGTCACATTCAAAAGAAGAGAAAGTACTTATGGTAATCGGTGAAAGATAAAAAAAGGTCGTAGCTTGAAAAAAAAAAGAAAGAAGTAACAACGTTTGAATATAACGATTGTTGAAAAAAAAAGTGAAAAAGAAGAATCAAGCTACGAATGAATGAAAAAAGATGGACAGGTAAAGGAATTAGAGTTTTAGAGAAAAAGAAATAAGTTATGAATTGGATGCTTCCCTATATTAGGAACAACCCTTGATTATCTTCTTTTCTTTGAATCTAAACCACATTACAACCATAGAAAGACCTTCTGATTCTCAGATTCCACAGTACTTGATGCTAGCAATTTGGTGAACGTATGATATGGATTTCTGTTGATTTAATTGTTTGGATGAGTGTTTAACCCCTCTTTGAGTCATCATATTTTCTGATGAGAGTGATTAGTGCTGGTTCAATTCCAATTGTGTAGTGTTTTGAACTTCTAGAGGTAATTTGCTTTCAAAGTTTGTTTCATGTGTATATTCTGAGTTTGCAGGTAGAAGAGGAGTATTTGACTTAGTTACTGTTTTGAACCACTTGAGAAAAACTTTTTGAAAAACTTGTTGCTTGATTGTCGGTAAACTTTGCTGGAGGTAAGTAACTTTGTTTAGGGACAAACAAAACTCTAAGTTGGGGAGAGTTTGTTAGGAGTAAATTAATGGTAAATTCATGTGTTAATAGAAGTGATTTAGTCTCCAAACCAATGCAAAATGTGATGAATCCATAGGTTTTTATGAAGAAGTGAACTGAATAAGTTTAGTTCATGTATAAAGCAAATCGAATCACTTGTGGGTGTTATTGTTGCAGGTTTTGAGCTGAATTGGAACTTAAGAAGAACATGAGGAGGATAGAGAGCTTGAAGTCTCAAAGGCAAAGGAAAAAGTTGGTTTTTGCAAAGGTCGCGCCGCGAGAGTTCTTCCTTGCGCCGCGAAAATATCTCTGTTTGAGGGGCGCGCCGCGCCAGCCCGTTGCCGCGTCGCGGCCTCGGCGTTAAAAGCCCAAAAATTCTGTTTAAAAGCCCTAGCTTCCAAGAGAAAAAGTATGGTTAGAGAACTTTGGCAAGAGCGAAATTAGGAGAGCAATCTGAAGGTGCAGCCACAATCATCAATAGAAGACCAATTCTCTATCAAGCGAAGACATTCCTTTGATGAAGATGAATTCTTCCATTAATCTTTGTGTGTTCTTCATGTCTATGGAGAGCTAAATCCCTCTTGTTGAGTCTAAGGTAGTAGTTAACCTATGAATATACAATACCATTGATTAATTCCTGTGAACAATTATTTGAATTCATTATCAATAAGAAACCTTGTTTTTATTCTTAAATTATCGTTGAATCTTTGATCGAAAGAAAGGATTTAACTTTTGCCCTAGGTTACTATATTGATTCAATTGCAATTTGCAGAGATGGAATTGTAATTGGGTTTTCATAATTATCGTTCTTAATTACTATTATCGTTATTGATATTTGGAGAGATCGAATCTCATACCGGTAAAAGTTATCTAATTTGATTTGCAGACATGGAATCTTATTTGAGGATAAGTGAAGATAATGATTCAAAGGATTGTTCTATTGTGAATAATTAATAATTGTATAGGATTAGGTTGATGAACCCTAAAGGCTCAACATCTTTCTTTAATTGTTAACACAAAGTCCTTTACTTGCTTTTATTTTATTATTTGCTTTTGATATTAGAAGTATAAAACAAACCAAACTCAATTTTCCTAACTAAAAATAAACAACTATAGAACGGCAGTGATATTAACGAATCCCTGTGGATACGATATATTACCGAAAATATTTACCCAAAAATACTTTCAACAGGGGAAAGTAGTGATTCCTACCAAGAATGAAACTAGAGCGGGTCTCGGATGTTCACCAATGTTCTCAAACTGCACCAAGAAGGATTAAACCCTTCGTCCGATCAAAGAAACATTCATTAGTGGAGGGTTCCTTAATCAAATCCCTCAAGAGGTTAATGTCCTTATCGAAGAATGTATCGAAGAAGGTCTACCTGATCCTGAAGAAGAATGGAAATGTTATCTCAATGACTCGGGATACATATCTCCGGAAGAACCATATCCTCCTTCAGAGAAATCCAAAGGCAAAGAAACTGAGCCTATTCCAGCAGAAATGTGGGATACCTTGGGACAACCAAGTGGAAAATTTGATTACATGGTGAAATATTCTGCGCCTGAAAGTTCAAAGATTGCGATTGAGGATATCCAACCAACTGGATGGGGAGATTCCTTTGAATATAATAGTCAACCAGAAGAGGCTTATCAGCCTTGTCAATTCTCTCAGCAGCCTGAAATTACTGAAGATTTTGGATTCAATGCATCTGCCAAGGTTTATAATCCTGAAGATGGTTATTATCACATAAATGCCATTTTTGAAGATGAAGGGGATGATGGTCCCGCAACTGACTCGGAAAGTGTCGATGACAATGAGTCTCTTCATCCTGAAGACTGGGAAATACATCCTGAAAATTCTGAAGATTGTGACTCATCTTATGCTCTTCAAGAAGTAGAAGAAGACCGTTTCAACTCTACAAAGAACAAGGTTGACAAACCAGGACCTTCAAATCCTGCTCGACCAGCGGTCAATGTCAATACTGAAGATAATTCTGGGGAGAATTTTCCTGAATACATAATACACAGAGGAGTTCGTTGCTACTGGAAAGCTGTCGACGTTCCAAATGTTGTTCGCCGCTCAAAGTAATCACCTCGTTGTTATTTTGACCTCCTGCCTTGCCCAAAGCAGAGAGATGTTTTATAGGGCTTTGCTTTTAAATGTTCCGCCCAAATAACTTTGTGTATAGGGCTTTGTTTAAAAAGTTTCCCTCTTTGTCCTGCCCAAGACAAATGAGTTTGTGTTTAGGGCTTTGTTTCAAAAATGAATCATAAATAAAGTGTCATTTTGAATTCCCTACATTATATGTTTTATTTTTGCTTTTTTTTTCTGGAAATGGTAATCCTAAAAAACCAAAATAAAAAAAAACTTTCAAAAAAATCTGCATACACTCTTGCATTCATAAAATTTCTGAAATAAATATAAAACATATGTGCAGATTAACTATTGATAAACCCATTGAATGCAATAACCCTATGCCCTCTCCCAACTTTGAGTTTCCTGTGTTCGAAGCCGAAGAAGAGGAGATCCCGGACGAGATTTCTCGATTACTTAAGCACGAGGAAAGAGCCATTCTGCCTCACAAAGAGCCTTTAGAAAAGATCAACTTGGGTTCCGAAGAAGACAAAAAAGAAGTGACCATTGGATCGCTGCTTGATGCTGATATCAAGAGTAAGTTGACAGACCTTCTCAAAGAATATGTTGACGTGTTTGCCTGGTCCTACCAAGACATGCCTGGGTTGGATACCAATATTGTTCAGCATTACTTGCCATTGAAGCCAGAATGTCCGCCAGTTAAGCAGAAATTGCGAAGGACTCACCCTGATATGGCTAACAAGATCAAAGTGGAAGTTCAAAAGCAACTCGACGCAGGTTTTCTTGTCACCTCTGAGTATCCTCAATGGTTGGCCAACATTGTGCCAGTTCCGAAGAAAGATGGCAAAGTCAGAATGTGTGTTGACTACCGTGACTTGAACAAGGCCAGTCCAAAAGATGACTTTCCATTACCACATATTGAAATGTTGGTTGATAACACCGCTAAGTTCAACGTCTTTTCCTTCATGGACGGGTTCTCCGGTTATAATCAGATCAAGATGGCTCCTGAAGACATGGAGAAGACATCTTTCATCACCCCATGGGGTACCTTTTGCTACAAAGTGATGCCGTTTGGATTAAAAAAATGCAGGCGCAACTTACCAAAGGGCAATGACTACTCTCTTCCATGACATGATGCATAAAGAAATTGAAGTTTATGTGGACGACATGATAGCCAAGTCCAGCACAGAAGATGAACATATTGAATATATTTTGAAGTTGTTTCAACGATTAAGGAAATATCAGCTTCGCTTGAATCCTAACAAATGTACTTTTGGGGTTAGATCTGGAAAACTCTTGGGTTTCATTGTCAGCCAAAGAGGTATTGAAGTAGATCCCGACAAAGTCAGAGCTATTCAAGAGATGCCTGTACCAAAAACTCAAAAGCAAGTAAGAGGATTTCTCGGACGATTGAACTATATCTCCAGATTTATCTCTCAAATGACTGCTACTTGTGAGCCAATTTTCAAGCTTCTCCGCAAAGATCAAGGGGTTGTATGGACTGAAGATTGCCAGAAAGCGTTTGACAGTATCAAGGAATACCTGTTAGAACCACCAATATTGATTCCTCCAGTTGAAGGAAGACCACTAATCATGTACCTTACCGTGTTGGAAGAATCCATGGGCTGTATGCTTGGAAAACAAGATGAAACCGGTAAGAAGGAGCATGCCATCTATTACCTGAGTAAGAAATTCACAGACTGTGAGTCTCGTTACTCCATGCTCGAAAAAACGTGTTGTGCTTTGGCTTGGGCTTCAAAACGTCTCCGCCAATACATGATCAACAATACTACTTGGTTAATCTCCAAAATGGATCCGATCAAGTATGTCTTTGAAAAGCCTGCCTTAACAGGAAGGATTGCCCGATGGAAAATGCTCTTATCTGAGTATGACATTGAGTACCGTGCTCAAAAAGCGGTCAAAGGAAGCATTCTCGCCGATCATTTGGCGCATCAACCAATTAATGAATATCAATCTCTCAAGCTTGACTTTCCTGATGAAGATGTCTTATACTTGAAGATGAAAGATTGTGACGAACCGTTACCTGAAGAAGGTCCTGAACCTGGATCAAGATGGAGCCTAATTTTCGATGGAGCAGTAAACGCTTTTGGCAATGGAATTGGGGCAATCATCATCACTCCCAAGGGTACTCATATCCCATTCTCCGCCAGATTGCTATTTGATTGCACCAACAACATCGCAGAATATGAAGCTTGTATCATGGGTCTCGAAGAAGCCATTGACTTAAGGATCAACATCCTCGACATATATGGAGATTCAGCCCTCGTGATCAACTAAATCAAAGACAAGTGGGAAACTTACCACCCTGGCTTGATTCCTTACAGAGATTATGCAAGACGTCTGTTGACTTTCTTCAACAAGGTTGAATTGCATCATATACCTCGAGATCAGAATCGATTGGCAGACGCCTTGGCTACTCTATCTTCCATGTTCAAAGTCAGTCATTGGAACGATATGCCTAAAGTCAGAATTATGCGCCTTGAAAGGCCCGCCTATGTGTTTGCAACTGAAGCAGTCATCGATGATAAACCGTGGTTTCACGATATCAAACGCTTCCATCAAACAAAGATAAGAAAACCCTAAGAAGGCTTTCTGGCAGTTTCTTCCTGAACGGAGATGTGCTATACAAAAGAAACTTCGATATGGTTTTGCTCAGATGTGTGGACAGACACGAAGCAGACATGTTAATGCATGAAGTGCATGAAGGGTCCTTTGGAACTCATTCAAATGGGCATGCAATGTCCAAGAAGATCTTAAGAGCAGGATACTATTGGTTGACAATGGAATCAGATTGTTGTAAACACGTGAAGAGATGTCACAAGTGACAGATCTACGCAGATAAGATCCATGTGCCACCGACTCTACTCAACGTTCTCTCATCTCCGTGGCCTTTTTCCATGTGGGGTATCGATATGATTGGAATGATTGAACCGAAAGCTTCAAACGGTCATCGTTTCATCTTGGTAGCAATTGATTACTTCACCAAATGGGTCGAA
Organism: Vicia villosa; assembly: GCF_029867415.1. Taxonomy (NCBI): domain Eukaryota; kingdom Viridiplantae; phylum Streptophyta; class Magnoliopsida; order Fabales; family Fabaceae; genus Vicia; species Vicia villosa. The sequence goes on from NW_026706045.1 coordinate 242,841, forward strand.
GCAGCGTCTTACGCCAATGTTACAAGACAAGTGGTTGTGAGGTTTATCAAGAACAACATCATTTGCCGATATGGTATTCCCAGCAAGATCATTACTGACAATGGTTCAAACTTGAACAACAAAATGATGAAAGAACTGTGTGAGGAATTCAAGATTGAGCATCATAACTCTTCTCCTTACAGACCAAAAATGAACGGCGCCGTCGAAGCCGCTAACAAGAACATTAAGAAGATCGTCCAGAAAATGGTCGTCACTTACAAAGACTGGCATGAAATGCTGCCATTTGCTTTACATGGATACCGTACTTCAGTGCGTACTTCAACAGGGGCAACTCCCTTTTCTCTAGTATACGGCATGGAAGCTGTGCTCCCCGTAGAAGTTGAAATACCATCAATGAGAGTCCTCATGGAGACTAAATTATCAGAAGCTGAATGGTGTCAAAGCAGATATGATCAGTTGAACTTAATCGAAGAAAAACGTATGACTGCTTTATGCCATGGACAGTTATACCAAGCAAGGATGAAACTAGCTTTCAACAAAAAGGTTCGACCTCGTGAATTTCGAGAAGGCGACCTCGTGCTTAAAAAGATCTTGTCTTTTCAACCAGATTCTAGGGGCGAATGGTCTCCTAATTACGAAGGCCCGTATGTTGTCAAAAGAACATTTTCTGGCGGCGCCATGACTCTTGCAACCATGGATGGTGATGAACTCCCACATCCTGTGAATGCTGATGCAGTCAAGAAATACTTTGTCTAAAAAAGGAATAAAAGAACACCTCGGTAATTCGAAAACCCGCAAAGGGCGACTTAGGAAAAAATGAGCGTCTCGGTGGACTGAAAACCCGAAAGGGCGGTCCAGGCAAAAATTAGAGACAATAAACAGAAAAAATTCATCCTGGTAGATTGAAAACCTGAAAGGGCAATCTAGGCAAAAATTAGGGATTAATGACAAAGTAACTGCATCAGTCCATACTTCGTCACCTGAGGAGTCTTTTTTCATCAAAGGATCTTCAATCAAATCATCGCTAATCTGAAGCAACAAGCACAGTTGGAACTCAAAGTTGTTAGGGGGAATAGTAGTTATTGCTTTCAATGTAGCCATTTCCGCATAATTACCATTTCCAACTTTTGTAAATACTCTATGGAATCATGCCTTTAGCTGATTACCATTCTATTAAATAAATTTGAGCCTTGTGCCCATTTGTTTGCAATCTTTAATTTCTTTCAGCTTGCAAAATGACGCTTTAATTGTGTTATTCGCTTTTGAAACAAAAAAAAAGAGAAAAAAAAAGTTTTAAATGAATTTACTTCACTTTTCTTTTTCAAAATAAAAGCGAAATTTTCCTTTGAATTGTGAACAACGGAAGGAACATCAGCAGTCGTCTCCATAGGATAAACAAAAGGATTCTCCCTGAAAAATTGTTGAGACAACGGTATTCTTGTCCCAGAAAAGAATTCTTGAAGCAATTACCCCTCGAGGTAAAGAAGCTCTTCTATCCCCAGTGAAGAAGGTCTTTTATCCCTAGTGACGAAGATTTCCAATCTCCAGTAAAAGGGTTCTTTCATCTCAATAAGAAAAGATGCTCATCTTCCCCAGAGAAGTCTAAAGCACGCAACACCATCACCCGTGTTATCTACACCGTGTTTGAAGAACATTTGCCAAGTATCTGGTTGTATTGCGACGTCGGTCCTTCTCCAGTACATACTTCTTTGTCTGTCAGTATTGTCAGCATGCATGCTACATTCATGACATTCATCATTCATACATATTTGCATCATTTATGCATTCTTGCATTTTTCAATGTTTGATTTAAAATCACTCGTTTAGGATATATCTATCCTCAAGAAGAAAAGAAAAAGAAACAAGTATGGGCGTGTCATCTCTCCAGTAGGTTGTCATCCATAAGCAGAAATAACATCCTTTCTTTCTCCTGTTCCCCACTGAGATCATTCCTCGTGGAAGAAGGTTGCTTTAGTTTCTCCTCTCAAAACGAAGGAGGAAATCCCCAGTTGATTTCATTCCTCATGGGTACAAAGTCTTGTTTGACTGTTTCTTTCCAATTCATTCGTGGATAGAACCTTCTCTTTACCAAAAATTCAAATTCTGATTCCTCAAACAGAGTCGTGAAAAACAGACAATAAGCAATAACCTCATCATCCGAGCAGCTTATTTCTCTTTCAAAATATTTTTTCCTCTCAAGGAAATCAATCATGAAGACCATTTGACAATCAGGGCCTTATTACTGTTCACAAGGCTGAATAACCAGTAATTTCCCTAGCAAAGTCTCCAGAATCATTTTATCACTCGGCTGATAATTAATCATGTCTTCAAAACCGCTATCACGAGGCTGGTAGTCGGTAACCTTTTGTTCTGGTTATATTATTAACATGTCTATCACAAGGCTGATAGTCGGTAATATTAACCGAACCTTTGAAACTATTTTTACCTTGTCAAGTCTATCACTATGCTGGTAGTCGGTAACACAGTTTCATACCTTTCACCTTCGCATTATTAAACAAGTCTATCCCTTTGTTGATAGTCGATAATGTCGATAGGTAAGCTTTTCTTACAAAGCTATCATTCCCCGGTGAAGCATACACTTGCTTCCCCGAAAAGAAAGAAAACGGATTCTCTTCCTAAAACGGATTGAGACATCCTTCCCGATCTCTTTTCCCCAGTGGAGTCAGTTCTTGATATTCCCTCGGTAGAGATATCCTTGCATCATTCGCAATTTTGGTATCTTAGGTCCAAAATTCGCGTCTTCTGATATTTAAGTCTCTTCCACCCTATCAAAACGAAGATTTTCAATCTTCATATCTCAGGTTGAAGAAACTTAAATAGGGGCATCTGTCATACCCCAATTTTTGACCTAAGATACCACCTCATATCATAACATATGCATCATTTGCATCTCTAACAAACTGCATAGTTTGTGTTTGTTACTTGTGACTCAGCAGGATTTAATCAGGAAATCACTCATCAGTACAAGTAACAATCAATTAGGGTTTTGTTCTCCCTTCATCTCAAAAGAACTATCTTCATCAACAATCAACATTTGGTCCTCAGAGATTCATTTCAACAAGCTCAAAGACTTTGAATCAACCAAATTAGGGTTTTGACTGAAGACAGCATACTCTTGACTTTTGCTCAGAATTTGACCTAATGACTTGGGACATGACATCAAGACCCCAAGTGCATCATTTTGACCTAATCCATTGACTCAGAACATCTCTTACACAAAGATTGATCAGACAAATCCTCAGAATTAGGGTTTTGAACTATCAGGGACTGAAATCAGGGATCACATTTGGGAAACCCTAAAAATCCCCAGGAAGTCAATCAAAGGTTTCAATCATCTTCAAATAATCCCTATGACAATATACAATGGAAATTACATCTCAATTCAAGATCCACAGTCATCAATTTCATCAGGTCGACAATTAGGGTTTTTTGACCTAATTCACTAAACAACTGACTTTTTAATCAGGACATGGTGCCACAACTCAAACCATGGCTCAATATCCTCTAATGCTTCAATGTAATCCATTCATACTATTCATTTGGTGAGGATAGCCTGTTTCATTTGAAATCTCCAGAAACGCGATTCGTCTGAAAAAGTCCACTGTACAAGATCACCATTGACTTTTGGGGAATTTTGGTCAACCATGACTTTTGAAGTTTTAAATCATCAATATATGATATGAGAAGTCATTTGATCAAGGAAAATCAAGAAAATCAATCAAGAATCAAAAGTCAAAAGTTTGACTTTTCATACTTAGAAAAATTTCTAAGTGTTTTTCAATGGTTTTTTCCAAACTTTGGGAGGGAATAACTCAAAATTTCACCTACAAACTGAAAAAAACTTCCAACATGAAAGTTGTAGATTTTGGTCCAATAAACAACTTTGACACATATAAATTTTTTCCATAAGATCAACCATTTAAGAGATATGGTGCTTCAAAGTTGGTACTTTTTGAAAATTTCACTTAAAACTTCATTTTCTTCAAAGTTCATGGATCTTTTTCACCCATTTCCTTAAAGGTCTTGAAGAAACTTGCAACTAGGGTTTTGAAGTGTGTAATATGAGCTTTCCAAAATGACCAAGAGCATGAAAAAATATGGAGTGTAGCCATGGTTTTGAATTTTGACATTAGTGATCATTTTCACTTGAATTTTCACCATTTTTCACTAAGTTTCAAGACTACATGACCTATAATCCAAGTGATGACACACCAATGCAATAATTGAATGATATTTTCTGATTTGAAGATCAGAATGGAAGAGATAAGAAGCATAGAGAAATAACCATGGTTAAGTCACTTTTAACCATTTGCATTTAATGTGAAAGATTCCATTTTATCTCTTAAGCCAAATCATCATTCTTGAATCAACTTGCAAGAGCTTTGAGTTCAGAATCCTTGGCCTATAAATAGAGGTTCAAATCATCTTCAAACTCACACCAAAACCTCATAAACATAGGTTTTCTCTTCCTTTCTTAGAATGCAAGTTTCATGGTTTTCAAAAGAGGTAAAATTCTCAACCTCTAAATCTTTGAAGTTCTAAGTAAAGTGATGCTTCTAACACTTCCCAAATATCATATGGAAGTTGTTTGAACCTTTGAAACCTTCCAAAAACATCAAAAACTCAGAATCACTACCTCACTTCCCAAATATGCATAACACTAGCCTTATCATGCCAAAATCAAATCCAGGCTAATTCTGTCCAAGCTAATCATCCAAACACATTCCATATACCATATGTGAACTATCCAAACACTCATACATGACCTGAAACATCTCCATCATCAAATTCGATTCACTCTTGAAGCTTCTGCAGATCGGGTACCATGGCTATGCTCAGATGAATCCAGACACCTTCCATAATCATCATAGAAGCTATTCAGATTGATACAAAGCACCTGTAACACCTCCAGATCAAAATTCAATTCTCAGTTTGGCCGTTTTTGAGGTAAGTACACATGAACTTCAAACTCTATCATTCATGCATCATAAATGAAAAACTGGTTTACCATCATGTTTCTGCATACATATGGATCATTAACCCTCAATCAATTGCATCATAACTTGCACATACACGATTTCAGATTGAATCATAGAATTAGGGTTCTTCGTGTTCATCAGAAAATTAACCATCTTAGAGCAAAAATAAATTAAATTAAATGGTACCATCATGTTCCTGGTGAAAAATCGAGCAAGATAGGCTATTCACTCGATCCAAACAATTCAGTTTTCAGAATTTTCAAATTTGAATTGGGTTTGTGTTCTTGGCGCCAGATTTTGAAACTGAAGTTAGAAATTGATTCAAAAATATAACTGATTCGTTGCAAATGTTAAACAGACCACGCGCGTGGTCCAGTTGGCAATGTTTTTGAGTGGTAAACACAAGGGCGTGGGTTCAAGCCCTTTGGAAGACAAACCTAATTTTTTATCACTATTTTTCTCTATTTTCTTCACAACTTTAACCCATTAATTAACCAATCAAACTAACTTATTTTTTCTTCATTTTTTAAACACTTCTTATTTAATATTACATATTTTGACAATATCAAAAAAAATAACAAAAAAAGATTTATTTAATGTGTTTTTAATTAGGTTTAAAATGATACATTTTTAAGTGTTTTTAAATACTTTAAATATTTGTTTTTCATTTAATTTTCAAACCTAATCACTTGTGAATATTTTTTTTATCAAACCCTAATCACTTAGGTCTTAATTGAGTATTAAAACTTGTTTTAACTTAATTAAGTTGACTTTTGTCAAATTCAAATCGTTTTAAAACAAGCGATCGCATTTCTTTTCAAAGACGATAAACCATTTCTTTTTGAAACTATTGATTAAACCTTTTTAATTGATCAATTGATTTTCAAAACGAAGTGGGGCCTCTCGAATATTAGAGAGTGTAAGTCCCATTTCTTTTCTTTTTGTACAGTTTTCAAAACAATAAAACTTCTTTCAAAACAAATCTTTTCAAATTTCAAAACAAACTTCAAAAACAACAATCAACCATGTTTTATAAAATAAAACACGGGCCTCCACGTAGGTATAAGTCCCAAGCCCTTTTGTACATACCCATTCCTGTACATGAAATTAGGTATTTCATTGTACACACACCGTTTTGTACATATCTCGATCAATTTGATTTTTAACTTTGAATAACAAATCAAAAATGAAGGTTTTCTTTAAATCTTCCCAAAAAATACCATGGGCCTCCATGTAGGTATAAGTCCCAAGCCCCTTTGTAAATACCTGTTTACATAGCTTTGAATAAATTCAAGTGGACCTCTCCTCGAGTATAAGTCCCGAGCCCCGTGTATACAAATGGATCATGCTTACAGGTATATTTCCTTCATAAACTCCATTATATACACACACTTTGTCATATATATATATGTGCTTGTTCATACTTGTTCATATTTGTTCATGTACTTGTTCATATTTGTTCGCACTTGTTCATATTTGTGATTGTGTTATATACCTGTTCAACTTAGTACAACACTAGGTTCCCCATAGCCTCCTATTGGGCTTCGTGCAAAGAATCTCCACTAGTTTAGGTTAGGACATAGAGTATGGTTTCCCGGTGAAATCGCTCTAAGAGCTCAGACCAACTATACCATGCCTCCCCTTGGGCTTTGTACAAACGAGTGACCCTCCCATAGCCTCCTCTTGGGCTTACAATGCAAGGACCCTGGATTGTCCCTCCCATAGCCTCCTCTTGGGCTTACAATGCAAGGACACTCGGATAGCCTCCTCTTGGGCTTCGTACAAGGACCCACGGGCTTCTTATAAGCATCCCCAATATCCAAATCAAAAAACCCTAGGAGATTAGACATTTATCATCTCTATGATAGGAGTATCTCTTCTATATCATCACAAACAATCAATCAATCAAACTTTTTTTGCCACAAGGCTGGCTAATCAATCAAACTTTTTTGCCACAAGGCTGGCTAATCAATCAAACCGTTTCGCCACCGTACTGGCTGATTAATCAAAGTTTTTGTCACAAGGCTGACTTCATTGAAACTTTTGCCACAAGGCTGGCTGATTAATCAAAGTTTTTGTCACAAGGCTGACTTCATTGAAACTTTTGCCACAAGGCTGGCTAAAAAACATCTTTATCATTCTAAGCACCATAAGCGGCATGGCCCCGGGCTTATAATGAAAAGATTTTCAAACAAGAATCAAACAGATGTATGTGATGATATAGATTAGATACATCGAACATTTAGATGACATTTGTATCTTTTCCTTTGCTTCCACTAGCATAAGTGGGAACTACGATTGCTCTGACTTTCTCAACATCCCTTTGAGAATACGTAGGCACAAGGTCTTATTCCTTGGCGAGCAAAACTTCTCCCTCAAACCACTCAAACCTTAGCACCCGTAGAGCCCGAGCTACAGATGCTCTGATTCCCTCTAAGGGATATGTATGCAGAGGATCGCGATGATCTTTGCGAGCATAATCAAACAAACACCTTAGGTCCCACCTATTTCACAAGAACCTCTCAATAACATGGAATGAAAAACAAATCAAAGAAACCTATAGAGTACTATAGATACGTTGGGTGCTAATACCTTCCCTTCGTATAACCAACCCTCTTACCCAAAGATCTCTCCCCCACTTTTAAGGTTATTGCAGCTTTTTTCCTTTTCCTCCTTTGGAAATAATAAAAAGTTTGGTCCGTACAAAAGAAAAATCATTTTATGAGCACTCGAGCCCAAAGAAGGCATCAGGTGTCTCATCCCGAAAAAAGGATAACGATTTTTCCCCGCGACAGATAGAAGGTAATTTGTTGGATTCTATAAGGACCACTAGAGCGTCCCAATTCCTTGGAGTTGTTCAAGGTCCTGTCTTCAATGGTGTTGATCTGTTCAGACTTGATCTCATCAGGAACGTAACCTCTATTGGTACAAGCTTCCCAGACATTCTGTCAAGAAGAGTTCCTGTTGAAGGCTTTGCTACTATGTTTCATTTAGAACTTCACAAGGCTGTAAAGCATTACTTGGAAGCCTTTGTTAGGACTCAATCTGCCGTTGATCCTGCGTGGATTCGTGGTAGAGTGCTTCCTTCTCTTGCTGATCTTCAGAAGAAGGATCAGTAGAAGAAAGAAGCAAAGCTGAAGAGAAAGGCTGTAGAAGAAGCTGCTAAAGAAGCTAAGAGGCAGAAGGTCACTTATGATCCTCTTAAAGTAGATTCGTTCCAAGCAATTCGTTCTGGTAACTTCTCCAGGCAGGTATATCAACCACCTCCTTCTGAACCTCAAACTTCTACCCAACCGCCTCCTTCTGAACCACAAAACAACTTCACCATACCAAATCCACCTCCCCCATCTCTATCTACACATGTCTTGAACCCTACACCACTAAATATCCATCCCCCAACTCCTTCTGATATGCCATCATCATCAATCCCCATCATAAATATACCATCCTCATCAACTCCCATCACAGATATTCCTTCCTCCTCAATCATCCCCATAGTTATTCCATCTTCTTCAACCACTGCACCTCCACCTTCTCTATCCCATCCCCTACCTACCAGAAAATCCAATCCATACTGCCTTCTCTATCCTGACTACAAATTCACCTTCAATCCACCTGAACCTAAACCCCATATCTACCTGGAGATGTTCAGAAATGAAGTGATCTGTAGGATGGACCTTTTGAAGGATGCTTCCTTCCATGGTCTTGATGATGTTTCCACAAGAAACCTCTGGAGAAGCTTTCGCCAGGATTTTCAAGTGGGTGCTATGGCTGTTCAGAAGAAACTAGTAGCTGCTGCTCCTGGCTATGCTGGTTATCTTCTTGAGGGTGATAATGGTATCTACTATCATCCCATCAAAAACAGGAGAGTCCTTGAGGAGAAGAGTTTTGTTGATGAACTTGAGGAAGCAAGAATTGCTGCAGCAATGGAAGCTAACCCTTGCAGAGATATTGTGGTCTGGAGACCTCAGTATCTAGTTCTGACTAGAGACTTCAGATTCTTGTTTGACTTGCTGAGGGCAAATCCTTCTGAGGAAGACTCAAGCTTGATCATTCCAGAAGTTGTTGATCCTCCAGAAGTTGAAGGTCCTTCTGCTCCAAGGAATCTAGCTGCCATTCTTCAGGATCTTGAGAGTGGAGATTCTGAGGTGCCTGCTGCAGAGTATGGAGATGCTTCTATGGAAGAAGCAGATGCTGAAGACCATCCTGCTGACAGTATTCCTGTTGAGGAAAATCAAGGTGATGATCTGATCATGGAAGCTGCGGTTCAGAATGCTATCCCTCTGGACAGAAGTTGTGAAGCTTCTTCTGATGAACCTTCTCGTCTCACAAGGACTCTAGAAGTTATTCAGAAGAACCAGGCTGAGCTATCTTCTCACATGGATGAGCAACGCACGATCAATGCTGAATTCCGCACCTTCATGGAGAGGCAGACTGAGAGCAACAATGGGATTCATGACATGCTGGCCAAGATCATGTCCAAGCTAGGGTCATCTTAGTCTTTGAGTCTTAGTTGTTTTCTTTGTTTGCTGCATCTGTTTTTCCTAGCATCCCTCTTGTACTTCTGATGAATTTCTCTCTTTGGAAAATCAATGAAATTTATCTTTTCTTCTCTCATATTGTTTGTCTTGTTTTTTTTCATCCGAATCTTTTATGTTTTTGATGTTATGACAAAAAGGGGAGAAAGATGTGATAAATGATCTGATTTACTCTATCAGTTGCTGGGAGAAAGGCTCCACATTCTAACAGAACTTGCAAAGTTCTATGTCTTTGAGTGTTTTGCAGGAATTGAAGATCCTCTTTAAAGCTCAACATAAGAAGCAGAGACATGGGGAAAAGCAATTCTGTCTAGAAACAAGCTCATGGAACTTGAAGCAAGCTGAATGCTACAAAGCTTCAAGATCAGAAGCAAGAAGGAAGAATGTTCTGATATTCTAATGAGAGAATATGCTCTAACACATTCTTATTTCTTATATGTTCTGATGCATGTTTTTAGTTATAAAATATGCTCTGTAACATTACTTGTGTTTGCTCTCACTACGCCAAATTTAAGCTGTAGCACCGCAGCTACTAAAGCGCTTTTAGCAAAAGCGCTCTCGTAGGGCTCGCTAAAAACAAAATTAATAAACGAGGGAAAATGATGCAAAAAAAGCGCTCTGGTAGGGGGGGTTATGAGAGCGCTTTCAAAAAGCGCTCTGGTAGGGGGGTATGAGAGCGCTTTTAAAAAGCGCTCTGGTAGGGGGGTCATGAAAGCGCTTTTAAAAGCGCTCTTATAGGATGGGTGCTACGAAAGCGCTTTTGGGATAAAAGCGCCCTGGTAGGGGGTGTTATTAAAGCGCTTTTGAAAAGCGCTCTGGTAGCCCATTTAAAAAATTATATATTTTACAAACACACGCGTTTTGTTTCAGATCCAAAACACGCGAACCTTCTTCTTCCTTTCGTTGCTCCGCCGTCCTCACTCCCTCTCCAGCCTTCAACCGACTCCGCCACCGCCTTCCTCACTCCATCGCCACCCTTCAACCGTCTCTTCTCTGTTCAGGTTAGGGTTTTGTGCCGGGAATTTTCCTTTTTTTCATTGTTTGCTTTCAAAAATACAAAATTTTATTTAGGGTTATAGTTAATATTATTGGGGCTTTTTTAATTTATCAGTGATTTAGGTTTTATCAGTGTGATTTAGAGTATTGAAGACAAAGTTTGTTAGGTTTTTATCAGTGATTTAGAGTATTGAAGACATGTATCAAGTAAGTAGAAGATGTTATTGATAATGAGACCTACAAGGGATTATATTTATTAGTGTGATTTAGAGTATTGAAGACAAAGTTTGTTAGGTTTTTATGCAAAAAAAAAAAAACTCAAGTAATTTGTTTTTGGAATAAAAGTTTCATTAGATCCGTGAAGTTAGTATTTACATCTATATATGTATTATCTATAGTTTTATACACTTTTTAATTTAGTATGAATTGATTTAAAGGGCCTCCAGGATTGATCGCTTTTTACATGATCTTTTCTGGACATAAAGCATAGGACTTTTTGTTTTATTAGCCACTATTACGAGTTCCAATGTGGAACGTGTTAAGAACATTCATTTCTAGGGAACTTTTGAACTCTTTTAGCTTTCACATTCTAATTTTTTTTTCAATATAATGTATCTGGAAATTAACATTCTACTTTTAACTAGCCATAGATGACAATCATAAAATAAACTGAGCTATTAAACTTTTATAAATGACAAACTAATCATTTTAAATGACAATCTGAGCTATTAAACTTTTATAAAGCGCTTTTGTTAGGTTTTTATCAGTGATTTAGAGTATTGAAGACATGTATCAAGTAAGTAGAAGATGTTATTGATAATGAGACCTACAAGGGATATCTGTTTCATCAACTTTTACATGATTCAAGATTTTCTATATGTAGTTAGTAATAATCACGTTTTTCTATTGTAGGTTGAGCTTCAAACAGTGGATGGACTGGTAAAGGATAGAACACAATGTGCCCCTGCCGATTATGTTCCACAGAATATGAATCAAGTAATTGTACCCCGAAGTCTTCTGTGGCAGGATCCTTCGGGGTACAGTTATTTGATTCATATTCTGTGACACAATACAACTTGGATAGAAATGAGGCGATGCAGGTTAAGTCCAACAAAACCTTCAAATTTCTAGTCCAACAACCTCTTCTCATTATTGCAACATTTATTGATTGAGTAAACATACACCCCTAGCTTACACCAACACCGTAATTTTCTACATACAAGGTATACAATTCATTTTTTATTAATTTATTCTATCTTAATTTCTGTGCACAAGTATCTATCTGTGTTAAAATATACGGTGTAATATACAAGTGTAGGAAAATAAGTGTAGATATAGCATAGCTCAAAGATGAAGGAAAACGCTGAAGGGTAAGTAGTAGTAACTAGTTGTCATGTATTATTTGTCATAGAAATTAATATTCAACTTTTATTTGTGTCTAATTTTTCCTGTCAATTGGTTGTGAACTTTACATTAATTGTTGTTGCAGAGAAACTTCTTATATTGCTAAGAGATAGTAGAAAGCTCACAAGGATACTGGGCTCTTTTGATCAATTTGGTAACAACTTCTCAAATTCTGTAATTGTTTGACATGCTGTTGGTTGAGTTTCTAATAGTGTTCCTATCAATAACATGTAGCTAATGTTGTTCTTGAGGGTGTCTGTGACAGGATTATTGTTAGTGATCTATATTGCTTTATCCCTCTGGGCTATATGACGTGGCTGTGTTAAATTTAAGGTAAACTTTATGTACAAAATTTGTTGAACTAATTTACAATAAATGATATTCCATTCCATGTATTCAAGTTAGATATATAAAGTCCTAAATATTAATAAATTAATTTGTATTTATTGATATATTTAATCTGATTATTCTTTTTACACGACATATATATATATATATATATATATATATATATATATATATATATATATATATATATATATATATATATATATATATATATATATATACTCGTTCTACTCTTTACCTTCTTATTTTAGAGCCTTTATATAATAATAATCTTATTTTGATTATATTATTTTTATTTTGCAGATTGTGAAGATTTTCAGTCATTTGAAGATGTTCAGACTTTGCAGGACTAGGACCGATTTAGTTGATTTAGTTGTTTAGGGATGATTTTCTTATTGTTATAATGTCATGTGAATTGGTTTAGTTGTTTTCATGTTAGAAATATGTGAATCGGTGTATATATATTTTGGATTAATTACAATGGTATAATTATAATGCATGTTTAGTATATAATCGAAATCGCTTCTTTGTTGAAATAATGAGATTACTGAATTGATGGGATTACGATTGTAAATTATAGGTTTATGGGATAACAATGGTAAATTACAGGTTCATGAAAGAATGCTGCCATAAATGCAGGTTTAGAAATTATAAAAATAATAGGTTTATAAAAAAAAAGCATAAAAAATAAAATAAAAAACGCAACCTACGAAAGCGCTTTTGGAAAAGAGCTCTTATAGGGGGGGCTATCAGAGCGCTTTTTCCAGAAAAAGCGCTCTAATAGGGGGGGATACCAGAGCGCTTTTTCCAGAAAAGCGCTCTTATAGGGGGGTCTACCAGAGCGCTTTTAGAAGCGCTTTTGTTACCTACACCAGCGCTGGCTTTCACAGCGCTTTAAAGCGCTTTTAAAGCCCAAAATAAGCGCTTTCGTAGGCCTTCCGTGTTGTAGTGTCTGATACATAATTATATGTTCTGATACATATTTTATGTTCTAATTCATTCATGCTGACTTTTGTCGTTTAGTTTGTTCTGTAACATTTCAGGATGTAGAGATGCTCCGATGATGCTCTGGTACATTCAATAATGTTCTGATACAATCTAGCATGCAATGATTCAAGAAGAAATTCAAGCTCTGAAGCTGTCCAATGGAAGCAAGAATCAGAAGCTGAATGTTCTGAAGATCGAAGAAATTCAAGTTCTGAAGCTGTCCTATGGAAGCAAGAATCAGAAGCTGTGAATGTTCTGAAAGATCTAAGCATATGTGATCGTCTCAACTGAAATGGAAAATACTCAGGGAAGTCCTTTATTTATAAAATTCTTCTAGTATTTATTTCAGGGGGAGATTATTTATCTCAGGGGGAGATTGTTAATCTCAGGGGGAGACATATTCACACACTATGTTTATATGCTTATGCTATAGCTGTGTAATTGTCTTTAGCCATATGATATTCTGATCGCAAATTCATATCATTTATGTATGTTTTTGTCATCATCAAAAAGGGGGAGATTGTTAGAACAATATTTGTTCTGATCAATATTCTTAGTTTTGATGATAACAAGCATATGAATTTTGTATGAGATAATGTGGTACTCTAATACTATGCAATTTCCATTTCAGGAATTATATAAAGAGTATGCACAAAATCAGCGCAAGAAGCACTGACTCAGAAGGTTCAGCATGCAACATCAGAACATGGTCTGGCAAGACATCAGAAGATGGTCAAGCAGAATCAGAACATGGGTCTATGGAAGCATCAGAAGAACTTGAGATCAGAAGCAGAAGCGCTGAAGTTCTCATGGTATCACGCACAGAAGCACTTCAAGGTCAGAAGACAAGAAGATGCTCTGCACCAAGCTGTTTGACTCTGATGACATTCAAACGTTGTTTACACAAACATCAGATCAGAAGCAAGTACTAGACTGGCAGGCTACTCTGACTGACAAAAGGAACGTTAGAAGCTATTAAAGGCAACATCAGTAGACACTGCAAAAACAAGGCTCGAGGTAGTTGACAAAAGAGTGAAACATTAAATGAAATGCTGTACGGAATACACAAAGCATTAAATGCTCCCAACGGTCATCTTCTCAAGTGCCTATAAATATGAAGTTCTGTTGAGAAGCAAGGTTACAACTTACGAATTACAACACTTGCGCAATATACAGAAACGCTGTCAAATTCAAAAGCTCTCAAACTTTATCATCAAACTCACTACATTGCTGTTGTAATATCTTAGTGAGATTTAAGCTTAAACTTAAGAGAAAATCACAGTTGTGATAATAGCTTTATAAGAAGCATTGTAACTCTTAAAAGAATTTATTTACATTAAGTTGTAAGTACTAGAGTGATCAGGTTGTTGATCAGTATACTCTAGCAAGTCTTAGAAGTTGTCTAAGCAGATTGTTCCTAGAGTGATCAAGTTGTGATCAGGATACTCTAGAAGACTTAGAGTGTTTCTAAGTGGAAAACCATTGTAATCTCGTGTAATTAGTGGATTAAATCCTCAGGTGAGGTAAATCACTCCAAGGGGGTGGACTGGAGTAATTTAGTTAACAACGAACCAGGATAAAAATCATTGTGCAAATTGTTTTTATCTTACGAGTTTTAAAGCTACACTTATTCAAACCCCCCTTTTCTAAGTGTTTTTCTATCCTTCACCATCAACTCTATGAATATGTACACCCTCTAGTCATTATTATAAACAAAACAAAAAATGCTTCAATTCTTGGTCACTATTATAAGCAAAATTCAATTATTACTAAATTATTTAATGTTGTAATTCTTAATATACCCCTATATTTCATTTTCCACAACTTCATTAAATTTAATAAAGAGGACATTATAGTAAATTTAATCAATATTTTGTATAAAATCTAAAAAATTAACTACACTTGATTGAATTTCTTAATGATGTTGAAAACTATTTTTTTTGTACATGTTATAGTAAAACTTTAGCCTTTGAACCCCTTAGAATTTTCACATTGCACCCGTTTTATTTTTTCCGATCTAAAAGACAACCTTTCTTCAATTCAATGTGCTCTTTTCTCTCTTCCTCCAATTAAATACCTACACTTATTTCATGCACAATTTAAAGTTATAATTATATATTACTATTTTATTGTCCATTAATATTTTATTCAAAACAATCTCTCTCCTCTCTCAAGTTTTCCTTCCGTTAAAGTTTCATTCAAAATAACTTCTCATTTTCAAGTGGCTGTAGTTACTTATCATAATTTTATTATATTTCAAACAATCATTAACATTTCAAATGATATAAAGAGAAATAATATTATAAAATATTATTTTTTATTGAATATATTTTACTATTTAATAATTCTAATTATATTTTACTATTTCATTAAAATAATTGTGTTTGTTCATTTCTTGTTCTCTCACTCTCTCTCGATGTGGTAATGATATTGCTTTCTGAATGTTTATGTTCTTCGTTAGAGTTTCTTTTTTAACATAAGGATATTGTGACGTGTGTTGTTCATGTTGATATGCTTTAGGTTTTGGTTTAGGATATTGTGATGTGTATTATTCATGTTCTTCACTAGGGTTTCACCACGGTTGGTATTTACCCATTTATAAGCCAGTTAACTCTCTCTTTTTGACAGTATCATCGTTCTCATAGTAAAATCCTAGCACACATTTTTTATCTTATTCTTCGTCGTTAGCTTCCCTATTCTATAGTATAGTTGTCAATCTGTCAATCTTGTTCTTCATTGATAAATGTATTCTTATTCTTCCTTAATCTCTCATTTTTGTGTATGTTGTTATGTTTCACATGATGTTATATGATTTTCTTCTTGTTCGATATGGTATTTTTGTTATTGTATGTTGTTGTTGTTTATTGTTATTAAGTTTGCGTCTGACTCCTAAGTTTTATCATCCTTTCACTGTGGATGCTATGGGTTTAAATGATGCAGTTATTTTTTTAATTTAAGGTATGTATATTATTGTATTTTATTATATGTCGTTGATGTTGTTGTTATTGTGGCTTGTTAATAAATGGTATTTCATGTGCAACTAGCAAGTGGTTATGGGTCTTTACTTATCAATGATGCAGCTGGACATACTTATCAGCGAACATGAATCTAAAACAGTTCTGAACTTGTGTTCGCTGTGGAAATATTATATGAGTCTTTCATATAATATTTCCCTAGAGAACACATGTTTTCAACTCTTCATAGCTTCCAGGAACTGTTAGTTATCAATTTCTCCTAATCTAGCTTAATTATTTGATGTTTTTGTTAGTGAGTTTGTTATATCATATGTGATTGCTATCAATATGACACGTGACTAGAGTTGCTATCATGATAACCTTGGATCTATATATATTAAGATTAAGATTAAGATTTTGTTTGTAATATTGTAACTCTTATTAACTTTAATTATTTAACAAAAATCAAAGAAATTATATTTTTTCTATAGTTGTAAAGGTACATATACATATATATATATATATTATTGATTGAATTAAGTTAACAAAGATTGATTGTTCTCGTTGTCTTTTATTTTTGTTTCTCTTTAATCTTCTATAGTGGTTGTTGTTCTAACAATTGATACCATATTGCAATTAACTCTGATGCAAAATTCAAAGTGACTTTAGAAAGGGAAGAATGAAACAAGATAAACGAATGGACAAGAGGTCCAAAGACCATCATCGACTTTGAGTTTGACTATCTCACCGCTGTTGAGAAAGAGATATTTCAAATTTTGGATGAATTCAAATTCATGGGTTCGTCATGATCACTTTAGATAGGGAAGAAGAGGACAAGATAGACGAATACACAAGTAATTTTTAGATCAAGGAGATCCTCATTTTGAGATGGTTCATTTATTAGAACACTCATATTTTTCTTGTTCTTTTCTACAAAGAAAATATCTTCCATTCCCCTAGCTAAAAAAAAGGAACACCTAGCTAGGAAGAAAGTTATGCGCTGAATGGATTATGGATGTAAGAGTCTCCATGGCATCTTAATGAAAATAGAGGGGAAAAGGCACACTAATTACCACACAGTTGATGATTACTGCTCCCTAATATCTAAAATAAGGCGGGAGCTCTTCTCCAGTTCCGAAGGGTGATTAGATAATGTAAGGTGGATAGGAGCCATTTTTATGAAAAATGATGTTTCTCCCTCTCCCTCCTCTTTATGGAGTGGCCCAACATTTGATATCGTTAAGTTCATGGGAGATCACGTCCATTTTTTGAGGACTTTCCTGCTGATTACAAGGTCATCCATAGTATGTCGCCCTTAAATATGTTGACATTTGCAGAGGATCACCTGCTAATAGGCCTTTTAATGGAGTGAGTCCAACAAGATAAGTATACTTATGTTGTTCGCAAGTTGATATCCGAGCTCTTAATATCCAATAGAAGCATAGAATTGGGCTAGGAGGGAGTAAGGACCCTATTAAAAGAAAAGGAGGATTTGAAAACCTTACTAAAAAAGGTGGCGCTAGAGGCACAACCTCCCATTGCCTTAGAGAAAATCCTGAAGGGGTTTCTTTAGGGGGGCCTCAATTCTCTAAAGAAACTAGAAGTGAAGTTTTCCATACTCAAGTATAAATTAGTGGAAACCTTTGATCAGTACTTCAAACGGGCGAAAGAGCATGTAGCCTTCCTCTATCCTTGGTTGGATATGATCCAAATGGACTTATTTAAGGTGATTTATAATGTCAAGTTGGTGGATGACGATGAGGTACCTTTTTCTAGGGAGGTAATAGAGTTTACTCAAGATGTCTCCCACACTAAGCTTGAGGGAAAAAAGATGGTGGAAGAAATTTCATAAGGAAACGCTGATCACTAGGAGAATATTCCAAGGGAACAGTGAGCTCTAAAAGAGGTTCACTGAGTTTAGGGCCTAATGACCGCCTCTATGAGAAACAGGGACTTCTCTATGAGGATCCAGCATACGATATCACCTCAAAGGGAATCAAAGATTCCTACATGAGGATCTAGCATGTGAGATCACCTTAAAGGGAGGCAAGGAATCCTCCATGAGGATCCAATGTATATGATCTCCATTATGGACAATTTTTATAAGGTTTTCTTAACTCTTTAGTTCTTGCAAAACAAAGCAACCACCATTCCAAATTTATATCATAACATGAGAAGCCTCATTAAAAACCATGCGCCTTATTACCGACGCAAGGGAAATGAGTGCTCCAATAAAACAAAGAATGTCATAAATGTAAGTACAAGCCTACACTCACAAAGGAGTTTTTGATCCATGGCAAACTCCACAAGCAAACAAGCAACAAGGCACAAGCAAAAGAACTCAAGGAAAAGCAAGTTTGGCTATTCAAGACAAATCAGGTCGACCTGCTCTGCATCTAGGTCGACTCAAAACAAGGAAAACAAGGAAGATTCAGAAATGCCACAGATAGGTCGACCTACTCACACTCCAGGTCGACCTAAAATGATGAAATTTACACACCTCACTGTTAGGCCGACTCACATAACAACTAGGTCGACCTAAACTGAAGAAAAGTCTTCAGAACATGTTTCAACAGAATTCTGGTCGACTTAAACCTTCGACAGGTCGACCTAACTGGCAAGAATTTCATCCAAGTTGAATCCAGTTCTGTTAGGTCGACCTAAGCACTACAAGAGGTCGACCTATTTGCTCAAAAAGGCCAAAATTGCAGATCTGCTATGCTCCAACTGACCAGCTCTCATATATATTATCTAATGTCAATTACTGAAGGATGAACACCAACAACTGAAAGATACACAAAGGCTTCTCATCTTCGATCATCGACACAACTCCAACACAACTACACACAATCATTTTTGCGTTGAGGGTTTGCGTTCAAGGTCGATAACGTCCATGGAACGGAATTGAAGATTCCTAGTGGATGAAGATTTGTGGGGTTTTTGGTGAATAAAATATGCGGGTTTTATCCTCCAAGATTGGTGAATTTTGGGGTTTTTTATCAAGAGGCTTCATCAAGGATCCAGCTGAGTGTGAAGATTGAAGAACAAGGGTTCAAGCAATTCAAGACACTGCAGAAAGAGATCAAAGTGAAGCTCTTGGAAGACCTTGATCTGGCTCAAGATTAAGGGGGAAGAAGATTCAAAGGATCGACAAAATCGGTTTATTGTTTATCACTTTGTTATCTTCTTTGTATAAACTGCTTTCAATAATAATGGAAGACTTCCCAATTCCTGTTTGGAATTGGGGGCAGATGTAGTCGTAGCGAGGACGATCGACGAACTGCCTGAACAAATATCGTGTTGTTATCGCTTTTATCTTTTCATTTACGTTCTGTTCATATTTGGTTATAATTGCAAATTGATCAACGATTCAAGTGTTAAAATTGTGTATTAAGAACTTGTGTAAACATCACAATTCACCACAAATTGAATCACAATCAATTTGAATATTATCACCAAGTGTTTGTCTTTTTGCTTCATCCATTATCAAAGCATTGGAAACAAAGTTTATCAAAATAGAAGTTCATCGTTTTTCATTGGTGTAACGAATTGCTTCAATAGTATATCCTTTCATTGTTAATCCCAATTATTTTGTGGTTTTATCACATATACAACCTTTTCAATAGCGGTCCGGAATAGACGCGAGTCGATTAAGAACCGCTTTCGCTTAAGTTTGAAATAATTCCGAAAAACTCTGAGAGATCTACTCACCCCCTCTAGATCCTGAAGCCTAGCGTCTAACAAGTGGCATCAAGAGCTCTGGTTTATTCTGTGCTACGTGAAACACTTATTGGAAAGATGGCTTCCGGACCTAAAGGGGCTCACAATAGAGCTCCAGTTTTCAACGGTGAAAACTATGGCTATTGGAAGGATTGTATGTGCGTTCATATCAATGCCATTGATAGGAACATCTGGACAGCAATTGTCAATGGTCCCTTTCAGATCACCATGACAAATGCAGCTGGTGCCGTTGTTCCAAAACCAGAAAATACTTGGGATGCTGAAGATGAAAAGAGATATGGATACGATTGGAAAGCGAGAAACATTCTAATCTCAGCTCTAGGAGTTGATGAATACTATCGTGTTTCCCATTGTAGATCCGCTAAAGCTATGTGGGACACATTGCAAGTTGCCCATGAGGGAACGGATGATGTCAAACTAGCTAGAATCAATACGTTAACTCAAGAGTTCGAACTCTTTCACATGGAAGATGGTGAATCCATCGAAAACATGCAAAAGAGATTCGTACATTTGAAAAATCGTTTAAATTCTCTTGATAGACCTGTTTCCAATGCAGTTGCTACTAACAAAATCTTGAGATGTTTGAACAGGGAATGGCAACCCAAGGTTACGGCAATAAAGGAAGCAAATGATCTAAATACCTTAGACATCACCACTCTCTTTGGTAAACTAGAAGAACATGAACAACATCTTAAATGCCTTGACATGCATGAGAAAAGGGCAAAGAAAGATAAGAACATGGAGAAAGAGGTAGAGAAGAAGTCAATAGCTCTAAAAGCTTCAAGCTCCAAGACCTCAAAGCAAGAGATAGAGGATAATGATACTAGTGATGAGGAAGACTCGGATGATGAGGAAATGAGACTGTTTGTGCGAAGGTACAACAAATACATAAAGAAAAATGGAGCAAAAAACTCCGACAAAAGCTTGATCAACTATAGGAAGCAATTCAACAAGTACAAACAAGATGAGAATAACAAAGGAAAATCCAAAGGTCCTTGTTTCAATTGTGGTAAAGTTGGTCATTACAAACCGGATTGTCCATACCTTAAGAAGGAGAAAGAGAAGAATCAAAGCAAAAGTCACAACAAGCCTAGAAGAGCCTACATAGCATGGGAAAGTGATTCATCTAGTGAAGACTCATCAAGCGATGAAGAAGAATCGACAAACTTATGTCTTACGGCTCATCAACACAAGAAAAAGAAACGTGTAAGTCATCTTAAACCTGAACTTGTAGATAAGGTATCTCATGATCAATTAAAATTAGCTTTTGAAGAACTACATAGAGATGCAATTGAAGCTTTCAAACTTTTGGCCTCAAATAAGAATTTTTTTTCATATCTTGAACCAAAAGTTGAGAAGACCGAAAAGGATATGGAAGCTTTGAAACAATCTATGCTAGATATTCAAAAGGATAAAATTGAGGAAGATCCTACATCATGGTTAGGTTGTGAGACATGTCATATTTGGCAAAAAGAAATAAGAGATCTAAAGGCCAAATTAGATAAGGCTCTACAACCAAAAGTGACTTTTGCGGTTAATCCAAATAAGTTCAAAAGAACGTATACTCCTTTATATAGTAAATACACTTTTGTACCAAAAGTATCAACTAGCAAAACAACATATTCTCATCATATTACTTGTCACTATTGTTGCAAAAAGGGTCACACCATTGAAAAATGCAAATTTAGGAGGATTTTAGTTCCTAAAGGAGTATTTCAATGGTTGCCAAAGTGCAACAATTTATGTACTCACTACCAAGGACCCAATGAAGATTAGGGACCTTCCACTCTAAATTAATTTTGCAGGAAAAGTGTCTTGACATTGCCGAGAGGTTGTGGTTCCTTGATAGCGGATGTTCAAGACACATGACGGGAGACATATCACTTTTTGTTGAGTTCCACACAAAGAAAAAGGGGTATGTCACCTATGGAGATAACAATCGGGGAGCTATACTTGGTAAAGGAAGTGTAGGTAACCCGTCTACCACAACTATAACTGATGTGTTACTAGTAGAAGGTCTTAAACATAATCTTCTAAGTATTAGTCAATTGTGCGACAAAGACTTCAAAGTAACTTTTACAAATTCTGGCTGCACAATAGAACATATTAAGAAAAGAGAGATCATGTTTAATGTCACATGAGTAAACCACATTTATATGCTAAAACTTGGACGAAGGCATTTTTTTTTCTCAATCTAGTAAGGCATATAAGCATATAGGTTCTCTCAATTCAGTTACTACTTATTGTTGAAGAGTCAGTTCACGTGTCCTTTGATGAATCTTATGCAAAATGTGTCGAGAAAGGTATATCTTTTGATAGTGCAGGTCCATCTACTGAAGACATTGTCAAAGATAAGGAAGACGAGAGTGAAATTATTGTGAAGAAAGATGCTGAGAAAGAGAAAGATGAGTCTCATGATGATGATGAAAAAGAAAGCATCTCAAACAATGAAGAACTTCCTAAGGCCTGGACAAATGTAAAAGATCATCCAATTGACAACATTATAGGGGACATCTCAAAGGGCGTTACAACACGCTCCAAGATAAGTAACTTTTGTCATCATTTTGCTTTTGTTTCACAAGTTGAGCCAAAAAACGCTAAGGACGCATTACTTGATGAGCATTGGCTAATGGCCATGCAAGAAGAATTAAACCAATTTAAACGGAATGATGTTTGGGATTTAGTCCCTCATCCGGGAGATCATCAAGTAACCGGCACTAGATGGGTTTTTCGTAACAAACTTGATGAAAACGGAGTTATTACTAGAAACAAAGCTAGATTAGTTGCCCAAGGTTACAATCAAGAGGAAGGTATTGATTATGAAGAGACATACGCTCCCGTAGCACGTCTCGAAGCTATTCGTCTCTTACTTGCCTATGCTTGTTCAAAAGACTTTAAACTATTTCAAATGGATGTTAAAAGTGCCTTTCTAAATGGCTATATAAATGAAGAGGTCTATTTCGCTCAGCCACCCGGCTTTGAGAATTACATGTATCCGACTCATGTTTATAAGTTGAAACGTGCTTTATACGGTCTCAAACAAGCTCCTAGGGCTTGGTACGAACGTTTGAGCAAATTTCTACTTAGTCAAGGATACTTTAGGGGTAAAGTTGACACTACTCTCTTCGTCAAAAGAAAAGATAAAGATATACTCTTGGTTCAAGTTTATGTAGATGATATTATATTTGGATCGACTAATGCAAAACTTGTCAAAGAATTTTCTAAGCTTATGCAGAGTGAATTTGAGATGAGTCTCATGAGAGAGCTAAATTTCTTCCTTGGTCTACAAATCAAGCAACTTAGTCATGGAACGTTCGTAAGTCAAACCAAGTATTGTACAGAGTTGCTTAAAATATTTGGAATGAGTGAGGCAAAGGAGATTGACACACCTATGGCAACAAATAGTAACCTAGACAAAGATGAGAAAGGTAAAGAGGTTGATGTGAAATTGTACCGAGGTATGATAGGTTCACTATTGTATCTCACAGCTTCAAGACCGAACATCATGTTTAGGGTATGTATGTGCGCAAGATACCAATCTTGTCCAAAGGAATCACACTTAAAAGCTGTAAAAAGAATTCTACGATATCTACGTGGAACTACTACATATGGTCTATGGTATCCTAAAGGTAATGAATGTTATTTGGTGGGATTCTCCGACTCAGACTTTGCTGGATGCAAATTCGACAGAAAGAGCACCAGTGGGACATGTCATCTATTCTCAAATTCATTGATAAGATGGCATAGCAAGAAACAAGTACCAGTTGCATTATCTACCGCTGAGGCAAAATACGTAGCTGCCGGAAGCTTTTGTGCTCAGATATTATGGCTCAAGCAACAACTCATTGACTTTGGTATTAAGCTTGATCGTATACCTATCATGTGCGACAACACAAGTGCCATAAACTTGAGCAAGAATCTTGTTTTACACTCACGAACCAAGCATATTGAAATAAGGCATCACTTCCTAAGAGATCATGTAGAAAAAGGAGAAGTTATATTTGAACATGTAGAGAGCAAGAAGCAACTAGCTGACATCTTCACCAAACCTCTTGCAACGGAGCAGTTCTTCAACATTCGTAGGGAATTAGGGATATTTGATATCTCTAATTTGAGCTAAATGCGTTTGTTTTCTTAATTTCATTCCTTTACTTTATATATATATATATTGATTATGCTCAAGCTAACATCTCTCTTAGTATGAAGGTAGTTCATCATCAAATCAAGCATCATTCCACATTGACTAGAGGATTATACTTCATTCTACGAAATGATGACGAGATACCTACAATTGAGAAAGTGGTAACATGTTTGTTGTTCACTTCCAAAAATATCATTGATGCTATAATATGCTATCAATTAACATGTTTATAGTGACTTCTTATATGCTTCTCCACCTATCTCATTTACATGTATATGTTGTTCATCATTACTCATAACATATCATGTTTGGGCATAAAAATAGTAGAATAAGCATACATCTAACATGTTTGGGCAGACGTTAGCGAGCATTGCATTAGTTCATTTCATTGCATTGCATCTCATTTCTGTCATGGTATTATGTCTTTTATTACTTGAACTTAAGCTTGGTTTGTACCTTTAAATATGTTTGGACATTATGCTCTATTTCTTTACTATTATGTTATGTAAGACATTGTTTTGTTTAGATTATTTTGTTATTCTCTTCTACTATTCTCCTGGTTTCTTTCTTTTGATTATGTCAAAGGGGGAGATGAGTTGAGAGTACGGGGGAGCTTAGTACGGGGGAGCTTACACATACAAGACCGAGGGAGCTTTCGTCATTTAATCAAATGTTTGCCATCATCAAAAAGGGGGAGTATGTAAGTACAAGCCTACACTCACAAAAGAGTTTTTGATCCATGGTGTCGCCCTCAGTTTTTTACCGTACCTCTCGTGGAGAGATACACGAACTGACTCTTCTCTTTTTGCTTTTGTGTTTTTGAAAATCAGAGAGTCGCCACCGACTTTTATTTTATCCAATTAAGGAAAGGTTTATAAAAGAAACAGAAAAAAGACCTTTAAGAAATTCTGGGTAAGGGGGTAGGTTATACAAAGGGAAGGTGTTAGCACCCTTTGTATCCATGGTTATCCATGGGCTCTTAATTTGCTTAGCTCACTTGTTTTGAATCACTTTTCTCTTGCCTTGACATGCTTGTATGTGGTTTCAAAAAATTTTGCAAATTGATTTTTGTAATGATCCTTGTGCGGATGTATACAAAGTGTTTTATCTTTCGAAAGATGTTTTGAAAAAAAGAACGTTAACTTCGTAATGATCCTTGTTTGGATATATACCAAGTATTGTCTTTTTTTGAAAGTTTTATTTTGAAATACAACGGTATATGAGACATTTGTTTGTTTTGATTTGAGCAAGCAAATTAGGAGGTCTACCCTAAGTTATAAGGTGTTTTCCTATTTCCTTTAGAAAACTCTCCTTTCGCCGGATGTAAACGAAAGTTCGATTTTGCATTTGAAACAGTAGAATTTGATTTTTGATTTTGAAAAGAGTAAAAGAGGGATTACCCTAAGAGGTGCAAGTGTGATTGTGTTTTGATTCAGATATTTTATCTTTGAAGTTAGTGACCTAACGCTTCAATTTTTATCTTTGACATACACGCAGTTTTATATGTAAAGAAATTAAAATGCGGGAATTTAAAATGCGGAAAGTAAATCTACGCTATTACATCGTTTGTGCGGGAAATGTAAACTATGCTATTTACATGAGTTTGACAACCTATACACTTTATCTAGGAATGACAATAAGATAAAAGAAATATTTTTGGATTTTTTGATGATTGATTTTAATTAGAATTAATGCATGATTAATTTAATTAAAAGGAGAAAAAAGGTGGAAATAAAATTTAAACCTAAAAATTAAGTTTGAAATATGTTCAAAATGCTTGTCAATTAATTTTAAAGCAAAACTAATTTTTTTGGAGTTTTTGAAATTGATTTGAAAACCATTAAGTTAAATAATACATAATTATACAAATAATTATACAAATAATTTAAACTTAAAGAGAAAAATATTCTAAATATGTACAAAATTAGTATAAAATATATAAACTAAATTTAATATAAAGAACAAATTTTTTATGATTTTTTTTGATTGGTTGAAATAATTAAAAAGCAAATATATAAATATATACTAACTAATTAAGCAAAATATTTTAATTATTAAGAAAAATAAAATATTTTTATGGAAAAAAAATTAATTAAGCATTTTATCAAATTAATGGTAAAAAGAAAATGTTTTTTATGTTTTTTAATTGGTTGATTTTAAATTAAATGCAAAAAATTAAAATTATTAGTTAAATATGCAGGGAGGTGTATTAAGCAGTTTGGATATTGAACTGAAATCAGTTGTTTTTGTGGAAACTGGGCTCAAGAGGGGTGTGTGAAAAGCAAATGCGTGCAGGCCCAACCCATGTTTTTTCTGAACTTAAGTGAAGTGGGACCCAGCTTTATTCAAACGAACCAATCATAGCTCTTCCCTCCGCCACGCAAGCCCTGGACTTGTTGACTGGCCAATGAAACGATTGGAAAGAGCCACGTGAATCAGTCAACCACGCCTGGTTCTGTTGACCGTCGGAACAGTGATTCCGGTCATCTTCTCCGGCTAGGGCATCTTCCAACTGCAAAAAATACGTTAGATAAATACCAAAGGAAGACCCTACCCCCCTAAATCGAGGTCTGGGAATCCATTGGTGAGGTTAGTTTGGACTGAAATTGCCTGGTTCAAGAGATTCGAAGAAGAACATGAACACACGGTTGACAATGGCAACCTATGTTCTGGACGTTAGAACTCTCATGCTAGGGTTCAAACCTGATCTAATGATCATTATAAACTCAACCATAACCATTAGACATGATAACAACGCATAAATGGAGAGTTTGAAATCAATAAAAGTTTACCAAATCGGAGAGTGAGAGAGCTCGAGTTTCAGGCCCTTATGAACTTGGATATTGATCTAAACTTACTCAAACAAGTTCCAGGAGATGATTTATGGACTTAGTTTGCTTTGAAACTAGCTACAAATTCAAATACGAAATTTAAAGTTTCTTTGATTTTTCTTTGAAATATGAAGTGAGTTTATGCTATTTCCTTGCTATATTTCGTGTGTGTTACATTGATGAAGCATACTACTTCATTTATAAGCTAAGATGTGCTTAAAATCTAAGCCAAGAAGCATTGATTGCTTTTGTTGAATTTTTTATTTTAAAATATTAAAAATCTTTGAAATTTTGACCAAAGCTTGCTCTTCTTCACTTCTCTTGCTCCAAACCAACTTTGTACTTCCCTTTGTTGCAGAAAATAAGCTATCTTGATGACTCATGCAAGGGACAAAGCTTTGGATAAGAATCTTGCATCATTTCTTTTTCAATTTAACTTTAAATGTGATAAAATTAAACCAAAAAAGAAACAAAAATGCTATGGGCCTTGGCTTGGTCGTGGGAGGCCCATCAAATTATGGGGAACATGTTTGGATCATGAAAACTTGGCCCCTTTTGGAAAAAAAACATTTTTGATCAATGTTGATTTCATGCATTTTCCCAAAAAATGGCCAACTTCAACAAGGCATAAATCCCTCAATTTGTATCATATGAAGGAGTTCTTGTAATTTTTAGAAACCTCAGAGAGTCCTCTAACCAATGTCTTTGGTCTCATATCAAAATGATTTTCCATGCTCTTTGTGTGTCCTTTTGAAAAAAGTGACTTTTTGTTGACTTTGAAAATGACCTATAATGTCTTGGTTCATATTTTTCAAATGGTGAATCTAATGACCATGAGACCAATTGCATTTGAAATATAATTGAATTTCCTTCAAAATGAGATTTGGTTTGAATTTTTTGGATGAAGGATGAGAGAGTTATGACCAGTCAAAGTTCAATTGACTTTTTAGGAGAAAACCCTAATTTTGAAACTTAGGGTTTTGTTGATTTTTGATCTTTCCTTGATGAATTATGATCAACCAATGATCATATAATGAATCTTTTGACAAAATATGGATGTTGACAAAAAATTTCATTTTTGACTGTCTTTTGACTTTTTTGGCCAAACGGGTCGTCTGTTGACTGTTTGAGCTGCTGACTGTGCGTCTGAGCGAATTGAAGTTTGAAAATTTGTATGGTGGTACTTTGAGATATATGGAGGTCCATGAAATCCATTTGAGGTCTCAAAAACTTGTTCTCCTAAAAAAAACAAGAAACCCTAGTTAGGGATTGTTCGTGTATGAGACAGTTAAGCGTACCTGATTTTTGTGCAGTGTTGAGTCTCTGCTAATCATGTGATATTCAGAAGACTTCTAGAACAAAAATCTTGGAATTTTGAAATGCAAAAGACTAATTTAATTGATGGTACAAAACACGGAGAATTGCACTGTCAGCGGGTTTGACTGTCAACTGACTGTTCAGGTATTAATGTAGCAGTTAGAGTGAAAATTCAACAGTCAAAGTTAATTTTTCTTTTTGTTTTTTTTTTATTGTGTTAATGGTGGAAATTTATTTACATGAGTTGTTAGAAAAACACAGACGTAATAAATAAATAGTATATACTGTATGCGAGCAAAATTACCGATAATAACCCTGAAAAACATTTAATGCACAGAAAAATAAATATTTAACTGGCAGAAAACACACAAAATATTATCTTAATAATTTAAACAACAGTATGACAGATAGTACGACTTTTAATATTGACAGTACAAACACTACATAATATAATGAACAGTACGATAAGTAAACGGTACATTTAAAAAATAAAAGATACGACAAACTTTAAGAATGACGATTAATAACCCATGCTACAAATAATAACATATAGATGAATGGGAGTGTAAGCAACCCAGGTCCACATTTTTCAGGACTATGCAGACAGAAGAAGGACATGATTACCACCACGACGGTGATGACCATAAGAAAACACGTTTCCATCCGCTTCGCCATTTTTGCCGGGGAAGAAGAGAGAATGAATATGAAGTAGGAATTTTGAGAGATGATTTAGAATTTGATGTGAGATTTTATAAAAAAATGAGAGGTATTTATAGAATGAAAAGAAGGATAGAGACGTTGGGGAATGAATTGATTCCGTACAAAAAAGGAAAATTTGAGTGGAAGTAGGATTTGAAAGAAAGTGTATGGTAGGGTTTGAAAAGGGAGATGTATAGAATTAAGTTAGGATTTGATTTTGAAAGAAAGAGACTTGAAAGAGATTTTGAAAATAATAGAATATAGTACAAAAATTAGTGGGAAACAAAAGTTAATAATAATTTACTTGTTACCAGTACAGTCTGAATCCCCGGACTCTGCGCCTGCAAAAGATTCAATTCTGTACCAATTGCGTCAGTACTATTTATTTGTAAATAAATCTCAAAATAAATAGTGTGTGTGAAGTAATAAACAGTACTTGGCGATTGCGTAAAAATGAATTCAACAGCGAGCCAAAGTACCGTATAAGAAAAATTCTAAAAACCAAGTATTCATAAATCAGGATATTTATGGAATAAAAATCCAAGATTATATGAAGCTCTTAATTTTTAGACAGAAGTCTGTTGCCTTCCTTTTTTTGAAAAAAGACGCTGGAAAATTTTGGGGTATAACACATGGCAAACTCCACAAGCAAACAAGCAACAAGGCACAAGAAAAAGAACTCAAGGAAAAGCAAGTTTGGCTATTCAAGACAAATCAGGTCGACCTGCTCTGCATCTAGGTCGACTCAAAACAAGGAAAACAAGGAAGATTCAGAAATGCCACAGATAGGTCGACCTACTCACACTCCAGGTCGACCTAAAATGATGAAATTTACACACCTCAGGCCGACTCACATAACAACTAGGTCGACCTAAACTGAAGAAAAGTCTTCAGAACATGTTTCAACAGAATTCTGGTCGACCTAAACCTTCGACAGGTTGACCTAACTGGCAAGAATTTCATCCAAGTTGAATCCAGTTCTGTTAGGTCGACCTAAGCACTACAAGAGGTCGACCTATTTGCTCAAAAAGGCCAAAATTGCAGATCTGCTATGCTCCAACTCACCAGCTCTCATATATATTATCTAATGTCAATTATTGAAGGATGAACACCAACAACTGAAAGATACACAAAGGCTTCTCATCTTCGATCATCGACACAACTCCAACACAACTACACACAATCATTTTTGCGTTGAGGGTTTGCGTTCAAGATCGATAACGTCCATGGAACGGAATTGAAGATTCCTAGTGGGTGAAGATTTGTGGGGTTTTTGGTGAATAAAATCTGCGGGTTTTGTCCTCCAAGATTGGTGAATTTTGGGGGTTTTTATCAAGAGGCTTCATCAAGGATCCAGCTGAGTGTGAAGATTGAAGAACAAGGGTTCAAGCAATTCAAGACACTGCAGAAAGAGATCAAAGTGAAGCTCTTGGAAGACCTTGATCTGGCTCAAGATTAAGGGGGAAGAAGATTCAAAGGATCGACAAAATTGGTTTATTGTTTATCGCTTTGTTATCTTCTTTATATAAACTGCTTTCAATAATAATGGAAGACTTCCCAATTCCTGTTTGGAATTGGGGGCAGATGTAGTCGTAGCGAGGACGATCGACGAACTGCCTGAACAAATATCGTGTTGTTATCGCTTTTATCTTTTCATTTACGTTCTGTTCATATTTGGTTATAATTGCAAATTGATCAACGATTCAAGTGTTAAAATTGTGTATTAAGAACTTGTGTAAACATCACAATTCACCACACATTGAATCACAATCAATTTGAATATTATCACCAAGTGTTTGTCTTTTTGCTTCATCCATTATCAAAGCATTGGAAACAAAGTTTATCAAAATAGAAGTTAATCGTTTTTCATTGGTGTAACGAATTGCTTCAATAGTATATCCTTTCATTGTTAATCCCAATTATTTTGTGGTTTTATCACATATACAACCTTTTCAATAGCGGTCCGGAATAGACGCGAGTCGATTTAGAACCGCTTTCTCTTAAGTTTGAAATAATTCCGAAAAACTCTGAGATATCTATTCACCCCCCCTCTAGATCCTTAAGCCTAGCGTCTAACAATAAATTTAACAACTATAAAAGATCGGAACATCTGATATTCAACATGATAAAGATTCAACAATCAAGAAAGTCAACCAATGCACTTAAGATGCTAAAGATGCAAGTTATGGGTTTGATAAAGGATTGATAAAGTTTCAGATCAAACTTCAGATATCAACAAAGTTGTAGACAAAGATAAACAAACAGATAACACAAACGGATCTATTAGACAAAGCTTGGTCGAGGCAATCTACCAATTTAGTAAATGAGTGAAACTTTTGTAAGAGCAAAAGTTCTTTCTTTGTAGAAGTAGTTGGCTATAAACACATACACACTTAAATTTTTTTTATAAAATATTTTGAAAAGAATAAACCTTGAGAAGCATATATAGAAGTTGCATAGAAAATGATGGGCACATTCAAAAGTTAGAAAATACTTTTTGACTGACTCTAATCGATTATGTCAATCGATTAGATTGGCGCACTTTTGAGGAAAAAGGAAATTTGAATGCACTCAATTTATTAGTAACGACTATATATCACTTCTTACCTATTTTTTGGAACTCATAACTATTACATTTAAATGATCTATTTGATTGGAATAATCAATTAGTAACTGTAATTTTTTATTTAATGATATTTACTCTTTTGGAAGATTTCAAGCCTATAAATAAAGGTCTCATTCCTTATTTCATTTCATCCAAAACTCGATTTGTGTATTGTCACACACACACACACTCTCTCTCTCTCTCTCTCTAAGTTTTCATGTTTCACTTTTTCTCACTAGTTCTTATAGCCAAATGCTTTTGTGAGGAAAGATATTTTGTGAGTGAGGTGTCTTTGTAATTATTGATGGGTAGAATTGTATAATTTATTCAAGAATTTTGTTTATGCATATTGGATAATGTCATACCCCAAAATTTTCCCATCATATTTCAGTCCATCTGACTTTCAAATGCTCAAAGATCCCCAATTGCTCAAAGCTACCTATCTCCTAAACGAATGCCTTTGAACTAGGGTTTTGATATTCTCAAAGAGAAATCAACTTCTGATACCTCAAGTGGACTCCATGGCCTCTCATATGCTTCAAAGAGTCCTCATGACAAGTTTCAAGCTCTGATTCATAAGATTGCTCAGTCTACAGTTCAAATGGTCAACAGTCGATTAGTTTGACCTAAAAGTCAACTATGGTCAAGTACAGTCAAATTTCCTGATTTTTGGTCAACATCCTCATTTTAAAGTATCATTCATCATGGGATCAAGGATTGATCATGACTCATCAAGGAAAGCTCCAAAATCACCAAATGTCCAAGTTACTAATTTAGGGTTTTGAATTAAAAGTCAACCCAACTTTGACTGATCATATCTCTCTCATACTTTATCAGAAATTCCTCAACCAAAGCTCTTTCTCAAGGAAATTCAATTCTCTACAACTTTGATGTTGGACTCAAAGTCAAGAAATGATTCCACATAAGAGATATAAGTCAAAACATTACAGGTCCTTCTAGAAGCTTGCAAAAAGAAGTTTTTTGTCAGGAGCCATATCATCAAGATAAAATCTCCAAATGCAAAAAAGCTTCCAAAGTGGCTTGTAGAGGACATCTTGAGCTTTCCAAAAAGTTCTAGAACATGTTCATATGATAAAAATTTAAGGAGATACGAGGCTCAGAAGTTAGTCGATTTTCAAGAAAAACATAAAAACATAAATGCATAGTTTTGTGTTTTTAGGTTAATGGGCCTAGAACCTTGAGTCCAAACATGTTTGTGACCCAAGATATGATCCCTAAAACCCATCTACAAGCTTTCATCATTTTTATTTTTATTTTATTTGAATTTTATGCAATTAAAAGGAAAATAAATGAAATAAAAAGTGAATTAAATGGATCAATACCTATAGCTTCTGCTTTGGATCATATTAAAGGCCCATGTATGCATCCATAAGACTCCAAATTCGTGGCCTAGGGTTATAGAGAAAATATTTTCTAAAATTAGAAAGAATTAACATGTTTTTATTCAAGTATTTTTTTTCTCTCCTAATAACCTAATATCCAAGCCCACAAATTGCCCTAATACAATCCTATATATATGCATAATATGTTCAGACTAGGGGAGGACGAAAAAATCAGGGCCAAAGCACTAGGGTTTCAAAGGAAAAATTTCCAAGAAAGGTGTAACTTTCGTATTCTTGGTTCAAGAGGTTTTCAAGGCTTCCCATCCATTCCAATCTTCTCCAAAGGTAATATAGAGTGAGAATGAGCCATGGATGAGGCCCCATAACACGTAATACGTTTGCATCATGTTCATTTAATATCATATATTCTTGATTTTTGTTCATGTTTTAACATATTTTAATTGAATCTAATGGTTTCTTTGAGTTCCCCACATGTTTTAGGAGAGCTTTGGTGCGTGAATAACGAAACACTATTATTAGGGCACAACCTTGTGTAGCTTCGGTTTCCTTCTATGAACGATTGCAGGTCACGAAACCATGCTCATTAGATTCGTAAGGATGGAATTAGGTAGTCTACTGTATTAGTTTGTATTTTTTTTTGACGTCTTTATGCAGGTTCCAAGTCGCAGGTGAAGAAGACGAAGAACCTGCGGAAAAATCCGCAGGAAAGTTCATGGGAATTTCCGCAGGTGCTGTGGATGAAGAAGATGTACAGTGCCCAGGAGAAAGAGGGTTCACGCGTGGCTTCTGCATGCAATATTATTGGAAAATCCAATTTATCTTCCTCTCTCTCCATGCGCGTCTCAATCTGGTTGGTTGGTCAGAAAATCCACCTCCTTCTCTCTCCATCTCATTCGTCAGCCAACGCATTTGGGGCCCACGATTGACTTCCTTTTTTTGAATTTCATTAATTAATATGTTTCTTATTTATTTTCACTGATGAATATTACTAACAACGAATAAACATTGATCCAGTGGCAGCGCATGTATACTTGGTTCTCTTGTCCCCCATGACGCAGGTTCGAGACCTGGGGGACTGCTTTTTTTGTTTAATTCGTTTGATGTTGTTCAATGATCCAGTCCTTTCCCCATAAGGCACATCATGGCGCGTCAGCATTTTTCCACCATTGGATATCCCTACACTCAGATCCAATGACCCAGAATATGCAAGTGCACCATAGAACCTCAGAAGCCTACAGCACTGAATCCCAGCTAAATTTCTTTAAATTTTAATTTTCTTTTTATTTTTAAATTACATAAATGCTTTTATTTTATTATCCCTTTCTATTATTATTAGTTATATTTTTATTTATTTTAAATTAGTTTTTATAGTAAATTATAATTATTTATTTTTTATCGAAAACTCGATTTTTCCATAATTTTATCAATAATTGTTTTAAACAATAAAAATTATCATTTTTGTATATACTTTTAATTAATTAATTAGATTGAAAACTAACAATTAATTTTTTTGGTTTGTTAACCTCGATTTATTTATAAACCCTAATAGCTTTAGGTTTACTGGTAGGTGTTGCCCATTAACCCTGGTTAACTTTTATATCTTTCGGGGTTTGCCTTTTGCCTTGCCTTTTATTTGCCTAAATTATTATCATTTTAATTTTTGATCTGTTACATTATAATCATTAGATCATTAATGCACTAACATTTTTCTTCTTTGTGGCTAATTTTCAGGAGTAACCAAAATCCTTCAGCCACTCGTTAGTTGGTCCAGTGGTGATTGGCGCTGGACTTGGTAGGGAGAACCACAGTTCGATTCCCCGCAACTGCGATCGGGAGGGGGATGGAACCACTTGATGCCAGAACTCGCCCCCGAACCGGACTAAACTGGTGCTATAAAGCAAAAAAAAAATCCTTCAGCCACGCGCCATCAGATCAAAAGCTAAGTTTCTAACTCCTTTTTTGTTTAAATATCATTTTAATTCTTATTTTGCCTTTTGCTCAAAATAGGGTTTACTTCAAATAGTCAATGAATCTCTCCTACACTCACCTTTATTTATTTTCCTTTTAATTTTCAGAGTCGATTGAGAGTTCGAGGAAGATCAAGGCATTCAAGGGTTTATACTAATTATTTTTCTCTCTTATTTTCTGCTTTTATTTCCCTTTCCTCGCATGTGTTTATTGTAATAGCGTAGGGTTTTATATTTTTCTGCCTCTAATTTCTGTAATTTTAAACTGCGTGGTTAATAAATTAGGGAGTGCAAACCATGAATTGAACATAGAATCACTAACTTTACAAGATAAATGTAATCGAAGTTAACCACGTGATTGTGCACCCACACACCTTTAGGGTAATTCCTCTTGTTGCCTGTTGCCTTATTATCTGTTGCCTCTAATCATACTAAATAATAGTCAAGTCCCTCGATTCCGAGGATACCTAAAAGCAAGGTTGCCTAAAGAGATTGAAAATCATCTAGTCCCTCGAAGTTGCCTCGGTAAAAAGATGATTGTCCCAATTGCTAAGGTATCCTCGCATGATGCCTAAAAAGATTAATGACTATTATATCCTTCCCTTAGACTACCCACCCTCTTTATGGTAGGGACAGTCTTAAGGTGAACGATTATTCTCGATGACCCTTCAACATCCAATTGAAAGACTTCCTGCCCTCTCATGGTATGGATAGACCCTTTCGCCCGAAAAACTTAAAGAACAAGAAAGACAATCTTAGGGTAGGTGTTCTTAAATGATTGCTCACAACAAACTTTCAAATTACTTTTCATACCTTTTTTCCAAATCAAATTCAAAACAAGGCTACGCTTATTTACAAGCTAAAGTCCTTAACAAATCTTTTTCTATTCACACACTACTTTTTCAAACAAATGAAGCAAACAAAGTGAGCTAAGCAATTAAGAGCCCATGGATAACCATGGATGCAAAGGGTGCCTTAAACCTTCCCTTTGTATAACCTACCCCCCGAACTCAAAATCTTTTTAAAAGATCTTTTCCTGTTCTTTTAGCCTTTCTATAAATTGGATAAAATAAAAGTCGGTGGCGACTCTTGCTATCTGCAACATTTCTTTAAAGTCAGTTCACCGTATTACAGATGAACACAATCCATTTAGGGAAAAAATATTGGTTGGAAGCTAAACCCATTAAAAGCTTTGGTTAGGGATTGTGTGATCAGTTCCTGATATTTATTTAGGTTGAAGATCGTTAATATTAATGAACTTCCCTTAAGGCTATTGGTAAGCCGTGTTCATTTGAAGGATGAAGTTTCTCAATATTTATGAACTTACCATTAGGTTCATAGTTAACCCGTTTAAAACAATAGGTTAGAAGATCATCCTGTTAAATTCTCAAAAGGTTATTGGTTATCCCGTTAAACCAAATTGATCTCAGATATTTTGTGGAGAGAAGGCTTACTACTTCAATCTATCGTAAGGGAAGGAAGCTTGGTCACTTCAGTATTAGCATTTTAATGGATAAGATGAAAACGATCATATATTTGTAGAAATGCCACCATTTCCTTGTATAAGGGGGTTCGTGAGCTTCACCTACTGAAAACTCTCAAGTATTTAATGAAAACTTTCAAGATCAATTCTTATGGAGAGGAGTATGTTTTTTATTTTCACTGAACCTCTATAACTCTTGGTGTTTTTCTTCTTCACTTAACTCAGTTACTTTCCGCACTTTAATTTTTATATTCCGCTTCTTAGATATAGAAAAATATTTTCAAACTCTGTTTTTATTCTCGAAAAGTTTTCAAAACCATATTTTTCCAAACCACACAATTCACACCCCACTTGTGTGTGAAGTCTCAAGTCCGACATGACATACCTCTTATGGCTTGATATCTAATTCACATCTACAACACTCACTCCCTAGGCGCTTGATTGTTAGGCATGGGCCATGACCATTGTCTTTTGCAGCTTCAAGCTCTCTACATAAACTTCCTGGGGATCTCTTGATTCCCCTGTATAAATCTAACTCACCCATTTGGGACTGGGTATTTCATGCATAGATAAGATACATCGTTGATAGGTCACCCCTAAGCTGGTTGAAAGTCGTTCGCCCAATAATCATGTTATATGAGGAAGATGTATCCATAGCAAGATATCTTACCTTGATCAACCCGACGTTATCCTCAACTCCAAACGTGGTTTTCAGGAACACATTTGGTTTATACAAGTTCACCTTAGAAAAGGCTATTCTTATCCACCCGCCAAGGTGATTTTGCCTTAGAAAAGGATTTAATCCACTATAACCAAACTGATTACAACTGCACGGGCTACCTGCCGATGAATAACAATCAAAGCAATGATCAACCTGTTAGTGATCTCTTAAGAATTCTGCCCAACTGGTCCCATAAGATATTTAACAATCATTAATCCCTTTAAGAATTTTGAACTACATGGTCCCCTAGAGAGGATTTCATCTACAATGACAATCTTTCAAAGTCTTCTTGAGTCTACAGACTAAGCACCTTAGTCACTCAAGGAATAATCAACTTATAGTTGAATAATGGTTTATGTTTACAGTACTGCTTCTTTCAAGTGGATTACACAAATGTTTAAGTACATATACAAATGTGTTTAAGCAAGATATGAGCAACAACTCCTTGCTTTTACAAAATCCTCCAAAGATAATATTCAATCAAAGTTTGTGCGGTATTTTGTTGAATTCTTCTTTCTTTTCTTTCTTTTCTTTCCCTTCATGTATTATTCTCTATGTTCTACTTCTCACCTCAGTAATGATACATAGGTATTCTTTAAATAATCTTTCAAGAATATAGACGTTGGAGGGCAGAAGAGTCTTTGTAGTTCCAATACTTTGTTCGCAATGACTAGTATCATAGTGTTTGACAAATAGAACAACATTGTTTCACAAAGAGTAGAATCTTCAATGATCTTAGTCTTCAGAAGTCTTATTGATAGAAATATTCAGTATTCATACTTTTAGAGTCTTGACTCTTATTCCAATGTTGTGTCAAAGAAATGGTTCTCTTTAGTATAGACTTTAGAAAAAGATCTTTTGAATACATCAAGACGTCACTATCAACCATCTTCTTTAATAGCTCAAAATGGTGGGAGACAATTTCGGTATACAATACTCACGTCACATCATTATCGGGGAATAGGTACTGTACCATTGGTACTAATTCTTTTTGAACAAGTTTTTCTTTTGATCTTATCTTCTGATGAGAGGCTTATGATCTAAAGTTGTTTGAAGCAAATATAGGAGATCACACTTTGTCTTTATCTTATTTGATGGATTGATTCTAATCAAGAAATGAATATTAATCCAGTAGATCTTTCCACTGTAGAAGTATCAGAGTCTTTCATAATTAGAACAATGTCTCCAGATATTAGTGCAACAACGTATCTGAAGAACACGACTTGATTTGAGAGAAAGCTTTTCTAATGTTATTATCTTGATATCTGAGATTTTAACCAAAAGCTTATCTGATCTATACATCTTGAGTTTCTGAGATCTTGAATATTGAGTTGGAAGTAACAACTTAAGTCAGCTACACCTTGATTTCTAATCCTGATCTTTATCAACTACATCTTGATTTTTGAACTCGAAACACAAGCTTTACTTTGATGTATTCAAAATCTTGACTATGTCTCCAGAGTTATAAGCAACTGCTCCTCTGACGAACACATCTTGACTTCTGATATTTAGAGCGTAAGCTTATTTCTGGTGCAATCTTGATTTATGTACTTGAAGTAGAAGCTCTAAAAATAATTTATTTGTTTAGAAACACTTGTGACTTCTGAAGCATCAGCTTATTGAGAAGTACTTGTTGTGATCCTTTTCAGGTCAAACATTCAGCATTCATCAGAACTACTGATGTTTCATTAGAACGAGATGCACTGGATCCTTTCTTAGTGAACATATAACATTCTTCAGAACTGCTGATGTTTCATTAGAACCGGATGAGTAATGTTTCTGATATTTTGTACACTTTTCTTTCTGATTGGCTTCTTCTTAATATCTGATCTTTGACGCAAAAGTTTTTCCTTAGAAACACTTGAGATCCTTTCTAGCGAACATTCGATATTCAACAGAATTATTGAATTTTTATTAGAAATGGATGAACAGTGTCTCTAACTAGTGACAATATTAGAAATATAGTTTTTTCTTTACACTTCAGAAAACGTTAGATAACAAAAATTGTTTCTTATAAAATATACATGTTGTTATCATCAAAACTAGAGATTTAAACACGGATCCAAATCTTGTTCTAACATGTACCACCTTAATGCTTCATCTTTAAAGGTGTCCAAGAGAAGCTTGCATTTCAAGAAATTAGAAGCGCTAATAATTGCCATCTATGTGTTATAGAGGCGACATGCTTATATGGGTCGTTGCGCCTATGAAAATTGGCTAGCGAGGGCGGCTTGAAATTTTCGTGCCCCCAATATCTCATATGAGAGAGGCTCTGGGGGTCTAGGATTTTAGTCTCTTATGGAGAGTCTTCCTCTTGGTGGCGTTGTTGGATATGGAGGTCATTATCCTCTAAAGTTTGATTATGGCGACGTAACTCCTCCATGGTAACACACATTTTTGCCATGGCATTCTGCTCGTTGTCATACTTAGTGTTGGCATTAGTTGCTACATTATTGTTCCCCATGATGGACGAATGAATTGGACGCGTGATTATCAATCTAGCTAAGCGTTGTAAAGGTGGTCCATGTCAGTTATACTAGGCCAACGGCGGGCCTCAATTGTACTTGTTAAAAGTATAATATGTGACAATCCCTTGTGTTATAGGGTTGTTAGAGGTTTTTAAGGTTGTTGTGGTGTTAGAGCAAGCTCAAACAGGAAGATGATAAGCCTTGGTGTTTTTGGGTAAAACTGAATGCCTCTATCAACATTAGGGTTAAAGTATTTATAGGATCCCATTAGGCCTAGATCTTAGGCTCCAAGTGAGTAATACTCACTCTCAAAAGTGTGGGATGTGGACAGTCAACTCCCTTATTATTCATAAGCACATGGTTTCCACTTTATGACTTCCTCTCCGGTACCATTATGGATAGAGACATGTCATCCATGTGTTTTCATAGAAGGCAAGTGATATAAGAAATGAGCGCTACAACTAAATGATATATGCTCATTCCAATAAATGAGCAGCTAAAAAGCTGGAAAGGGCAATATGTTATGTCGTCTCTCCTTAGAAGACATCATGCGCCGCCTTTTATGGACATTTTACAAATGTACCAATACGAAACTAGTACATATTATATCCTTAATAATTAGTAACTCACCTAATTGCTATTTATAAATAAAATTATTTGAATATTGATTATTGTTCAATTTTTTTTTTAAATATAACATATGTTGGCAAATATTCTCTTAATAATTGTGCACAAGTTCAATTCAATTTATTCAACACCACAATATTAGGTATTTGAAATCGGTCCATCTACCCAAATCTTCAAATTCATCTGATAGTCTTATAAATAGTTGATAACATCTATACCTAAAGAACAACGCAAGTACCTTGGACTTATAAAATGACTATCCTTTAGCATCGTACCAGATCGAGGCCATCAAACACCCAAGAATCATTGGATCAGATGGACAATCAAATCCATTAACATCTACCCACAATGGTAGTATCTACCGTCCAAAAAGGTTATAGTACTTCAAAACTTTGAGATTAATCTTCTCTGATAATATAATTGATTAGAACGGATAGATTTCAAAAGACCGTCAAATTATATGATACTGAATCTACTGACATCTATTTCCTGATATAGATGTGACTTAAAAAGGTTTTAAGATCTCAAAGTCTTATAATATCACTATAAAACCTGGAATGCAAATTAATCTATCTGTAGATATTATTCTAAACTAAATCTTGCTTTTAGGATAATCTCTAAAAAAAATTTATTTACTATTTTAAGGAGAAGAAAGGTGGTACAAGATAAGTGAGTATTAGTTAAAAGTGGAAATGTTAGCCTTGTCAAAACCTACAAAACATTAGATACTCTAATGCAAGTAACGAATGTTGAAACTATAATTAAAAGTTTGACATGACTAGATTAGGGAATCTCAACAAAGTGCTGTTGACGGGTTGTAAAATTTTGAGCTTAAAATCTCTTCGTTTATATGTGCTGGTGTCCCAATCTAAATCTCTATTGCGTGTCAAAACAGCGTCCTTCTTTCAATTTCCTCAGCAGCACATGTTAATACCATAACCATATATTAATGCAAAATATTCTCTAATCTCTATGATAGTAGTATATATACTATATATGCTACATAATTATATATATTTTATAATTTTATTTTTAACAAAATAAGTATTGGAAAAATTAAATTCAATCACACTAGCTAATTTTTCAATCAAACTCATCATAGATGTTAAATCTTTTAATATTGTGATATATTAAGAATCCACGAAGGTAACCATAAATAAACAGTGAAATAGAATAATATAATTATTTGATTTGATTTGGAATATTTTTTTTATAAAAAGCTTGATAAAGAGAATACATATAAGAATATTATAGTAGATAATTGGATATATATGTCTAGTCAAAAAGATG
This sequence comes from Vicia villosa, assembly GCF_029867415.1. Lineage (NCBI taxonomy): Eukaryota > Viridiplantae > Streptophyta > Magnoliopsida > Fabales > Fabaceae > Vicia > Vicia villosa. The sequence goes on from NW_026706045.1 coordinate 284,322, forward strand.
AAATACAGCGTAAAAAGGAGGCTAATGGGAAAGAAGAGAGCCAGCCGAAAACGCAAGCGGAAATTCAAAACGAAGCGCAATAGTATGCTTTGTTGACTTGGCCTCACCATTTAGTCGTGTTTGGTATGAAGAGAAATGCTAGCAACACTCTCTTTTCAACGTTCTCTCCAACACTCATCTTCTTATTGGTTAAAACATGTGTGGGTCCTACCACTTTATGTGGGATCCATTTTTAAAATGAGGGACCCATACATGTTCTAACCAATAAGAAAATGAGTGTTGGAGAGAGTGTTGAAAAGAGAGTGTTGCTAGCACTCCTCTTGGTATGAATAATCCTATAATAAGTCCTTTCACATGAAAAAAAGGAAAAAACAATCACGCTAATGAGTGTCTTAAGCTTTTAAAAAATAGATTTTTTTCTTTGTATTTTTGAAAATAGATTTTTTAAAAGAGATTTTTAAAATATTACAAATTTTTTTATATATTCGTTTTTTTTAAAATGAAACATTAATTTTGATATCCTATAATGTAAATATACATTCTTGAAGACCAAATTATTAAAGACTAAAACTTAGTCAAAATTGTAATTTTTTTCAAAAATGATTTTTATGAAAATCTATTTGAAATAGTTTCAAAATTAAGTGATTTTTTGAAATTTTGATATCAAATTTTTTTTCCATAAAGAGATGAAATATCTTAAATCACATTTTAAGAATAATTATTCAAACAAAATTTTCATTTAAAACTTTTATAAAAAATTTCTTTGTAAAATTTTTTTTCACAAAATTATGTAACATTATAAAAATTACTTTTAAAAAAAGCCAAAACAAACGGGCCCTTAATTGTGTTATTTAATGATTTGTTTTAAAGCCAAAATACATTAAGTAAGAAAAAAAGAGGGTTATACCAATCGTTAGTTGGTCTTGTGGTGATTGACCCTAGACTTGGTAGAGAGAACCACAGTTCGATCCCCCGCAACTGCGAACGGGAGGGGGTCGGAACCACTTGATGTCAGAACTGACCCCCGAACCAGACTAAACCGCTGATGAAAAATTATCAATTACAATATATTACATTCATTCATACTGGTCGTTTTTGGGAGAAATTACCAATTTCAATTATAGTTTTTACGAATTTACTAAAGAGCCGTTGGACTTTCTTTCGTAACTCCAATTGGTCGGTGTTTCATTTGTTGTTTTTTGTCGGGTAGTTTACTCGTTATATCGTGTAAACAAGTTGGAGAACCCTCAGTTCTCCCTTTAATATTATCTTGATTACAAAAAAAAACATTCATTCATACTGCAAGAGCACAAAAACCCACCAAAGTTACTCCAACACCAAAATAAACATATTAACATTCATAAATATAATTACTAGCATTTTTAGCTCAAAATTTGAAATAAATCGCTAAAAAAACACCCATGCAAACCATCAAACTTAAGAAACAATCATTACATCACTCAAATGAGAGAAATATTACATATTAATAAAAAAAAACTTTAAGGTATTAAAAGGGCTTTTTAGAGAATATCCAACATTTATATTAACTTTCGAGAAGCAAGGAATCTTCAGAGAAGATCCAATATTTATATTGCCTCTTGGGCGGCAAGGAATCTTCAGAGAAGATCCAACATTTATATTGCCTCTTGGGTAGCAAGGACTTTTCATAGAAGATACAACACTTGCATTGCCTCTTGGGTAGCAAGGATTCTTCAAAGAAGATCCAACATTTATATTTCCTCATGGTGGAAATAACTCTTCAGAGATGATCCAGTTTTTATATTGCTACTTGGGCGGCAAGGACTCTTAAGAGAAGATCCAACGTTTACATTTCCTTCTCGATGATAAGGAATCTTTAGAGAAGATCCATCATTTATATTTCCTCTTGGACGATAGGACTTCTTCAGAGAAGATATAAGATTTATATATTATCAAATGATAGGAACCCTTTTGAAGGTTTACTACTTTATGGGAAGATGGTAACAAAATTTTTTTTTTAAGAAAGTTCATATAATGGGGGACGAAATATCTCTCGCCTTATTAAAATAGAAGGTAATAAACGACTAACTGTAATAGTATCTCAAGTTAACTGAGTTCCGTGTTCTAGGGATGAGTCTTTCATCTAGCTCCTCGAGTTTGTAAGCTCCATGAGGTAACTTCTGACATATGCGGTAAGAACCATTCCACTTAGGTTGTAGTTTCCCCAGGCGAGCAGGCATTGTTAGAACAAGATTTGTTCTGATCAATATTCTTGTTTTGATGATAACAATGTATATGAACTTTGTATAAGACAATGTAGTACTCTAATCCTTTGCATTTTCCATTTTAGGAAATATATAAAGAGTATGAACAATTCAGCGCTCAGAAGCACTGACTCAGAAGGTTCAGGATTGCAACATCAGAACATGCTCTTGTAAGACATCAGAAGATGGTCAAGCAGAATCAAAACATGGTCTATGAAGCATCAGAAGAACATGAGATCAGAAGCAGAAGCACTGAAGCTCTTATGGTATCACACTCAAGCACTTCAAGGTCTAAAGACAAGAAGATGCTCTGCACCAAGCTGAATGACTCTAATTATTCAAACGTTGTATTCACAAATCTGAGATCAGAAGTTGGTACTAGATGACAGGCTACTTTGACTGACAAAAGGAACGTTAGAAGCTACAAAAGGCAAAGTCAGTAAAAGCAGGAAAAGCATGGCTCGAGGTAGTTGACAAAAGTGTGAAACATTAAATGCAGAGTTGTACGATACACGAAACACATTAAATGCTCCCAACGGTCATCTTCTCAAAACGCCTATAAATATGAAGTTCTGATCAAAAGCAAAAAAAGACAACTCTTGCAAAAATACTGAAACGCTGTTGAATTCAAAACTAACGAACTTCATCTTCAACCTCACAACAATTGTAATACTTAGTAAGTGTTAAGCTTAGAACTTAAGAGAAATATCACAGTTGTGATTATAGCTTTTTAAGAAGCATTTCAATACTCTTGTAAACATTATTTTACATTGATTGTAAAAGGTTCCTAGAGTGATCAGTGAGATCAGTAGACTCTAGAAGACTTAGAAGTTTCTAAGTGGTGTATTCCTAGAGTGATCAAGTTGTGATCAGTATACTCTAGAAGACTTAGAGGGTATCTAAGTGGAAAACCATTGTAATCAAGATTGATTAGTGGATTAAATCCTCAGTTGAGGTAAATCACTCTAAGGGGGTGGACTAGAGTAGTTTTGTTAACAACGAACCAGGATAAAAATATTGTGTTCATTATTTTTATCTTAAGAGTTTTTAAGGTCACACTTATTCAACCCCCCCCCCCCCTTTCTAAGTGTTTTTCTATCCTTCAATTGGCATCAGAACGCCGGTTCTAGGTGCAAGCACTTAACCGTGTTAGAAAAAGATTCAGGAAGAGAAAAACACTAAGTCAATATGGTTGATCCATCAACAATTGCATCAACTGCTACACCTGTTTCAAATAATCAACACAACAATGGAAATGTATATTCTAGACCACCAGTATTTGATGGTGAAAACTTTGAATACTGGAAAGATAGATTGAAAAGTAACTTTCTTGGTCTAGATTGTGATTTATGGGACTTACTTGTGGATGGTTACAAACATCCTGTAAATGCTAGTGGAACAAAGATGTCAAGACAAGAAATGAGTGATGATCAAAAGAAACAATTCAAAAATCATCACAAGTCAAGGACTATTCTGTTGAATGCTATTTCTCATGCTGAATATGAGAAGATATCAAACAGAGAAACTGCCCATGACATCTTTGAATCATTGAAGAAGACTCACGAAGGAAATGCCCAAGTCAAGGAGACAAAAGCTCTTGCATTAATCCAGAAGTATGAAGCCTTCAAGATGGAGGATGATGAAAACATTGAAACAATGTTCTCAAGATTTCAAACTCTAACTGCTGGATTAAAAGTGCTTGACAAGGGATACACAAAGGCTGATCATGTCAAGAAGATCATCAGAAGCTTGCCCAGAAGATGGGGCCCAATGGTGACTGCATTCAAGATTGCAAAGAATTTGAATGAAGTCTCTTTGGAAGAGCTGATCAGCGCTTTGAGGAGTCATGAAATAGAGCTGGATGCTAATGAACCCCAAAAGAAAGGTAAGTCTATTGCATTAAAATCTTTGAATAAAAAATGCACTAACGCTTTTCAGACTGAAGAAGAAGATTCTGAAGAGTCAAAATCAGAAGAAGAAGAAGAAGAAGAAGAAGAAAATGAACTGTCCATGATCTCCAGAAGGGTAAACCAACTCTGGAAGAACAAACAGAGGAAGCTCAAGAACTTTAGAAGTTCCAAAAAGCCTGAAAGAGGAGAATCTTCTGGACTCAGAAGATCTGACAAAAAGAAGGTCACGTGCTTTGAGTGCAAGGAGCCAGAACATTACAAGAATGAGTGTCCAAAGCTTCAGAGGGAAAACCCCAAGAAGAAGTTTCAGAAGAAGAAAGGTCTTATGTCTACTTGGGACAATTCAGATTCATTAGAATCAGAATCAGACTCTGAAGATGAGCAGGCAAACATTGCGCTTATGGCCACTGTGGATGATGGATCAGAATCTACATCAGAATCAGACTCGGACTCTGAAGAGGTATTTTCTGAACTATCTAGAGATGAGCTAGTTTCCAGTTTAACTGAAATTCTGGAAATCAAGGCTAAGCTTAGTATCAAATACAAAAAGCTGAGAAAGCTCTTTGAATCTGAGACTAAGAAGCTTGAATTAGAAAATTTTGAACTCAAAGAAAAAGTTTTAAAACTATCCAAAGATGCTGAGTCATCTTCTGGTTCAGAAAAGTCTATTCCAAGCATGAACAATATTCTTAAGGAATATGACTTGAGTTTCATGAAGTTCTTATCTAGAGGTATTGGAAGAAGTCAACTTGCCTCTATGATATATGCAGTTAGTGGAAACAAGAGAGTTGGCATAAGCTATGAGGGTGATACCCCATACAAACTTGAACCTGTAGATGATATGAAAATCACATACAAGCCCTTGTATGATCAGTTCAAGTATGGCCACTCCCATGATATTAGGCTCACATAACATGCCAAAAGCTTTCACATTACACACACTAAGAAGCATGTGACACAAAATAGAAAATATCATGTTGCTCAAACTAAGGAATATCATGATGTACCTCCTGTTGTTTATCATGCTAAACCCAAGTCCAATCAGAACTTGAGGAGAACTAACAAAAAAGGACCCAAGAAAATGTGGGTACCTAAGGAGAAGATAATTTCTGTTGCAGATATCCTAGGCAGCAAAAAAGACAAAGCAAAACATGTCATGGTACCTGGACTCTAGATGCTCGCGGCACATGACGGGAAAAGGTCTATGTTCCAAGACTTGGTGCTTAAGTCTGCTGGAGAAGTTAAGTTTGAAGGGAATCAGAAAGGCAAAATAATTGGCTCTGGAACCATCAGTATTGGTAACTCTCCTTCCATAACTAATGTACTTCTTGTAGATGGATTAGCTCATAACTTATTGTCCATAAGTCAATTAAGTGACAATGGTTATGACATAATCTTCAATCAAAAGTCTTACAAACTGTAAGTCAGAAGGATGGCTCAATCCTATTTACAGGCAAGAGAAAGAACAACATTTACAAGATTGATCTTCAAGATCTTAAGAATCAGAAGGTAACTTGTCTTATGTCTGTTAGTGAAGAGCAATGGGTCTGGCACAGAAGATTAGGCCATGCTAGTTTGAGAAAGATTTCTCAGATTAACAAACTTAATCTGGTCAGAGGGCTCCCTAATCTGAAATATAAATTAGATGCTCTTTGCGAAGCATGTCAGAAAGGGAAGTTTTCCAAACCTGCATTCAAGTCTAAGAATGTTGTTTCTTCCTCTAGGCCGCTAGAACTTCTGCACATTGATCTGTTTGGCCCAGTCAAAACAGCATCTGTCAGAGGGAAGAAATCTAGATTAGTCATCGTAGATGATTATAGAAGATGGACATGGGTAAAGTTCTTAAAACACAAGGATGAGTCTCATACAGTGTTCTTTGACTTCTGCACTCAGATCCAATCTGAGAAAGAGTGTAAAATCATAAAGGTCAGAAGTGATCATGGGGGCGAATTTGAGAACAGATTCTTTGAGATTTATTTCAAAGAAAATGGTATTGCCCATGATTTCTCTTGCCCTAGAACTCCACAGCAAAATGGAGTTGTAGAGCGAAAGAATAGGACTCTACAAGAAATGGCAAGAACCATGATCAATGAAACCAATATGGCTAAGCATTTTTGGGCAGAAGCAATAAATACTGCATGTTATATTCAGAATAGAATCTCTATAAGACCTATTCTTAATAAGACTCCTTATGAATTGTGGAAGAACAGAAAGCCCAACATTTCTTATTTCCATCCATTTGGATGTGTATGTTATATTCTGAACACTAAAGATCATCTGCATAAGTTTGATTCTAAGGCACAAAAGTGTTTCCTTCTTGGATATTCTGAACGCTCAAAAGGCTACGGAGTATACGATACTAAAACATTGATTGTTGAAGAATCAATCAATATCAGATTTGATGATAAGCTTGGTCTTGAAAAGCCAAAGCAGTTTGAGAATTTTGCAGATATTGAAATCTCTAACTCAGAAGCTGAAGAACCCAGAAGCAAAGTGTCAGAAGATCAAGTTGCTGCTTCATTAGAGAATCTCAGAATTTCTGAAGAGCCAACTATCAGAAGATCTTCTAGACTCAACTCTGCTCACTCAGAAGATGTTATCATTGGGAAGAAAGAAGATCCTATCAGAACAAGAGCATTCCTTAAGAACAATGCAGAATGTCAATTTGGTCTAGTATCTCTTATTGAGCCAACTTCTGTTGATCAAGCTCTGGAGGATGCTGATTGGATAATTGCCATGCAAGAAGAACTCAATCAGTTTACAAGGAATGACGTATGGGATCTTGTTCCTAGACCAAAAGGGTTCAACATCATTGGAACCAAGTGGGTCTTCAGAAACAAGCTAAGCAAAAAAGGAGAAGTTGTAAGAAACAAAGCCAGACTGGTTGCTCAGGGCTATAGTCAGCAAGAAGGTATTGACTATACTGAAACCTTTGCACTAGTGGCCAGGTTAGAATCTATTCACTTATTAATTTCTTTTGCCACTTAACATAACATCACTCTATATCAGATGGATGTTAAGAGTGCCTTCTTAAATGGTTATATAGATGAGGAAGTATATGTCCACCAACCTCATGGTTTTGAAGACTCTAAGTCTCCAGAACATGTTTTCAAATTAAATAAATCATTATATGGCCTGAAGCAAGCTCCTAGAGCTTGGTATGAAAGATTAAGTTCTTTCCTTCTGGATAATGGTTTCACTAGAGGAAAAATGGATACTACTCTCTTTTGTAAAACCTTTAAAAAGGATATTTTAATTTGCCAAATATATGTTGATGATTGTGGACCTCCGATTTTTTTTTTTTTAATACCGGGCCATACCTCTGATCTGTAGAGATACGTGAACTGACTCTTTTTATCGCTTAATGCTTTCGCATTTTGAAAATTCACAGAGTCGCCACCGACCTTTTATTTTATCCAATTAAGGAAAGGTTTATAAAAGACACAGAAAAAAGACCTTTAAGAAATTCTGGGTAAGGGGGTAGGTTATACAAAGGGAAGGTGTTAGCACCCTTTGTATCCATGGTTATCCATGGGCTCTTAAGTTTGCTTAGCTCACTTGTTTTTCGATCACTTTTCAATTGCTCTGAAATTGCTCATATGTGGTTTCAAATACCTTTGTAAATTGAATTTCGCAATGATCCGTGTGTGGATGTATACAAAATGCTTGTTTATCTTTCGAAAGATGTTTTGAAAAGAACGTTAACTTTGTAATAACCCGTGTTTGGATGTATACAAAGTATTGTCTTTTTGAAAGTTTTGAAAAATCAACAGTGTATGAGAATTTTGTTTGTTTTGATTTGAGCAAGCAAACTAGGAGGTCTACCCTGAGTTGTAAGGTCTTTATCCTATTTCCTTTAAAAATCCATCCTTTCACCGGATATAAAAGCAAGGTTCGATTTTGTACTCAAAACAGTGGAATTTGACTTTGACTTTGAAAGAATGAGAAGGGATTTCCTGAAGAGGTGCAAGTGTGATTGTGATTGGATTCAGATATTTATCTTTGAAGTTAGTGATCTAACGGTTCAATTTTATCTTTGACATACACGCAGTTTATATGTGCTGGAAATTAAAGTGCGGAAATGTAAAGTGCGGAAAGTAAATCTACGCTATTACATCGATTGTGCAGGAAATGTAAACTAGCCTATTTACATGAATTTGACATCCTATACATTTATCTAGGAATTTTAAATTGCAAGAAACATAAAAGGCATGTTTTTGGAATTTTTATGATTGGTTTTAATTATAATTAATGCATGATTAATTAAATTAAAATGAAGAAAAAAGATGGAAATATATTTAAACCTAGAAATTAAGTTTAAAATATATACAAAATATTTGTTAATTAATTTTAAAACAAAACTAATTTTTTTGGAATTTTTGGAAATTGATTTGAAATTGATTTAAGTTAATTAAAACATAATTATGCAAATAATTATACAAATAATTAAAACTCAAAGATAAAATTATTCAAAATATGTACAAAATTAGTTTATAATATATAAACAATATTTTATATAAAGAACAATTTTTTTTGGGATTTTTTGATTGGTTAGAATAATTAAAAAGCAAATATATAAATATATACTAATTAATTATGCAAAATATTGAAATTTTGAAGAAAAATAAAATATTTTTATTTCAGAAAATAGTATATTATTTTAGAAGTCTAAAAATATTTTTTGTGTATTTTTTGGATTTTTAAAACTATTTTTAATTAATTTAACAAAGAAATTAAAATAAAATAGAAAATAAAATAGAAAATAAAGGGATACTTATCAGGTGTGATGAGCTGGAAAGTGCATGGTATGGACTGCTTGTATGATGCGTTGGATTGGCTTTTGAGATTGATCATATGGCTCAGATTTAAAGTCACATGATGGTCTTGCATTGACTGGTCACATGGGATCACAAAGACTTTTAATAAGTCAGGTGGGTCCCATTACACATGCGTGGACCAACAGAAAAAGGGGGAAAGCGCTGACTGATTGACTGGCCATTGGGGGAAGCGCGCGTGGAAGTCAACAAGTCCAGGGACTGTTCATCATCGTTTTCATCTCTACTGACGCAGATAACGGCGGTTTTTAACCGCCACTATTTGATAAGAAACCGCCGCTGTTTGAAGCACCTTCCAACCTGCAAAAAATGTTAGTTTTAAACAGCGAAGGCGACCCAGATCCTCTGATTGAGGGTCTCTGAGTTCAATGGAATCATTAGTTTGGACGGAAAATGCATGGGGCCATGAAAACGAAAGCTTCAAAGCTTTGAAGCTCAAGAATGGTGGCATGTGTTCTAGGGCTTATGGCTTCCATGTAACACGTTGGATCTTCTCTATTTTATGTTGGGAACTTATAGAAACTATTAGATTACTTTGAAAAGGATTATAGCATGAGATATTGAAATTGGAAGTTTTAATGGAATATGGAAGAATAGATATGTATGTTCTATGTACAAACAAACAAGACTATTGGTTGGAACCTGTTCAATAATAATTTAGGAGAAGATTGAAGTGTTTATTTGAAGTTGATAGGAGCTTATACAAAGAAAACGAAAATTACAAGTGTTTAGGTATTTTTTTGAGAATTTTGTGTGTTTCTTTGATACCCCCTTGCTATTTTCGTGGTCCCTCTTGCTCTCTTTTGTTGCTGAAATATGCTTCTTCATTTATAGGCCTTGAGGTGCTTAAAATTGAAGCTAAAAGCAATGATTGCTTTTGTTGAATTTTGACTTTCAAGCTTGGAACTCAAGCAACCTTGGCTTGCTCTTCACACTTCTTTCCTTGCAGCCTCCTTGCTGCATAATTAAGTGATTATTTGATGAGTCATGCTTGGAAAATAAGCTACCCATTATTCTTCCATTTTCCTTTTTAAATTTAATCTTATATGTGATAAAATTAAATAAAAAATGGATAAAAATGATGTGGGCTTTGTCTTGGTCGTGGGAGGCCCATATCATCATGGAAATGATGTTTGAATGCTGAAAACTTGGCCCCATTTGGAAAAAATGCCATTTTAATCAATGTTGATTTCATGTATTTTCCCAAAATTTAGCCAACTTCAACAAGGTGTAAATCCTTCAATTTTTGTCATATGAAGGAGATCTTGCACTTTTTAGAAACCTCAAAGAGTCCTCTAACCAATGTCTTTGGTCTCATGTCAAAATGATTTTTGAAGCTCCTTGTGTGTCCTTTTGAAAAAAGTGTCTTTTTGTTGACTTTGAAAATGACCTGTAATGTCTTTGATCATATTTTTCAAATGGTGAATCCAATGACCATGGGATCAATGGCATTTGAAAGATAATTGAATTTCCTTCAACACAAGCTTTGGTTTGAATTTTTTGGATGAAGGATGAGAGAGTTATGATCAGTCAAAGTTGAGTTGACTTTTCAGGCAAAAACCCTAATTTTGAATCTTAGGGTTTTGTTGATTTTTGATCTTTCCTTGATGAATTATGATCATCCAATGATCAAATGATGAATCCTTTGACAAAATATGGACTTTGACAAAAAATTTCATTTTTGACTGTCTGTTGACTTTTTTGGTCAAACGGGTCGTCTGTTGACTGTTTGAGCTGCCGACGGTGCGTCTGAGTGAATTGAAGTTTGAAAATTTGTATGATGGTACTTTGAGATATATGGATGTGTATGAAATCCATTTGAGCTCTCAAAACTTGTTGCTCCTGTAAAAACAAGAAAAAACCCTGATTAGGGACTGTTTGTGTAGGAGACAGTTAAGCGTACCTGATTTTTGTGCAGTGTTGAGTCTCTGCTAATCGCGTGATATTCAGAAGACTTCTAGAACAAAAATCTTGGAATTTTGATTTGTGAAAGATTGATTTGATTGATGGTACAAAACACTGAGAATTGTACTGCCAGCAGTTTGGCTGTCAACTGACTGTTCAGGTATTGATGTAGCAGTTAGAGTGAAAAATCAACAGTCAAAGTTAATTTTCTTTTTTGTTGTTTTTTGTTTTTGTTTTATGTGAAAAATGAAAGTTTATTTACATGACTTGTTAGAAAAAACACAGACATAATAAATAACTAATATTTACGGTATGCGGGCAAAATTACCGATAATAACCCTGAAAATCATTTAATGCACAGAAATAGGAATATTTGACTGGCAGAAAACACACAAAATATTATCTTAGTAATTAAGCAATATTATGACAAATAGTACAACATTTAATACTGACAGTACAAATATCACATACTATATTGAACAGTACGACGAATAAACGGTACATTTAAGAAATAAGAAATACGGCAAATTTTAAGAATGACGATTAATGACCCATGCTATGAACAATAACATGTAGATGATTGGGAGTGCAACCATTGCAGGTCCACACTCTTCAGGACTATGTAGGCAGAAGAAAGTCATGATCACCGTAGCAATGGTGATGACTGTAAGAAACAGTGTCTCTATCCACTTTGCCATTCTTGTCAGGGAAGAAGAGAAAATAGATATGAGGTAGGAATTTGAAAGATGAGTTGGAATTTGATGTGAGATTTTATGGAAGAAAATGAGAGGTATTTATAGAATGGAAAGAAGGAAAGAGACGTTGGGGAATGATGTGATTCCGTACAAAAGGAAAATTTGAGTGGAAGTAAGATTTGAAAGAAAGAGTATGATAGTGTTGGAAAAAGGAGAGATTTGATTTTTGAAAGAGAGATTTGAAAAGATTTTTGCAAATAATGGAATATAGTACAAAAATTAGTGGGAAACAAAAGATAATAATAATCTACTTGTTACCAGTACAGTCTGAGTTTCCTGATTCTGCGCCTGCAAAAAGATTTAACTCTGTACCAATTGTGTCAGTACTATTTATCTGTAAATAAATAAATAGCATGTGTGAAGTAATAAACAGTATTTGGTGTTTGCGTAAGAATAAATTCAACTGCAAGCCAAATTACTGTATAAGAAAAGTTCTAAAAACTAAGTATTTCATATGTCAGGATATTTGTTGAAATAAAAATCCATGATTATATGAGACCCTTAATTTTCAGATTGGAGTTTTCTTGAAAAATATGTGGGCAAATTTTGGGGTATAACAGTTGCCCCTATTCAATCTTCTTAAACCTGAAGAGATTGTATGAAATCTGAAGGTAGAAGATGATTGAATATTTAGATGCCCTGAAAATTTGCACTTACCTTGATCAGAAGAGATGTTGGAAGTTGCATTTGAATGTCGTCTGCGAAATGTTGTTGGCAGATTGAAACATTACCTGAGATGGGCTTTCAGATGCCACCTGGTAAATGGGTTGAGGGTTTGTTCATCAGAATGAATCCATTGATTATATCTTGATGAAGGATTTGAAAGTCTTTGTGTTGACTGTTTCGGAACCGTCCAAGGTTACCGCTTTAAATCTTGGAAGATAATCGTTACGGAACTTGTCCAAAGTTTTTTTAGATTTTGGAAGTTGATCATTGTGGAACCGTCTGAGGTATCGCTTTAGATCTGCAACGTTAGATCGTTTTGGAACCGTCTGAGGTATCGCTTTAGATCCGCAATGTTAGATCGTTTTGGAACCGTCTGAGGTATCGCTTTAGATCCGCAATGTTAGATCGTTTTGGAACCGTCTGAGGTATCGCTTTAGATCTGTGATGCTAGATCGTTTTGGAACCGTCTGAGGTATCGCTTTAGATCTGTGATGCTAGATCGTTTTGGAACCGTCTGAGGTATCGACTTTGATCTGTGATGCTTGTTTTTGAGTTGGTAAGTGATCAGAACGAATCTTTGGCTTGATTATATCTGAGAGAACCGTTCATGGAATTCAGGTGAACACGGCATGTGATTGAGAACATCTTTGTTGAAGATATCTGCCTACCTGAAAAATCAAGTTAGTGATATGCAATGTTTATGATGCATGTAAATGTGAGATATTCCCGGAGAAATATGCATGTTATGCTGTGTATGAATATGCGCATGATGCATGATGTATGATGTATGATGTATGAATATGATGTATGAATGTGAATATGTGAATGTGAATATGTGAATGTGATGTCAAGCTTCTAATTGGAAAAATAAATTCCCACTAGTCAGCTGGACATGAATGTATTGTGATCGTTGATGATCTTTTGTCTTGCTTGAGTACCCTCGTCTGGGGAAATTCTTTGAGAACCCGGGTATCCCGTTGAAGGATCTTTGACTACTGCTTGGGGAACCAAAGGTAGCTGGAAGTTCTGATGCCCTTTCAAATGGGAATGAGAAAGATGCATAATCCTCCGATGCACTATCTGACCAAGTCCGGGCGCGGGGATCACACCTTTTGAAGATAGTAATCTGGAACAACCCTGCTGGGGGATAAGACTTCTTTTGAAGAGAAAATCTTTTTGAGGAATTTGCTGAGAAATGCGTTTCTCTTGGTGATTTCCTTCTGATGGAATGATGTCCAGATGATCGGGACATTTCCTGAATGCCATTCCTGTTTTTCCTGGTAAACATCAATCATATTCAAATGCATATGTTCATTCAAAATTATCATTGGGATGCTTACGTATTTAAACAGAAGAAATGAAAATAGTGATTTTTGAAAGAGCTGCATTGAAAAGAGCCATGATAGGCGGGTTAGCACAGGGAGACAACAATCCTAGAAGTAGGAAACTGTCAGAAAGTTTTGAAAAATATTTATGAAGATAAATAGCTATGTGAAAACGATCCAGTCAAGTTTCAACTCTGCTATTGCCAATCTGTCTTCGAGCATCTCATCCCTCACTTGTTGGAAGAAAGTGATTAGACTGATCGGTGTCTTTGAGGTGTTGAATCTTGATGGTGAGTAGGCAGCTGAACGGAACACAGTGGTATGCTTCATTCCCTAACTTTTGCCTAGGCCGCCCTTTCAGGTTTTCAGCCTACCGGGATTTTTGTTTAGTCTCTAATTTTTGCCTGGATCGCCCTTTCGGGTTTTCAATCCACCGAGACGCTCATTTTTTGCCTAAGTTGCCCTTTCAGGTTTTCAACTTAGCGAGCTGTTTTTTTTTTCAAGAGAAGTATTTTTTGACTATGTCAGCATTCACAGGGTGTGGGAAATCCTCGCCATCCATGGCGGTAAGCAACATGGCGCCGCCGGAGAATATTTTCTTGATTATGAATGGTCCCTCGTAGGTGGGAGTCCATTTGCCTCTGGGATCACCTTGTGGTAAGATGATGCGTTTGACAACCAAGCCACCAGTTTGGTATGCTTGACTTTTGACTTTTTTGTTGAAGGCTTTGATCATGCGCTTTTGGTATAGCTGACCATGACAAATAGCTGCGAGCCTTTTCTCATCAATCAAGTTTATCTGGTTCAACCGTGTTTGAATCCAATCGTCTTCGTCTAGATTGGCTTCTTTCATAATCCTTAGGGAAGGAATCTGAATTTCAATTGGAAGAACTGCCTCCATACCATAGACTAAGGAGAATGGAGTTGCCCCTGTTGAAGTACGCGCAGATGTGCGATAACCATGAAGAGCAAAAGGTAACATCTCATGCCAGTCTTTGTAGGTTACTGTCATTTTTTTTGTATGATTTTCTTGATGTTCTTGTTGGCAGCTTCCACCGCGCCGTTCATCTTTGGTCGATATGGAGAGGAATTATGATGCTTGATTTTGAACTGTGTGCAAAGTTCAGTAATCATTCTGTTGTTTAGATTTGTGCCATCGTCCGTGATAATCCGTTCAGGGATGCCGTACCGACAAATGAGATTGTATTTGATGAACCGGGCTACCACATTTTTGGTGACAGAAGCAAATGAAGCTGCTTCTACCCACTTTGTGAAGTAGTCAATAGCGACCAGGATAAAGCGATGTCCGTTGGAGGAAGTAGGTTTGATTTCTCCAATCATATCAATACCCCACATTGCAAAAGGCCAAGGAGCCGTCAGGACGCTTAATGGAACTGGAGGTACATGTACTTTGTCAGCGTATATCTGGCATTTGTGACATGTTCGGGAGTGATGATGGCAGTCTGTTTCCATGGTAGACCAGTAATAACCTGCTCTCAGGATCTTTTTAGCCATTGTATGTCCACTGGAATGAGTACCGAAGGCACCATTGTGTATTTCTTCCATGATCTGTTCTGCTTCCTCCTTGTTTACACAGCGAAGTAAAGTCGAGTCATGGTTGCGTTTGTATAGGGTTCCATTGCTTAGAAAGAATTTGGCAGCAAATCTCCTTAGAAACTTTCTGTCATTAATGGATGCCCCTTCAGGGTACTCCTGAGTTTCGAGATATCTTTTTACCTCATGGAACCATGGTTTTTCCTCGGTTCCTTCGGTATTGATCTCATTGCAATAGGATGGTTCATCTTGCCTGTAGATGGTGATCATAGGCGCCTCGTTGTCCCACCTGACTTTGAACATGGATGACATGGTAGCTAAAGCATCAGCTAGTTGATTTTCCTCGCGTGGGATGTGTTTGAAAGTGATTTCTTCGAAGTAAAGAATCAAACTCAGCACATATGCTTTGTAAGGAATTAGATTTGGGTGCTTCGTGTCCCATTCCCCTTTGACTTGGTAGATTACCAAGGCCGAGTCTCCGTAGACTTCCAGGAATTTGATTCTTAGATCGATTGCAGCTTTGAGACCCAGAATACATGCTTCGTATTCGGCTATATTGTTAGTGCAATTGAAGCATAACCTGGCAGTGAATGGTGTATGACCTCCTGCGGGGGAAATGATCACAGCTCCGATGCCATTTCCAAGTGCATTAGAAGCTCCGTCAAAAACCATAGTCCACCGGGATCCTGGCCCGGGTCCTTCTTCTGGTCCTGGTTGTTTGTAGTCATTGACTAGCATAATGTCTTCGTCTGGGAAGTCAAAGTTCAATGCTTGATAATCATCCACTGCTTGATGAGCCAGATGATCAGCCACCACACTTCCTTTGATTGCTTTTTGTGAAGTGTATTGAATGTCATATTCTGTTAAGATCATTTGCCATCTCGCTATTCTTCCAGAGAGAGCAGGTTTTTCGAACACGTATTTGATGGGATCCATCTTGGAGATTAGGAAAGTGGTGTGATTTAGCATGTACTGTCTTAGTCGGCGAGCTGCCCAAGCTAAGGCACAACAAGTTTTTTCGAGTAGTGAGTATCTTGTTTCACAATCGGTAAAATTTTTGCTAAGATAGTAGATTGCGTGCTCCTTTCGGCCGGATTCGTCATGTTGTCCTAGTACACACCCCATCGAGTCTTCTAACACAGTTAGGTACATTATCAGAGGTCTGCCTTCCACAGGTGGCAACAAGATTGGAGGTTTTTGGAGATATTCTTTGATTTTGTCAAAGGCTAACTGGCATTTGTCATTCCACCTTTCCACTTGATCTTTCTTCAACAGTTTGAAGATTGGCACACAAGTAGTAGTCATGTGGGCAATGAATCGGGCGATGTAATTCAGACGTCCCGAGAATCCTCTGACTTGTTTCTCGGTACGAGGTATAGGCATTTCTTGAATGGCTTTAACCTTGGCGGGATCAACCTCAATACCTTTGCTGCTGACGATGAAACCTAAGAGTTTGCCGGATCTTACTCCAAAGGTACACTTATTTGGGTTCAGTCGCAACTTGTATTTCTTGAGTCTGTCAAACAACTTGTGTAAATGACCCAAATGTTCTTCCTCGGTGTTGGATTTTGCAATCATGTCATCGACATACACCTCTATTTCTTGATGAATCATATCATGAAATAGCGCTACCATTGCACGTTGGTAGGTTGCTCCTGCGTTTTTCAGACCAAAGGGCATTACTTTGTAACAAAAGGTTCCCCAGGGTGTTGTGAAGGTGGTTTTTTCCATGTCTTCGGGTGCCATCTTGATTTGATTGTACCCTGAGAATCCGTCCATAAAGGAGAATACTTTGCATTGTGCGGTATTGTCAACCAGCACATCGATGTGTGGTAGAAGGAAATCATCTTTGGGGCTTGCCCGGTTCAGATCTCTGTAGTCCACGCACATTCTGACTTTCCCGTCTTTTTTAGGTACAGGGACGATGTTAGCTATCCAAGGAGGATAACTTACAACTTTTAGGAATCCGGCATTGAACTGTTTTTCAACCTCGTCTTTGATCTTTTTTGACATATCTGGCCTACTCCTTCGTAGTTTCTGTTTGACTGGAGTGCTACCTTCTTTGATTGGTAGGCGATGAACTACGATGTCCGTGTCAAGGCCTGGCATATCCTCATAGGACCAGGCGAATATCTCGACGTAGTCTCGCAGCATTTGAATCAGTCTTTGCTTGACGCTGTGTTCTAAATCAGCCCCTATTTTGACTTCTTTCTTTTCTTCGTTGCTGCCCAAGTTGATGACCTCAATTGGCTCCTCGTGAGGCTGTATGGCCTTGTCTTCTTGTTCTAGCAGCCTTGCAAGTTCTCTTGGCACTTCACAATCTTCCTCACTTTCGTCCTCAGTTTGGTAGATCGGATTTTCAAAGTCATGACGGGCAATAGCAGAATCGTTGTTGACTGGATCCAGAGTGTATGTGAATCTGCAAGTTAATTATGTGAGTATGTGTGAAGAAAAAAGCATAGCTATTTGAAAGCGAAGAAAGAAGGAAAAAGGATCACAAAATTTAAATATGCAAGCGTCCCATGATTTTATTGAATGCACATGATCATGATATGATAAGCCCTTATAGAAGGACCGGTGTGCTAAGGCACACGGCTTTCAAGCTCATGGTTCGATTGTTCAGGAACCACTTTTATCTTTGCACATTATACACAAAGAAAACAGGAAATGGCATTTACTCCTGGTCAAAGGAGATCACATCCTCAGCTTTCCAGTTGTTCAATCCACTGTAGTGAGCAGGGAGTATCCAACTGTTCCAGTTGCAGTTGTCTTTTTCATCTCCCACAGCATTGATTTCATTAGTGGGAAAATGAGTCGGTGATCCTTCGGGATAAGGGATATACTCTGCTGGATACGAGAGCCCAGGCTGAGATATCTCTGTCGGCTGAGCGAGATGCTCGATAAGGCCGTCCCATGAAGTCGGGATGATGTCTTGAATAGAGACTTGTGCATCTTGGTGAGGAGTGTATGCTGACAGAAAGCAACCCTCGTTATTTGGTATTTCCCTGGCTTTTTCAAGAGCGAAATTGTCATCGTACTGTTCATCCCATCCAGTTGGGACAATGTCCTCCATAGCAATTTGTGAGCTCGGAGGAGCGGAGTATTTCACCATATAGTCATATTTGCCGCTGGGTTCTCCTAGCGTGTCCCATACTTCTTTGGGTGGATTTTGATATTGCTCAGTGGCGGGACTTGTGAAAATTTGATCATTTCCAACTTCATCACCCCATCCAGTCGGGGTAAGGTCCTCCATAGCAATATAAGAATTCTGAGGTTTGGCATACTGATAATTATACCCGCCGTTTGGTTCTCCCACAGCATCCCACATTCCCATGGAAATGGGTGGAATTTCATCTGGATATGGCTGAATGATATGGTTCAAGAACACTCCTTCATCTTCAATAGCGTTTACTTCTTGGCTGACGAAGTGTGACATTAATCCTCCAGAACAAGGACTTTGATCATTCTTTTGATTTTCACTATCATAGCCCAGACCTAGCTTGTCAGATTTGTAGGGTATATCGGGAAGCTGTCCCCATACTGTGCAATCACCCTGTTCAATCATGGCTTTGGCATCTTTGAGAGAGGCCATAGTTGTAGTTGGAGTAGCAGGAATATGCTTGGTGGTAGAGACATCTGGAGAGACCACCTCAAATGATTGGCATGGAGTTTCGATGAAATCGTCCTCCAACTCGACATATTTGGAATTGCTTAGGTGACTAACCACATATTCCTCTTCGCCATAGACTGTGACAATCGTTCCTTTTACTGGATATTTTAACTTCTGATGCAGGGTAGAAGTTACAGCGTTTGCCCCATGTATCCAAGGGCGTCCAAGTAAACAGGAGTAGGCTGGGTGAATTTCCATTACGTAAAAGATAGAATCGAAGATTTGAGAACCCACTCTGATTGGGAGATTCACTTTTCCGTATACTGTTCTGGTTGACCCGTCAAAGGCTCTTACCACAACATCACTTGGTTGTAACACAATTCCTTCGAAGTCAAGCTTTTCTAGTACTGTTTTCGGTAACACGTTCAAAGAAGAACCGTTATCTACTAGTACATGAGATAGAGTGGTGCCATTACATTCAATGGAGATATGTAAGGCTTTGTTGTGATTTTTTCCAGCAGGGGTTAGATCCACATCAGAGAAACCGAGACCATTGCTCACGGTTAGATTGGCAACACAATTCTCAAATTGGTCGACTGAGATCTCTTGAGGTACATGCGCAGCTTTTAGGAATTTCATCAGGGCTTTGGCATGAGCTTCTGAATATTTTAGCAGAGATAGTATTGAGATATTTGAAGCGGTGTGCCCCAGTTGCTCAACAATATTGTAATCACTCTTGCAGATGATTTTCAATATTTCCTCCATTTCCTGCTTTGATGGATCCTCAGCAGTGATCTCCACCGGGGTTTGAATTTGTTCAACTTGTGGCTCTTTGCCTCGAGCGTTGACATTTTGATTAGGAACTGGAACTTGGACTGGACCAGCAGCAACATTTGGAGAAATTTCTGGTGAAAAGATTCTTCCACTTCTCGTGATCTTGATGGTACCCACAATATTACCCACGGTTGGAGTAGTTAACTTTGCGGTCTCTTCAGTCGAGGTACTCTGCTTAACTCCATGAACGTAAACATTAGTGTCGTATCCCCATGGGACAGCTTTGTCTGAGGAGTATGGAAATGGAGTTGGACTAGCAATGACTACTGATGCTACTTTGAGTGTAGCAGAAATTTTGAATGGAGCCTTGGCAGAGATTTTGAATGGTAAGCTGGAGATCACTGAGGCATCCTCTATTCTCATCCCGTTTGCAAAGACTTCGCACAGCACGTCCATAGAAGGGAGCCTCTCAAACATAATGATACGGCGATCCATCCACTTTTGAATTCCCATCCTCAGATTTTCACAACCATTGGGCAGGTATGAGCAATAAAAGCAGTCGGGGTCACACCCTGGAAAGTAACCAGCTTGGATTAGCTTTCCTTTGACTTCGCAGAGTGGAGTTGATAATTCGTTCACATCATAGATGTAAACAGTGTCCAGGATAGCGTTAACAGTTTTGTCATGCTTTGGCATAGGTGCAGTGATGACATTTGGAGTTTCTGGAGGATCGAACTCAATTTCACCAGCATCTATCATATCTTGTATTTTATTTTTCAGGGCCCAGCAGTGATCTGCGTCATGTCCTGGACAGTTTGAGTGATAGGCACATGTCGCATCAGGGCGATAATTCGGAGAGGAAGTGTTGACATTCCTTGGAGGACCTCTTAAGGTGATCAGATCTGCTTTTAGCAAGTGCTGCAATGCCTGAGAAATTGGCATGTTGATTTTGGTGAAATTTCTTCTTGGTGCATCTGGTCGATGCGTATATTTTGGCTGTTGATCTTTTTGAGGCGCAGATGCGGAGATCAGAACTGCCCCTACAGATTGATGCTGCTCACTTTTGCGACTTTTTTGAATTTGAGTTGCATTGACCTCATTTCTCCCACTGATGGGCCTTTTTGTAGTACCAGAGGTGGAACCTATCTGAATTTTTCCATTTTGAATGCCACTTTCGACACGTTCTCCGGTCAGTATCAGGTCAGTGAAACCTGATGATGAACTTCCCAGCAAATGGCTATAGAAAGGGCCAGTTAAAGTGCCCATGAACATGTCAACTAGTTCGCGATCAGATAAGGGTGGTTGAACCCTTCCAGCCATATCTCTCCACTTTTGTGCATATCCTTTAAAACTTTCTTTTGGTCCCATAGACATGCCCCTTAGTTGAGTACGGGTTGGCGCAAGATCGGCATTGTATTGGTACTGTTTGTAAAAAGCAGCAGCTAATTCTTCCCAAGTATGAACCTTGGTATTTTCCAGCTGGTAGTACCACTCGAGTTGTGTACCCGACAGACTTTCTTGGAAGAAGTGAATCCACAATTTGTTATCTGTTGTATGAGGTTGTATCTTCCTCACATAGGATCTCAGATGTAGTTTCGGGCAAGAAACTCCATCATATTTTGCAAAGACAGGAACTTTGAATTTTGGAGGGATAACAACATCCGAGATGAGCCCCAGATCATTGAAATCTAGGCCAGGTATTTTTTGTATCTCCATAGCTTTCATACGGTCTTCCAGCTGTTGGTATTTTTCATTATCCGGTTCGTCCCCAGAATGATCATTTTCTTCATTTGAAGAGAGAGAGGGTTTAGCAGAACCCTGGTTGCTTTGATTGTCTTCTTGTTCATCATCACCGACTGTTTCAGGGATCGGTGGCTTTGTGAACTTTTTGACTGGAATTTTGATCTTTCTTCTCAGGTGACTCACACCTACAGATCCTTTGGGCTTCTTTTTCTTCTTGATTATCAGGGCTTTCAGTTCTTGCTGCCCCTTTGCCAGTTCCAGAATTGCCACTTGAACTTGGGCATTCTGTGCTTCGAGATTCTTGATGCTCATTTCAGATTCCATCTCTTCTGACTGAAATAAACAGCGAGAAGATGAGAAATCCGTCATGTGAACCTGTTATGCAATGTGTATGACTGGATGCCATGTGTATGCAATGTATGAAATGTATATGCAATGTATATGAATGCAATGTATGAAATGTATATGCAATGCATGAAGTGAAATGTGTGTGCAATGTTTCAAGGATCTTAGAGTTTAGATTTGTTAAAGAAGAAACAAACGTTAGTTAATCAATTTATTTCTTTTTTTTTCTTCTTTTTTTTTTCTTTTTTCTTTGCCTCATTTGGGCTTACAAGACAGAAATAAAATAAATGATCCTTCAGGTCTCCCGTGGACGCTTTCTCTTTGCCCCCAGGAATGTGTTGATCTGCTGTTCTTCTTGAAGCTGTCCGGTGAGCTCCAATATCCTTCTCTCATAGTCTTGACAGTATGATTTGAAGGTGTTTCTTTCCTCTTTGAGTTGAACCCAAGATTTTTGCAACTCTTCTAGGTCAGTTGGCATGTCCGGGTGTAGAATAACTTGAGGTTCATATCCTTCGACCTCTGGTTCAATAGTCACAGGTAGAACAGCAGGATATGGCATAAGGAGTTTCTGAGCATGAGTGCGGACCCATCTGAGGTAGGGTTCCATAGGAATAGAATTCCATTGCCCCAGAGTTTTGCTTTCTATTCTATAGACACTGTCCCATGCATGTATGAACCTTCGTCGGTGTCTATGAGAATCATTCTCGTAATCAAACACAATGCCATGGATAATCATGTCATGAGGACCGTTGCTCCTTGCATATCCGAATTGGCGTAGAGCTAAAGAGGGATTGTAAGTGATACCTCCTTTGATGCCAAGGAGTGGCACATTAGGGTACTCTCCACAATGATCAATGATAGTAATGTCTCTTTGAAAGAAGTTGTTCCACCGGATATCTGAATGAGACAAAGACATAATCCTGCGAGACCAATGCATTCTTTGTTCATTTCTCAACACTGATCGGGGAAGATGAAATATAAACCACCTAGCCAGTAGTGGTATACAGCACATGAGAGTTCCTCGTTTCTTCATGGTACGAGTGTGTAGAGAATGTAGAATGTCTCCCAGCAATGTTGGTACCGGGTTACGGATTAGAAAAAGGTTGATGATGTGTACACTTATGAACTGGTCGGGATTTGGGAATAAAACCAACCCATAGATCAAAAGTGCCATAACCTCCTCAAAAGCTGGATAACTTTTGTTTTCTAGCAGTAGTCGAGCCTTTTCCAATAAGAACTTGGCAAGTAAACCCTTAACTCCACTCTTTGTTTCCCAATTGGACTCGATTTCTGATTTCCGCAGATGTAAAGCAGCAGCAATGACTTCAGGTTTTGGAATCCTTTCTAAACCAGTGAAAGGCAATTGATTTCGAATAGGCAATCCCATTAGTTCAGAGAATTCTTCCAAAGTGGGTACCAACTGGTAATCAGGAAAGGTAAAGCAATGATGTTCAGGGTCAAAGAACTGGAACAGGACCCGTATCATGTCTTCTTCAAATTTTGAGGTAACCAAATGGAGTAGGTGACCATGCTTTTCAGTGAATTGAACATTCCTGGGGAATTCTGACACTAAGTCTTTTAGTTCAGATGGTACCGTTGAGATGTTGATTCGGATGTAATCTTTGGTGGCGGGAGCCATTACCTGCAAAAACAAAGGTAAACTCTTTGATCCTTGAAGTGTTTGGTGCAAAAATGATATGCTTATGATGCAAACATGTGGCACACAAAGACAAATCAAACAATAGCCTTAGGTTTAAAGGCTTGCATGGAGCTGATAGGTGATACCCTCCCCACTGAAGTTGAGTTGGTTAAAACCTGTCCTAGAATAGCATTTGGGTTCTAAGATCCTTGGAAGTAACATCTCAATACGGCGCTCGAGCGACCGATCAAAATATTCCTCGAGGATAACTAACTTCGATCAATTTCAAAGCTAGCCACTTAATAGGCCACAAGTCAAGTTCAACTAAAAAGGTTCTAAGACAAATTAGTGTTTAATGACATTTCGGAAGCCTAATATACTCCTTGAACGTTTTCAAGGGACATCAGTATAAACCAAAGTATCGCACTAACGATGACTACCAGATCAACCGTATCGGTACATGCCGTACAGTTTCCTTGGTCTATTGTCATATACTTAAGGTATCTCGAGATTCGGGTTAGAATCTTTCACACAAGCAAAATACCCAAGCAAGCCTTTGAAAAATAGAGCAATCAAGTCAATCAATTGAAAACATCGAAGTGATCTATTCTCTTAAGGTAACCCCTTTTGAAAACATTTTGTTTTTTGAAAGTAACTCCCCAGCAGAGTCGCCAGTTCTGTGGACCTCCGATTTTTTTTTTTTTAATACCGGGCCATACCTCTGATCTGTAGAGATACGTGAACTGACTCTTTTTATCGCTTAATGCTTTCGCATTTTGAAAATTCACAGAGTCGCCACCGACCTTTTATTTTATCCAATTAAGGAAAGGTTTATAAAAGACACAGAAAAAAGACCTTTAAGAAATTCTGGGTAAGGGGGTAGGTTATACAAAGGGAAGGTGTTAGCACCCTTTGTATCCATGGTTATCCATGGGCTCTTAAGTTTGCTTAGCTCACTTGTTTTTCGATCACTTTTCAATTGCTCTGAAATTGCTCATATGTGGTTTCAAATACCTTTGTAAATTGAATTTTGCAATGATCCGTGTGTGGATGTATACAAAATGCTTGTTTATCTTTCGAAAGATGTTTTGAAAAGAACGTTAACTTTGTAATAACCCGTGTTTGGATGTATACAAAGTATTGTCTTTTTGAAAGTTTTGAAAAAATCAACAGTGTATGAGAATTTTGGTTTGTTTTGATTTGAGCAAGCAAACTAGGAGGTCTACCCTGAGTTGTAAGGTCTTTATCCTATTTCCTTTAAAAATCCATCCTTTCACCGGATATAAAAGCAAGGTTCGATTTTGTACTCAAAACAGTGGAATTTGACTTTGACTTTGAAAGAATGAGAAGGGATTTCCTGAAGAGGTGCAAGTGTGATTGTGATTGGATTCAGATATTTATCTTTGAAGTTAGTGATCTAACGGTTCAATTTTATCTTTGACATACACGCAGTTTATATGTGCTGGAAATTAAAGTGCGGAAAATGTAAAGTGCGGAAAGTAAATCTACGCTATTACATCGATTGTGCAGGAAATGTAAACTAGCCTATTTACATGAATTTGACATCCTATACATTTATCTAGGAATTTTAAATTGCAAGAAACATAAAAGGCATGTTTTTGGAATTTTTATGATTGGTTTTAATTATAATTAATGCATGATTAATTAAATTAAAATGAAGAAAAAAGATGGAAATATATTTAAACCTAGAAATTAAGTTTAAAATATATACAAAATATTTGTTAATTAATTTTAAAACAAAACTAATTTTTTTGGAATTTTTGGAAATTGATTTGAAATTGATTTAAGTTAATTAAAACATAATTATCGCAAATAATTATACAAATAATTAAAACTCAAAGATAAAATTATTCAAAATATGTACAAAATTAGTTTATAATATATAAACAATATTTTATATAAAGAACAATTTGTTTTGGGATTTTTTGATTGGTTAGAATAATTAAAAAGCAAATATATAAATATATACTAATTAATTATGCAAAATATTGAAATTTTGAAGAAAAATAAAATATTTTTATTTCAGAAAATAGTATATTATTTTAGAAAGTCTAAAAATATTTTTTGTGTATTTTTTGGATTTTTAAAACTATTTTTAATTAATTTAACAAAGAAATTAAAATAAAATAGAAAATAAAATAGAAAATAAAGGGATACTTATCAGGTGTGATGAGCTGGAAAGTGCATGGTATGGACTGCTTGTATGATGCGTTGGATTGGCTTTTGAGATTGATCATATGGCTCAGATTTAAAGTCACATGATGGTCTTGCATTGACTGGTCACATGGGATCACAAAGACTTTTAATAAGTCAGGTGGGTCCCCATTACACATGCGTGGACCAACAGAAAAAGGGGGGAAAGCGCTGACTGATTGACTGGCCATTGGGGGAAGCGCGCGTGGAAGTCAACAAGTCCAGGGACTGTTCATCATCGTTTTCATCTCTACTGACGCAGATAACGGCGGTTTTTAACCGCCACATATTTGATAAGAAACCGCCGCTGTTTGAAGCACCTTCCAACCTGCAAAAAATGTTAGTTTTAAAACAGCGGAAGGCGGACCCAGATCCTCTGATTGAGGGTCTCTGAGTTCAATGGAATCATTAGTTTGGACGGAAAATGCATGGGGCCATGAAAAACGAAAGCTTCAAAGCTTTGAAGCTCAAGAATGGTGGCCATGTGTTCTAGGGCTTATGGCTTCCATGTAAACACGTTGGATCTTCTCTATTTTATGTTGGGAACTTATAGAAACTATTAGATTACTTTGAAAAGGATTATAGCATGAGATATTGAAATTGG